>NC_051846.1:131555058-131566445 GCF_002237135.1 Teleopsis dalmanni | reverse complement strand
CGACAATGCTCCATCGCATACGGTTCTTGTTGTACGCAATTTTTTGACCAAATACGGCACCACTGTCATCGCTCAGGCACCATATTCGCCAGATCTCGGCAATGCGACTTTTTCTTGTTCCCAAAAATCAAATTGCCCCTTCGTGGTAAGCGTTTTGAGTCGATTAAATCAGTAAAGGAGATTTCGCTGAAGGAACTAAAAGCCATACCTGCACGGCCCTACGAAAAGTGTATTGAAGATTCGGTTAAGCGTTGGCATATGTGTATCGCTTCAGAAGGATAGTATATTTCTAGCGCTTATCGCTCAAGCAACAATATTGCTTGCGCAACGAAATTATGTTGCTATATATTTACTAATGCATGCAAATTAATTTTATTAATACTCTAAAGAGTTTTTTAAAAAATGTCGACTTTATTAATTCATCGCTTCTTAAAAACTAAAAATACAGTTTTAAATTTTCTTATCCTAAGCCAATTGTACATATTATTTTAAAGTGCTTAGCTACAGTACAGTACAGTAGCTTAGCAAAACTACATGTTTTTGTTTATAATAAAAAGTATAATTTATGGAGCTAAGAAATTTGTATATATGATCTGCTCTTGAGCCTTAAACTCTTGATGCAGCTGTGTAAATAAAGAATAAAGAATGTGCTGTATCAGCTATGTACTATTTGTAACGGAATTTTCAGTTACATCAATGTATATTTGAGGTACTTAACTCTCCCCTTTCTTTAAGAGTAGCGTCCCGATACTCAAATTTCATTCAATAAATTTTTAATTTTATTATCTAATACAATAAAAGTTTCTTCAGATATTACATTTTTTGTTTTCTTTGAGCAATTACATTTGATTTTTAAAATAATAATTATTGCAATGATGAAAATTAGTAAAATAATCCAATATATGTGGTGTTTATTAAAATTATTATTATATTCTAATATATCTATATTTTGAAAATTTGATTCCGTTTCATTTTTAATATAATTTATTACTTTAAAATTATTGATATTTACTGATCTTACATATTTATTTATTATCTCTTTTGCATTAATGTATTCTATATTATCTATAAAAGTTTTATTATTAAAAGTTATTAAATATGTTCCATTTAATTTAGCTCCATTTACAGTATGATTTCCTGATAATAAAATTGCTCCATCGTTTATAATTTCAATATTTTTATTGGTTTCTTTTGTTTTATTACATTCAATAATTTCTGATTTAGCATTTAACAAATTTGACAAACATGTTTCATTTTTTTCAATTTCACAATAATGTTTATTAAGTTTTTTTTTGCAATTTTTAATATTAATATATTTTTGTTGACAATTGGCGATCTTATTATCTAAAATTAATTTTCCATCAAATTGAGCAATAGCCCTTAGTTCATACATATAATTTACAAATTTCGTTTATTAAAGGATATTTAATATATATGATAAGACAATCTTTATTTTGAATAATTTTAAATTTTGATGAATCTATTATATCAGTTATAGAAATTTCTTTAATTTCATTATTAATAATTTGTTTAATTTCTTTTAAATTTAATATTGCTGGGTTTAAAGTTCCTGCTTTAGCTAAACTTATTGTTTGAATTAAATTTTGGAGTTCCATTAAAATTAATTGATTCCTGTGTATTGTGGCTGTAACAATTCGTGAAACGCCTTGTAAATTATTCATTTTCTGTGTTAGTTCCGTAACCGTTTTAAATATTTGTGAGTTAGTAAGGAATTGTTTGTTATTATTTTTTATTAAATCGTTTAGTTTTGCTTCTATTTTAATCATGTCATCATGGTCTGGTGTACCAGTAATCCATTTAAAAATTGTACCTAATTCGTTAATACCTCTTTTGTATCGGTGTTATATTTTTAATTGTTCCAAAAAGGTTTCTATCGTATTGAGTTGCAAATCTATTTCAACAAGACTGTTATAATTTTTATTCGTGGGATAATCATGAAAGTCGTAGTTTGGTAAAATATTATTGTGTGGTATTTCCACTGGTTCAATTTTATCTTTAAAGAGTTCTTTCGTCTCTTGCAAAATTATTTCGTAATAAGTTATATTTGTTATATGGTATATTGTTCCAAAGTCATTATATATGGCAACATTTTCATTTTCAATAAGTACGTAATTTTCTCTCGTATAATCAACGATATCCGCAAAGGCAAAACTCAAAATTATTAGCTGTTTAAAATCATTTTCTAAAATATAAAAAATGAAAGAAAATAAAATGTGTTCTAATCTTTAATATTATCTTTATGTATAATCCTATTTCTATTATAAATTCGAATCTTATTTCCTAAATCTTCTTTTACTTTTTGTTTTTTATATCTAGGTCGTAATTTATTTCGTTCTCCAACTACTTTTTCATATATTATGTCATTTTCTTTATATTTCTTATCTACTCTTTTTTTATTATGGTAAGACAACATATTAGTTTGTGCTTTTAATAGCTTAGAATTTAAATTATCATGTTTAATTTTATTAAACATTATATCAAATGGTTTTTGATTAGTAACCGAATGAATAGTTTTATTATATTGTTGAACAGCACGATAAATTGATTGTAAATGACTTACTAAACTATATTCTTCCATTAAACAACGTGCTATCTCAATTAATGTTGAATGTACTCTTTCAATTTTCCCATTTGTAACACTATGTTTTGGGTCACAATAATAAATTTCAATTTTTGATCGGTTCATAAGAGATTTGAATTGTGGAGTACTAAATCCTGGTTCGTTATCCATCATTATTTTATTTGCTTCGGGGTAAGATTGTAATATCTAAAGGATTTTGTCGTCTAAATTTGTCTTATCTTCAATTTATTTAATTGTTTAATATTTTGAATAAGCATCTATGGCTGTAATAAATTTTAAATTTTCAGCGAAAAATATATCTACGTGTAAATGTTCTCCTTCTTTTGTTGGTAATGGTAACTCACCTATTGGAATTTTCTTTGGGTGTCGTTTATATTTATTCTTATTACATATTTCACAATTTCTAACATACTCTTTAAATTTCTTTTTCATTTCTGGCCAATAATATTTATTATAAACTTGTTGTAAATTTTCAATATAATTTCTATGAGCTTTCTCATGCGTCTGCTGAATAATTGTTTCTTGATCTTCTTTGTTAAAATGTCTATAGCAAAAACTTTTGTATAAAGGAATTTATTATTAAATGTTTTAATTAATGTATCTTTAATCTCATATAAATGTTCTGTCGTACAATGTATTGCTGTTATAATTTCTCGATTTAGAATTTCCTTTAAAATACTTCTTAAATTTTTTACAGTGTCAAATCTATAATATGTCGTTTCATACCAAAATTTTTTATAACTTCATGTATTGTAAATCTATTTTTTGCTAAAAGTATTTGTTGTTTAAACATATGCAAAGTTTTATTTATTACCATTATAAAGTTTTATTAAAATTAAATTAAAATAAAAAAATGAAAAGATTACGACTAAAACAAAATTTAAACTGCCGTCTCGTTCGGTGTCTTGATTCCAACTAACTCATTTCGTTAAATTGCCTTTGACGTTGCTCTCAGTGCTATTTTGATGAGTTTTATGTGAGTATTTTACATGAGTTGCTCTTTTCGCTCCCACAACTCGGCCATCCTGCGGGCTATTCGACTCGAATGGCTCATCGGTTTCACTTAGCCATGGCTTCATGTATTCCGCACAACTAGAAGTTCTCATTGGACCTTCGCTCATGCCCACCTTAATGACGTTATAAGCATTATTCAACTTAACACAAGTCACCTCGTACGGTCCCAGATATTTAGGTCTCAGTTTTAAGCCTCCACCTAATTGGGTCGCCTTTATGGCTACTAAGTCGCCAATTCTGTACACACGTGCTGGTTTACGTCTTCGATCGTAAGATTTTTTGTTTTCGGCTTGAATTTTAAGTATGCCCTCCTTCGCTTTCTGCCGTAATTCATCACGTTGGTTATTAAATTGTTTGACAATTTCATTCTCGATTAACTCTTTGATACAAAGATCTTCTTTGGTTCGCATCTTAATACCCACCATAAGTTCAAAAGACGTCGTATGCGTACTTCTGGAATGCGTTGAATTCATGAGCTGCTGCACGGCATCGACGTGCTTGTACCATTTTGTTGGTTCATCTGTATTGAGTTTCGCCAAAACGTTGGTTATTACTGCGTTCATTCTTTCGACCTGACCATTGACTCTTGGCAGACCCGTCGTTATTATAAAATGATTAATATCTTGCTCTTTGCAATAGTTCGCAAAGTCCTCACTCGTAAATGCAGAACCACGATCTGATATTATATTAATAGGATTACCAAATATTCGGCTTTGTTGTTGTAACTTTTGAATCACATCTTTCGCTGACGTCGTCTTCGTGGGGTACAACCAAATAAACTTCGTAAAAGCGTCGACAACTGCAAGAATATTGTTGTAGAATTTGTTCGTCGATTGAAGTGGTCCAAGGAAATCAACATGGTAAGTTTGTAACGGTACTTCGCCTTTGTTAATAGGATGCAACTCACCTTCCATTTTGCCACGTTTACGATTAAATAAAATGCAACGAATACAGCAATCAATAGTCTTCTGAATTTTCGCGTCTAACTTCGGAATATAATAATCTCGACTTATGATTTCTTTAGTTTTCTTTGTTGCAAAATGACCTCTTTCATGAGTTTGTCGAATTATATTCGTCTGCATGTTTTCGGGAATTACAATAAGTTCGCGTTCATCTTTCAGTCTATAAAGAACGTCACCTTTTAAAAAATATCCGTCGTAATTATGTTTATCGCGCACAACCTCTATAATGGCGTTCAAACCGTCGTCTTTGATTTGAGCATTCCGAATTTGTGTGAGAATGCCTGATTCTTCTATCATCATAACTGGGTATCGGCTTAAAGTGTCAACATGTCTCATCTGTGAGCCTGAACGATGTTGTACCTCATAATCATACTCCTCAAGTAATAAAACCCAGCGTGCCACTCGTGTGCATAGGTCCCTTTTCTCCAAAGTTTTAGTGAATGCATTACAGTCTGTTATAATCTTGAAATGTAGACCAAGAAGATACACTCGAAACTTCTTTAAAGCCTCTACGACAGCTAAAATCTCTAGTTCGTATATTGAATACTTCTTTTCAGCGTCTGTCGTCTTCTTACTCATATAGTAAACCGGATGTAAATGACAATCATCTGGTGCTCGCTGTAGTAGCACCGCTCCATAACCATGCATCGAGACATCCGTATGTACTTCTGTCTCTAACTGTTGATTAAATATTCTCAATGTCGGTTCATTACACAAAGCATCTTTGATTGCGTTAAAAGAAGCTACATGCTCAGTTTGCATATCAAATTTTCGATCTTTCTTTCTTAAATCAGTTAACGGTTTAGCAATTGCTGAAAATCTCGGCATGAATTTTCGAAAATAGTTGGCTAGACCAATGAAACTTTCGAGCTCCTTCAAATGTTGTGGCACTTTAAAACTTCTTAGTGCATCAACCTTTGCTGGTGCTGGTGAAATCGTATGTTCCTCTATTATATCCCCTAAAAACTCGACACGTTTTTTCAAAAATTGACACTTTTTGAAATTTATTTCCAGACCATAATCTCTACATAAAGATAATACTTCTTTTAAGTTTTTGAGTGCTTCGTCTTCACTATCAGCTGGTATAATCACGTCATCAATATACGGTAAAGCTACACCTCTTCGTGTCAGTTCACAAAAAATTGAATTCACATACCTCGGAAATACACCAGGTGAGTTGGATAGACCAAAAGGAACCTTCTTGAACTGATATTGACCGTTGTGTGTTACAAAAGACGTGTATTTCCTACTATCTTCAGCTATATTGACGTGAAAGAAACCATTTTTTAGATCGATGGTGCTAAATATTTTTGCATTCTGCAACCTGTCCAATTGATCTTCAATCAAGGGTAAAGGGAACCGATCTCTTAAAATAACCTTATTGATTCTTCGATAATCGATACAAAGTCGAGGCGTTCCATCACGTTTACGCACTAAAACCACAGGGCTGCTGTACTCTGATTCCGATTCTTCAATTACACCGTCTTTCAACCAGTCTTCTATTTGTTTTTCAAACACACCTCTTTCTGCAATCGGCAGTCTCCGCGGTCTCGATGAAATTGGTCCGTCATCTTTTAGAACGATATTCGTTCATTTTCTTTTGCTTTTGCGCTTATCGAAGAGTTTTTTTTTTTTTTTTTTTTTCAAAAGAAGGGTTGGGAAGTAGTCTCCGCGTCACTGCATCCTCGAGGATTATTGTGACATACCCACTTCAGTTCCATAGACGAGTAGCAGTTAAGAATGCCAGTATGTCCTTTGGAGAGATGTTGCCTAATTCCGTTATAAGCGGATAGGCAATGGATAAGTAGCAAAGTCTGAGTCTTGCAAGACTATCACAGTGACACAATATGTGTTCTGCTGTTTCCTCTTCTTCGTAACAAAGTCTACAGCTATCGTCTCCAGTAATACCTAGATTCAATAAATGTTTTTTAACTCCGCAGTGTCCAGTTAGAAACTATGTGACAAGTCGGATGCCACTTCTGTTCAGCATAAGTAGCTCCCTAGTTCTGGCTTTTGATCGAAACGGCATGGATTCTTTTGCTTGTCTGCAGGTAATTGTATTATCCCAATCATTCTGAGCTGCTCTTTCCAGCCATTCATTAGTTTTAAGTTTGAAAAAGCTCCACGAAGGACCGCAGAATGGTTGTGGCCCAATATAGTATGAGGCCGCCCCTTTTCTCGCTAGTTCATCTGCTTTTTCGTTTCCCTCAAAACCGCTGTGCCCTGGAATCCATATTAAGTGGACTCTGTTCCTTTCAGCAAGGTCTTTGAGAAGTAGAAGGCATTCCCACACTATTTTTGAGGTTACTCGAGGTGAGCGTAGTGCCAGGAGTGCCGATTTACTGTCAGAAAAGATATATATGTTTTTTCCTGTGACGGGTTTACCTTTATATACCCTGAGACATAATTCAATTGCGTGTACTTCAGCCTGAAAAACTGAGTTTTCTTTACTCATACTCGCAAATATTTCCTCTTTAGGTCTTACTCCATATACTCCCGCCCCCACTCCTTCCATCGTTTTGGAGCCATCCGTGTACCACAGATGGTAGTCTTCAGCGAATGGAGGTATGTTCCGTTCCCATTCATTTCTGTCTGGTATTAGTATTAGGAACTTTTGGTGAAAGTTGAATTTAGGTAAGCAAATGTCAGATATGGTGATACTTAGTCCTTCCTCTCTTTGCATTTCCCTACCTAACAGGGAGTTATCGAGTAGTCTTGTTGATTGATTGCTAGTCAACTGTAGCTTGGCCATAAAAGTCATTGCTTCCTTTTTGACTAGTAGGTGAAGTGGGGGGAGCCCCAATGCAACCTCTAGAGCTGCTGTCGGGGTGGTTCTCATCGCTCCACTTGTCATTATGCAGGCTAATCTCTGCAGCTTACGAAGTTTATCTATTACAGTCTTCTGTTGTGCTTTTTTGTACCAGATAGCTGACCCATAAGTTACAATTGGTTTGGCAATAGATGTGTACATCCAAAGGCTGAGTTTTGCATTAAGGCCCCAGTGCTTACCAATGAGGTTTCTGCTGGTCCATAATGCCTCTCTGGCTCTTCGTATAACATTGTCTACATGAGAATTCCACGTCAACTTCTCATCCAGAATCATTCCCAGGTATTTTACTTGGGTAACGGAAGATAGCTCTTCTCCATTTAGGAATGGGTAATTGGAAAGTACTCTTTTCCTTTTCTTTGTGAAGACTACCAGACTTGTTTTCTTAGGATTTACATTTAATCCTACTTCACTGCACCATCTACTAACGATGTTCAGGGCTTGCTGGAGTCGATATGAGATCATGTCTTCATATTTACCCCTGACAAGTATGACTATATCGTCAGCATAGCCTTGTGCCTCGAAATGTTTGGCACTGAGTCGATGCAAGAGCTTGTCTACTGCAATTGACCACAGGAGTGGGGATAATACACCCCCTTGTGGGCATCCTTTTACAGTATGTGCTTTTATTTCGGCATTGCCGAGAGTGGATTTAATCATTCTATTTCTTAGTACATTGCTTATCCATGTGTGTGTCGTATCATCTACTCCTCTGTCATGGAGGCATCTTTCGATATGTGAGTGATCAGTATTGTCAAACGCTCCCTCAATATCAAGAAAGCATCCCACCGCAAATTCTTTGCAATCTACAGACTCCTGTATTTTATTAGTAAGACTGAGTAATGCATGTGTGGTGGATTTATTTTGTTGGTAGGCGTACTGGTTGGCGTGGAGTGGATTTATAGATAAATACTCTTCCCTTATATGCCTTTCCACTATCTTCTCCATAGTTTTTAAAAGAAATGTAGTCAAATTTATAGGCCTATGGGATTTAGGAAGTTCGCTAGGTTTACCTCCTCCTTTAGGTATGTATTTGACAATTGCTTACTTCCAATTAGTGGGAATGATTCCCATCGCCAGCCCAGCTCTAAAGATATTAATGAGGTGGGGCATAAGGTGAATTAGTCCCTTTTGTAGGAGTGCTGGAAATATTCCGTCTGCTCCAGGGGCTTTGAAAGGAGAAAATGAGTTGATCGCCCATTTAATTTTATCTTCAGTGAAGATTTTACGAGCAATCTTCCAGTCATTGTTTCTGGGCCTTTTGGTTACCAGGGAACTAAGCTGGGAGATTGATTGGTCGTAAATTGTAGATCCCGGAAAGTGTACTTCTGTTAGAAGTATAAGTGACTCTTTGCAGTCATTGGTATAAAGATCATCAGGTCGTTTTAGAAGCCCAATGGGATTAGTGTGGCTTTTCGAGATAACTCTGTGGATTTTTGCGCTACTGCTTAAGTTTTGAATCTCTGAGCAAAAGCCTCTCCATGATTCTCTTTTTGCCCTTCTAATTTCTTTATTGTAGGCGGTGAGGGCATTTTTATAATTGTCCCATTCACCGTTGCTTTTTGCCTTGTTGAAGAGTCTCCGGGATTCGACTCTTAGCTTGGCTAACTTTTTATTCCACCATGGTGCACTTCTGTTGCCGGTCTTTTTTCACCGGACAGGCCCCATGGTAGGCATTTATAATAGTTGTGCTTAAGGCAGCATCAGCTATTTCTAAATCATGAATATTGTTTATCGTATGCTTATTACTGCCTAGATTGGCCTTGAGTTCGTCAGTATAAAGATCCTATTCTGTGGCCCTAGGCACCCTATACGATTCCCTTACTTTCATATTTAGATCAATATCAAATCTTATCTGACGATGATTAGACATGGATGTTTCTGCTGAAACATTCCAGTTTTTGATAAAATGTTTTATAAATTGTGTAGCTAGGGTGATGTCTAATACCTCTTCCCTGATTCTGTTTATAAAAGTGGTCTTATTGCCCGTATTCAAAATATATAGGTTGTTACCAGTTATAAATTCAAATAGACACTCACCTCTTTTATTGATGTCGGTGCTGCCCCAGATCGTGTGGTGTGCATTAGCGTCACTTCTAACGATGAGTTGCCTCTTGCTTTTAACACTGTAGTCTACTAGTCCTTTCAGTGATAGGAAGTCCAGGTCTTGGGAGTCTCCAGGTAGGTAAGATGAGCAGACAATGAGCTCTGTCTTACTTACTGGGGTGTCCACGGAAATTATAGCTGCTACCTGGTCCTTGTTGGTGTGCTGTGGAATAATGAAAGCATTAATGTCATCTCTTACCACAATACAAGCACGAGGTCGACCATGGCTGGCATGATCGTAGCTTACCTTTTATTCCCTTTATCTGGTTCTCATATACATATGGCTCCTGGATAAAGGCTATGTCAATCTTTTCAGATAGAAGTCGCTGTGTCAACACCGCCGTAGCAGCTTTGGCGTGTTGAAGATTAACCTGCAGGCACCTCATCATTTTATTGGTATCGTCCTTTACCGTTCCGCATCCATTTGGGCAATTTTGTTCCATGAGTGGGTGCTTCCTGTCGAGGGGATCTTAAAGCTGGTTTCTTTGGCCCTTGCTTCTGGTCCTTTATGCTAGATACCGGTGTGCCACCTTGCTGTTTTGAGGTGATGGGTCCGACTTCAGTTCGTGTGCTGTCCCGTGTGACCTTAACCGTCTCACTTGGCTTATCTGCCTGTGCTTTTGAGGTACTGGGTCTATCACCTGAAAGCGGCCTTTTGGATGGAGGCCTTTGTTGCTTGACGTCACTGGGTTTCTCCGTCGTAAATGGCCTTTTAGTCGTCAGTTTCTTGGGTCCAGTTGGCTCTCCCTTCACACGTACTTGAATTTGTGTGAAGTTCAGATACAGCTTCCCTGCCTGACCGACTATCCAATTTTTGGATTTTTCGTCCACCGAGATCGTAACGGTTTCCCCACCATTCTTATCTTTCTCAGTCCTGAGAATTCTCCACGATGATGTGCAAATGCCACCATTTTGTTTTTCCAAGCGGGACATCAGAATTTCTGGTGGTAGCACAGCAGAGGGGGGAATAAATGTGATGCACACATAGGTTTTGGGCATCTCTTCGCCATGAAACACTTTGAGAATAGCATCCGGGAATGGTTTGAGTTTTGGGACACAGGTGGTCAGCCAGTTCCTCGTTTCACCATTGCAGCATGTTAATGAGAGCCATCCGTCTCTGTTAACACTGGTGATGAAGCCGTAGACACTATTGTGTTTGGGAAGTTTGTCAATTTCTTCCAGGAGCTTCGATTTTATCAACTCCATTTGGTCACCAGTGAGATTCACCTCCGGATATTTCTCATGGGCGATAGCCACTTTGCAAGCATTGGCTACATCCCTGTAAGATGGAGTCGGTTTTAGCTGGTTTCCGGTAGAGGTAGATGTTTGTTGAGTGGCTTTTGGCTTTTTGGACTGCGGGCGTTGTGTTTCTTCAGGAGATGTGTTATTAGATCTGCACCTTTTGCTGGTACTGGGTCTGTCACTTTCTCCTTCTGCTGCCAAGGAAGCTTTGTAGAGAGAGTATCGCTCTCTCTCTTTCTGCTTCGCAGTCTCCAAATCCAATCCATCCCTAATCATGGCCTTGATGCGTCTTTTCTGAGCCCCGGTGAAGTATTCTGCTTTCTTCCTGGTCTCTATGCTGCCGTCACCTGAGTTCACCATGCTCTGGGTGTTAGCATTAGACGCACCGCCATCGTGGTCACCTGTGTCCATAGGACTCTGGGTTCCAATCACCGGAGAGGTGTTCCCACCGCTTGATACCATTGGTCTCTGAGCAGATGGGTTCAGATCATCCAGATCCTGAATCTTGAGAGATGCTTCAAGCCTCTTTTCAAGATTTCCTCCAACCTTCGTTGGCGAACGGAGTAGAGCTTCTTCCTCTGACTCTGTAATTATATTATTAATAGGTATATTTAGATTATTTTCCATATACAGT
>NC_051846.1:131497333-131554958 GCF_002237135.1 Teleopsis dalmanni | reverse complement strand
ATTTGTCTATCCAGTCCGTACCAAAAAACTTTACTTCGTCTTTAGCTCCCTTCTTACGCATGAACCAGAAGCTATATTGCATTCGCTCTGATATTAGAGTTTTTTCTATATGATTTTGCCTAAGCAAAATATGTTGTGTACGATATTGGTTTGATTGGTGATTACACTAACAAAATATTAGTGCTCATACATAAAATAATAAGTTCGATTGTTTATACGTTTGAACAGACATGTTTTTCCCATTCCGTGTACCTTTTCAGAAATCATTATTTTTTTAACGGAGGCAAATTACATGTCTTTATATTTCTATGTTTTTGATGACAACAATAATATAATGTAACTTACAGCGGTCAAAAAACTATTCGTCGTTGTAATAACAAAACGAAACAGAAAAATGAAAAAATAATAATGCCGTTTTCAACGTTTGTATTTATTTTATTTGTTTTGATTGTTTTTACTCCAAAATTATAAAAAAAATGTCAAAAAAGCAATTCTATTGCAGAACACTAAAAATAAAGCAAAAAAAGTATTCGTCATTTATGCAACAGACTGCAGTTTTTGTAAGCAAAAAGGGGGAAATCCTAGTTTTTTATTTTCTATGAAGAAAACAGCGTTTGGCTCCTTATTATAAAGTGTTTGATATAGTGAAGTCTTAATATTTTCAAAATGGGTCGTAAGGGAACAAAAGTTTCTGATGAAGTTAAAGTACTTGTAATTAAATATTATAAAAATGGCTTAAGTGAAGAAAAAAATTGTTGAAATAATAAATAGACCAAGAACTACTATTCAACCTATTATTAAGAAATGGAAAGAAACAAAATCGTTCGAAAACAATCAAAACACTTTCCAAAACGGATGAGCGGTGGTTAGTACGCCAAATTCAAAAAAATCCTAAAACAAATTCGGCAATTCTCTATAATAACGTTCAAGAATATTTGGAAAAAGACGTCACATCACAAACTATTCGAAATTCGCTCAAAATTTATGGCTATAGAGGAAGAACTGCACGTAAGAAACCATTTGTAAACAAAATCAATAGAATCAATAAGC
Organism: Teleopsis dalmanni; assembly: GCF_002237135.1. Classification (NCBI taxonomy): domain Eukaryota; kingdom Metazoa; phylum Arthropoda; class Insecta; order Diptera; family Diopsidae; genus Teleopsis; species Teleopsis dalmanni. The sequence continues at coordinate 131,553,908 of NC_051846.1, read as the reverse complement.
TATAATTTGCAAAGGCTTATGTAAAAGAGCCAGAATCGTTTTGTTATAATGAAATTTTTGCTAATGAAAGCAAATTCAACCTTTTTGGATGCGATGGCAAGATAATTGTGTATAGAGAACAAAATACGGAGCTGGAAAAACGCAATACAGTTGCTACTGTTAAACATGGTGGTGGCGGTGTTATGACTTGGGGATGTATGGCGGCATTTGATGTGGGAAATATCGAAGTAATAAATGGAATAATGGATCACAAGCTCTATACCGATATATTAAAGAAGAACCTGAGGCAAAGTGCGGAAAAACTGGTCATTGGGAATGATTTTCAGTTCTATGAGGATAATGATCCAAAGCATTCTGCGTTAAACACTAAGCCCAAAGCATTCTGCGTTAAACATTAAGCTTTGGTAATTATATAACTGTCGAAAAGTGATAAAAACAACTCCGCAAAGTTCAGATTTAAACCTTATATGACATCTTTGGGGTCATTTGTCGAAAAGTGATAAAAACAACTCCACAAAGTTCAGATTTAAACCTTATATGACATCTTTGGGGTCAGAATCTTATGAACTGATTCTATTGGAAATTAGTATTAAGAAACAATGTTAGATTTAAGAATTAAAAATAAAAAAAAATCAGTCTTGTACAAACACTCAAAGCGATGCGTCTTTTATTTTTCCGAAGGGTAACTTTACAATACAGCAAAAAAAGTATTCGTCATATATGCAAGGGACTGCAGTTTTGGTAATAATAACTAAAATTTAATATTTCGTTATGCGTCCTTTATGTTTTATTACCTCTTTTAAACGCTTTGGCATTGATTGGAGTAATTTTGATGTCATAGGTGGATCTACATTAGCCCATCTATTAGAATCTGTGCCATCTGTTTCTAGTTTGAAAAGCTGAGTTTTCTTGATTTGGACTTCAAATGACCCCAAAGATGTTATATAAGGTTTAAATCTGAACTTTGCGGAGTTGTTTTTATCACTTTTCGACAGTTATATAATTACCAAAGCTCCAATCCTATAGGATGGAGATAAAGAAGCTTCTAAAATATTCTTAAGATTCTTAGAAGCTAGAATCTAATTGGTCAAATCCAATTTTACAATTTCTGGAATGACTTCGTTCATTGTTCATAAAAATCATAACCGTCAGTCTTTAGCAATCATTCAGAGATATAAGTTAAGTCATTTATTGTACGGGATAAAATTTTAATGTTATATATTAAACAAAATAATTATATATTAAATAAAACATTATATATTTTAAAAATAAGAATTTATTAACAAAATATTTATTTGGCGCCTAACGTGGGGCACTCGTAACAATTGCAGAAAAATAAAACCCTAAAATTACATAACGGCACTACGTCATCGTTTTACATTTTTGCATCTTCAGAATGCGTACCTAGCTATTGTGCATTAAAACAGGGTTTGAATTGCTTGCTGAAAATTAGCAAAAGCAACCATATTTTGACTAATGCATAAATATTGACCAGTCGATTTTTGTCAAACGACTAATTGCTAACGCATTGCATATGAAAATGAAATAAGAATATGCATTAGCAACAGCAAAAAACGTAAACTGGTTTCATTTTGATTGCTTGCTAATAGTCAATTTTACATTTTCGACTATTATGCGTTTGGAATATATGCAACGTGCTTGCTTATGCGTTAGCTGCTTGTGTTTTGCTATTAGCAAATGTGTATGGATTTCTTCTTTTTGTTTTTGTTTTAAGGGAATGTGTACGCATTATTTCTTTGTTGGTGCATTGAATATAATTGTGCAAAATTGTAAGTAATGTGTGTGCGTACAACTTGTATGCAATTAATATAATTTTATCTGTAAATAAGCGATTTAGCAGTTTGTAAAATTTGCAAACATTTGTTGAAGAGGGACAGAATATTTAATTTAGGAACACATTTAAAAAATATGCACCAGTTAAATATAAATGAAAATGAAGATTCCAGCTCAAGTAGTAGTGCAATAGTTGTGAAAAAATTATTCCGAAAACAAACAATTAAAATCGAAATGAGCAAAAAAGAGTTATTTCGCTATTCCATTTAATGTCCTTAATTCGGAAAATATGAGAAAGATTATTGACCCTATTTGTCGTGGCTTGGAAGAAAAATTTAGTAAAAAATTTGTATTGAAAAGCATCACCAACGAGCTGTACGAAGAAATCGAACTGCTAAATCGCTGTCACTATTTATATTAAAATGTTGAAGAATTGCGAATTTATCAAGTCGCGGAGCCATGAAACACCGATTAAAATGAAACACCTTAGAATAACGGCAACTTTGTATATAATATGTTCTACGTATTACTTAAAATTTTCCCACAAATATTTGTATTCACAAATATAAACATATATATATATATATATGAATTAATAATTAATAATTATTATATATATATATATATATATATATATATATATATATATATATATATATATTATATATATATATATATATATATATATCATATATATCATAAATTTAATAATTTAAAAAAACATAAATTTAAGCATAATCTAATTACAGATAAAATTATATTATTTACATACAACTTGTACGCACACACATTAGTTACAATTTTGCATAACTATATTCAATGCACCAACAAAGAAATAATGCGTATATATTCTCTTAAAACAAAAACAAAAAGAAGAAATCCATACACATTTGCTAATAGCAAAACACAAGCAGCTAACGCATAAGCAAGCACGTTGCATATATTCCAAACGCATAATAGTCAAAAATGTAAAATTGACTATTAGCAAGCAATCAAAATGAAACCAGTTTACGTTTTTTGCTGTTGCTAATGCATATTCTTATTTCATTTTCATATGCAATGCGTTAGCAATTATGCAAGCAATGCAATTAGCAACAGCAATTCAAACCCTGCATTAAAATATCTCTCGACGCTTACGCGCGTTTGCTTATCTAAATACATTCAGGCTTAATGCCTATATGGTACTTCTTAAGGCAACATTGTTGCAAAATGCTTTCTTTAAGAACTGCAAGTATCTTCCAGAAAACATGTCAAGTATCATATTAAATACTTGATCGAGATGTCCAAATACTATTGGATATTGATCTCGTCATCTGCCTACTGACGCCAAAGCTAACAACGCTTACGAGATGCTTTAGAAAATAGAAACTATAATCCTGTAGTGGCATATTAACCATGACCACACACAATACGTTGTGTGCGGTATTTAATGTGTCACGCCAACCCAAAACTCTCAAATATCAAGCATGACCGAAAAGCCCTAATTGTCAAATATTTCATTTCTTTATGACAAAATAGAACCTGAGCCTAGATAGCAACGACGCTGAGGGGACCAAGCCGGAATTGGAACACGAAATTTTTCTAAGTTTATTAATTTGTCAAAATTAGCCAAATTTAACCCTTTTCACCATTGATAGAAAATTCAATTATCTTTCATTTGGTATATACCTCATAACTGTATGTTGCGTAATAGCTGAGATATTCAAAAAATAAAAAAATGAAATTTTTTGAAGAAACTGACTTTTTTTACTTAAAAAATTATTAAAAGCAACCACAAACGGGACCGACTTGCACGGATACTCATCTGAAAGGCAATAAAACAAGCTTTTCAATAAAAGCAAAATCGTATGCACAGATTTTGTGCAAATTTGCTTTAAAGTTCGATATCGAAACTGCTTAAATATCATCCGAATCAAAAAACTAAAAATGCAAAATGTTCAGAAATACATCACAAAACACAATTTTAAAACCTCAATTAGATATTTTAATTTTATCATAAAAAATTGTTAAAAAATAACATTTTTTTTAGCTTACTTTACTGTAATCATTATATCTTCGCGTGCTAAAACGGGACCGAAAATTAATTAAAATTAATTAAAATTAATTTTTCTTTAAAGACAATAAAATTTCCTTTCCAAAAAACTTAAAGTCATAAAAATCGTGTGCACCGTTTTTTCTCTATTATTTTTTAAAAATTGTCAATTTTTTACCAAAAATCCAATTATTTGAAAAAAACCTCCACCCTCACAGCGCCAAATGCAAAGCAAACTCAAGGCTAGCATGCCAGCGCCATCTAAGTTTCAAGTATAAATATGATGTTTGTATTTTTTTACGCAAGTATTGCGAATAAATAAATTAATGAAAATTTGAATAGAAAAAGCGACTTTCTTATATAAAAAGATTAATTTATAAAAAACTACAATGAAGATCCAAATGCACACGAAAACATTTAAAGGAAATAAAACACACTTTCAATTGCAACATACATAAATCAAAAAGATTGATTTTGTCTTCACCCCACGAAATTTAATCAAACATGAAAATTATAATTTCTTTTTAAACATTTGTTTTTAAAAAAGTGAAGATGAGAAATGTGAAGATATACATTATAATGCATAATTGTAAAATATCAACAAAATATTTCAATTAAATCGTAGAAATTTCATTAAAAATAAAGAATTTTTTTTATAGTATGCATTTATATATCTCAATAAATTTTTGTGAACGAACGGGACCAAAATCATCTATACATTTTCATAAAGGTGAACAAATTTCCTTTTCAAAAAGCTCAAAATCGTAAAAATCTTATGCACAGTTTTTTTATAATCATTTTTTAAAAATTTCTCTATTTTTTACCAAAAATTCAATTTTTTATATAAATAAATTGTGTCACAGCGCTAAGGGCGAAGGAAATTCAAAGTAGATGGAATGGTTCGATCTAAATTTTGAGTCTTACAAGAACAATTATCAGTGTTACAAACCATTTCTTTTTAGAAATGCTTGATATGTTTACAATCTGTCAATGTTTATGCAAAAAAATTCAGTGGCGGAATAAGAAAAAGGGAAAGCAATTTTATAACACTATAGCTTTCTAAACTCTTGATATAAAAAACATATTAAACATATAATTAATGGAAATTAAAAAATAAGGAAAATATATAAATAGATAAAATAAAATTAAAACTTATTTAGTGAACTATAAATAGGTGACATGTACTAGAATCTGTCAATTAGACAAATTATAAAATTCGTATCAGATATAAGACAATAAATATATATAAAAAAATACAATTTTATGTTGATGTACTTTTCATATTTTACATGTTAATTTTTATCCATAAAAATTAAAAAGCAATCACATTTTCATTTATTTTAATTTTATATGATTATATTTGCTTTTACAAGTATTTACTTTTAATCAGACTATGTATGTATGTGCATAGGTATAAAATATAGCTGGCGTCAAAATAGTTTCGTGCATTTTTTTCTATGCGCATGTAATCATCAAGTTTAAGCTTTATATGCTTATAATCATTATTAATAAGCATTTTTTTATTAAATATGTGTATTAATTGGTTTTACTTATTTTTATATGTACATTGATTTCAATTTAGTTCTAAACAATACTTTCAAATATGTGTAAAACGGAGACTTAAAACATATTTTTTCCCCACCCGTCTGTCTGTCGCCATTTGATAATAATGCACGTGGTTATATGCAATCCTGAAGCAAAAAAAAATAATTTTCATGCATTTTTATAATGCGTATGCAATTATCCAGCATATCATTACATACAGCATATATATGTATGTACATACATATAGTATGTGAATATAAATTTTTCTTATAATTTATTCTTGTTTTATATAAACATTTAGTATTTATTATTTTTTATTTATAATTTAAGATTGAAATGAATATAATAATAATATAAAAAATTAAAAGAAAACAAATAATATGTGTGTTAAATTACATACATATGTATGTATATATTTATATTAGCGATTTTTATGCCGTTATGTTTTCTAATGTTTTGCATATATTGCATATCATAGCTCTGCTTGCCTACGCGCATTAACAAACTTCTTTATTCCTGCATACTTGTGCATTAAACTTCGTAGGATTTTTGCGAAGTCTATAGGGAATGACATCATCACAAAAACACAAAAAGTAAATGCGAAAGTGTTGTGCGCAGCGGATAGTGATTTGAGGATGGGTTTATATGTTTATATTTGCTTGTGCATGTGCTTTAACTTTTGTTTATAATTTTTGAACAGATCGAATCACAAGATGATCCAAATATTTATTTCACCCACTGCTTGTGCCTTCTAAATAATATTTTATTAATATTCAGTATGATATACTTATATAATTATATTAATTTACATATATTAAACTTATTAATTTAATTAAATTTTATTTTTATTAAAATTCTTTATTCGTGTAAAAGACTACATTTTTAAAATTAGTTAAATTAGGATATAAAATCACAATTTTTTAAATAGCTATTCAATAAAGGAAAATAATTATCCGTATTTTGCATTTGAATTTTTATTCATTAAACTAAAAAACAATTATATGGGAGTTGATGCGCATTGCGTACATGAACGCGATGTTCAAAGTATGCTTACATGTTTTGTTTTTAAGTATATCTGTACTTTTTTTGTTTTGCATATTTGCTTTATTTCGTTGTTGTCTATGCAACAACGCTGCATTTTCCATATCATAGCTCTGCTTGCCTATGCGCATTGACAAACTTTTTTTACCTGCATAACTGTGCATTAAATTCCTTAAGATTTTTGCGAAGCTGTGCAGCAGTAAATGACATCATCACAAAAACAAAAAAGTGTATGCGAAAGTCTTGTGCGCCGCTGATAGTCATTTAAGGGTGGGTTTGTATGTTCATATTTGGTATGCAAGTGGCTTAACTTTTGTCTACAAGTTTCGAACAGATCGAATAACAAAATGATCCAAATACTTATTTCACCCACTGCTTGTGCTTTCTAAATAATATTTAATTCATTATATTAAAATACATTAAACTAAATTATTTAGTGATATTAAAATGTATTTATTAATAATAGTATAAATTTTAAGTTAGCTTACTACTCTAATATATTGTAAATATATTGTTATAAATTAAACATTAAATTTTTCAAATAATTAAAGTAATATTAAAAAAACAATGCAAACAACTTTAAATAGGTAATATATAAAATTGATATATGTACATATGTGTATACATATATATATCCCTAATATACGTACATACGTATGGATTGTAAGTTAAGTCCAGCGGTTAACACCATTTTTGATTTTTTTTTATTTTGGGAGAAAATATTTTTTCTCCTCACCGGTCTGTCCGGCGCCTAACGCAAATTTTGCATGCAATCCTACTTTAGTAGAAAGAAGAATATATATTTTATTTTAATATAAATTTAATTACAGTATTCCCTTGGTTATGTGAATACTCGATTAAGTAAACATCCAATTATGTGGACAAAATAATCACCTAAAAAATTAACACGTGGTATTTTATAGAGTGAACAAGGTGACGATTCAATTATGTGTACAACTGAAAACTTTTATTCTTTCTGTTATTTTTTTATTTTAAGGCTAACAAATAATATAAATTATCAAAAACATGAGCATATTTTGTTTTTGTTACAATGTTATTTCAATTTCTAGGCGTCAGCATAGGCTTCTTCGCAAAATGTACAAATCAAAAATATGTACTTCAGTTTGTACGATAAAAAAAAAATAAAACAAAGATTTTAGACAATTCTACTGTTAGACAATGCTGCTTGCCACCCTTCTGGACAGGTCTTGCAGTTAGATGATAGTAGTATTTTTGTAGTATACATGCCACCAAATGTAACTCCTTTAATTCAACCAATAAACCAAATGTTATTCGCATGATATTTAACGCTGGCCAAGTCAACGCTTAAAGACGTTATCACAAATCTAACATTGGAATAAAATCAAAGCTAAAGCAATCCGAAAATGCTGAAAAACTTTACTAAATTTTGAACAAAACTTCAATATTGAAGACGACATTTCATTGAGTACATTACTGCAGCAATACCTTGCTGATATAAGACCACCCATTTTAAAGTTAACACTTTATTAGCTGAATTAGATTTAAATTATGAGATTAGATGAGGAGAGATAGTGTGTTGAACTAGACATTGAGAATAATGAAGTTGATAATGATTATGAAGACGAAAGGGCTAGTGAACAACGAAACACGCCAACTATTAGCTCGACAGAAGCTTTAACCGCATTCAATAAAGTAATCGCTTGGGGAGAAGACAATCGTGTTACCAAACATTTAATAGTACTGAAGAATTGTCGAGAGAAACGGGTGCATAAAATGCTTGCTCGAAATAAAGTACAAACGCAAGTGACAGCTTATTTTCAAAAAAAATTATTGTTAAAAGTAAAAATGTTAGCGCTTCTAAAAAGTTGATAACAAGTAAATTAATCAGATAAATGAAACATACATGTTTAAAAATTTAATAATTACATTTATGTTTATATTTTTTATTAATAAAATTAGAAAAACACATAAAAAAAATTTTTAATTTCAATGTGAACTTGCTCTGTCTGAATTAGTTCACATTAGTTAGCACGTTCTGTATATTATTATGGTCGTTTCAAACATTTTTCTTTGATAATTGGGCATTTTCTTTTTGTACCATCTTCAGCTTACGCCGCAATTGGAAAACTAAAATAAATAAAAATATATATGTTAATATATATCAATTAAAAAAAAATATAATATAAAAACTTACATTGTTTCTTTTTCTTTTGTTTTTCTTTATTCTCTTCTTGACGACGTTGGCGGTCCTCTTCCTCTTGCCGTTGACGATCTTCTTCCTGCCGACGTCGCCGTTCGTTCACTGGCTGACGTTGCCGATTGTTTTGTGGCTGACGTCGCCGATCGTCCTGCGGTTGACGTCGCCGTTCGTCCACTGGCTGACGTCGCCGATTATTCTGTGGCTGACGTCGCCGAACGTCCTTTGGTTGACGTCGCCATTCGTCCACTGGCTGACGTCGCCCATTGTTCTGTGGCTGACGTCGCCCATTGTTCTGTGGCTGACGTCGCCCATTGTTCTGTGGCTGACGTCGCCAATATTGTTGTGGCTGCTGTTGCAGAGGCTGAAAGATACAAATATGATTAAATGTTATTAATAAATATATCAATAAAAATGTATGTACAAAATTTGTGTCAAATTATTGAATATTTAAAATACTTACATTATAATTGATCACAGGGATCATGGGGTAGCCCATATAAAGTATTGGAAATATATTTTGATTCTGGAATAATTAATTATAAATTATTAATTATAAATTTGGTTATAATTCAATTATAAATTTAAATAAAAATAAAAATATGTAATTGTTAAATATTATATTTGTTATTATATAATTTGTAATTAAAAGTCAAATAGACTTTTAATGTTCTTATTTTTTTTATTTTATTTTATTATACTTTACTTACCATTATCTAAACTTAAGTGGCCCTTAGACATCAACGCGCGTTGACAAACACACGAAGTCTTCTCTCTCCATTACACATTAAATTTACCAACAATTTTTTAAACACGCCTCCAGCAAACAATGCAAAATTTGTTCACTCATCAGTATTAAAGCAATCGCTGAAGTGTCGACAGCGGCTGCTATGCGTAATTTCCTTACGAAAAATGATGACATTTAATTTATAATTTTAATTTATATATTTATATTTATTTTTATGATTTCAATTTATATATTTATTTTTATATATATTATATTTTATATAATTTAATTTTTTTTTTTGGTATTTTTTAATAACAAATTTTCCGTAGGTGCACAATGCAATTAATATTTAAAACAAAATTTTTATTGTAATTTAATGTTTGGTTATTTTTTTTTAGCCCAAGGTTATTAATATTAATTCTTCTTAATAAAATGTTTTGGAAATTAAAAAATTTTACCTAGGTAGAAAATACAAATATTTAAAATAAAAGATACAATTCATTCATATTTGCAAAGCATCGCATGCTAACGACAAATCATGCGTGCATTTAAACGATGTTTACGCTTCCATTTCTCAAAATAAATAAAATTTTGCATGCCGACCAAATCCGACTGTATATGCAAAAACACGAGCATGTTTGAAGATATATCAAAATTTTTTGATTTTCGTCAACACATTTTTTAAAATTTCAAATGCTACTATTACACAAACAAATTTCGCATTTCACAAAGTAGGAGAAAAAAATTCTCATGTGAGAGCGATTTTTTAGTATATTTGTTGTTTTATCTGGGGCGTGTTTAAAAAATTTTTAAAAAATTGTTTGTGTAATGGCAAGCGCGCGTTGACAACGAACGTTGCTGTCTAATGGGCCCTTTACACTATTACCACAAATAAAAAAAAATTCTCAAAAACTTAACACTGATAACGTTCCGCGACAAAAGATTAACTAAAGAAAACTAAATAGATGTTGAAATTAGGCAAATGCATTGCTTGTATTTAGTATACATATGTAAATATATGCAACATATAACAATACATAATTATGCTTCTTTCTACTAATCTAGGATTGCACGCAAAATTTGCGTTAGGCGCCGGACAGACCGGTGAGGAGAAAAAATATTTTCTCCCAAAATAAAAAAAAATCAAAAATGGTGTTAACCGCTGGACTTAACTTACAATCCATACGTATGTACGTATATTAGGGATATATATATGTATACACATATGTACATATATCAATTTTATATATTACCTATTTAAAGTTGTTTGCATTGTTTCTTTAATATTACTTTAATTATTTGAAAAATTTAATGTTTAATTTATAACAATATATTTACAATATATTAGAGTAGTAAGCTAACTTAAAATTTATACTATTATTAATAAATACATTTTAATATCACTAAATAATTTAGTTTAATATATTTTAATATAATGAATTAAATATTATTTAGAAAGCACAAGCAGTGGGTGAAATAAGTATTTGGATCATTTTGTTATTCGATCTGTTCAAAAATTATAAACAAAAGTTAAAGCACATGCACAAGCAAATATAAACATATAAACCCACCCTCAAATCACTATCCGCTGTGCACAACACTTTCGCATTTACTTTTTGTAACCATGTTTCGGTCCCGTTTTTGCACGCGAAGATATAATGATTACAGTAAAGTAAGCTAAAAAAAATGTTATTTTTTAACAATTTTTTATGATAAAATTAAAATATCTAATTGAGGTTTTAAAATTGTGTTTTGTGATGTATTTAAGCAGTTTCGGTATCGAACTTTAAAGCAAATTTGCACAAAATCTGTGCATACGATTTTTGCTTTTATTGAAAAGCTTGTTTTATTGCCTTTCAGATGAGTATCCGTGCAAGTCGGTCCCGTTTGTGGTTGCTTTTAATAATTTTTTAAGTAAAAAAAGTCAGTTTTTTCAAAAAATTTGATTTTTTTATTTTTTGAATATCTCAGCTATTACGCAACATACAGTTATGAGGTATATACCAAATGAAAGATAATTGAATTTTCTATCTATGGTGAAAGGGGTTAAATTTGGCTAATTTTGACAAATTAATAAACTTAGAAAAATTTCGTGTTCCAATTCCGGCTTGGTCCCCTCAGCGTCATTGCTATCTAGGCTCAGGTGCATGTGTCTCTTTAGTTTAAAATAAAATTTAAATTTTCACAGATTAGAAGAAAGTTACTTAAATTTATAGATTAACAATTCTTCAATTTCAGGTACAGAATCTAGTTTTTGTATATATTTACTTTGTTTAAATTTCAATTTTTAATTTCCATAAGTTACAAGAAAATATTAACATATCTTAGCAAATGCATAATTCCACTTATAAATCAATAACATCAATTTTACACATATGTCTCTTTAGTTTAAAATAAAATTTAAATTTTCACAGATTAGAAGAAAGTTACTTAAATTTATAGATTAACAATTCTTCAATTTCAGGTACAGAATCCAGTTTTTGTATATATTTACTTTGTTTAAATTTCAGTTTTTAATTTCTATAAGTTACAAGAAAATATTAACATATCTTAGCAAATGTATAATTCCACTTATAAATCAATAACATCAATTCTACACATATGTATCTTTAGTTTAAAATAAAATTTAAATTTTCACAGATTAGAAGAAAGTTACTTAAATTTATAGATTAACAATTCTTTAATTTCATGTACAGGATCCAGTCTTTGTATATATTTACTTTGTTTAAATTTCAATTTTTAATTTCCATATGTTACAAGAAAAATATTAAAATATCTTAGCAAATGAATAATTTCACTTATATATTAACACAATAGTCTCAGCTGACGAATCCAGAACCACAATTTATCCTCGTACCTCTAGTTGTTGAATAAATCAAAAGAGAAGAAAGCTTCTTCCTGGTGCACGCACTTTTATACCGTCCACGATCAACGGTGCCAGCTGTAATTACGTTAAAGTTCAATGACCGTTGATCGAAGCTCGTTAACTCATCCCTCTGCAATGCACCAGTTAAAGTCCAGCTTTAGGGCGAATTCATTTCTTACTCTTGTGGAAGCTGGAACTTGTTTTTATTCTTTAAGGTTTGGCCTAGTTCCACAACTTTGCATTAAAGGTTTCTTAGTTTGACAGTTCTTTTGTTTTGATTCCATCATTTTACAATGTGTTGTGCCGGTCGAAGTGTTTTTTTTTTAAAATGTGTTTTTTTTGTTTTTCAAAAAAAAAGAGAAGTTATAATCAAATAATTATAATTATAATTAATAAAACAATCAATTTCAAAATTTGATTTTTACTTTATTGGAAAGCTTATTTTATTGCCTTTCAGGTGAGTATCCGTGCATGTCGGTCCCATTTGTGGTTGTTTTTTAATAATTTTTTAAGTAAAAAAAGTCAGTTTTTTCAAAAAATTTGATTTTTTTATTTTTTGAATATCTCAGCTATTGCGCAACATACAGATATGGGGTGTATACCAAATGAAAGATAATTGAATTTTCTATCTTAATCATATTTCTTACTTGGTGAAAAAGCTTAAATTTGGCTAATTTTGACAAATTAATAAACTTAGAAAAATTCCGTGTTCCAATTCCGGCTTGGTCCCCTCAGCGTCGTTGCTATCTAGGCTCAGGTACTGTTCATTTTCGTTCACTGGTTGACACATCAAATGTCGTAACATCTCGAAGGTCTCTGCGAACAAGTAAATTCTCGAAAATGGAACTAGCTTTATATAATTGGTTTTTAAAGCAAAGGAAAAAAATATTCCAATAAATGGAACAATATTTAAAACTATGGCTAAAAATTTACATTCAAAATTCTATTACGGACCATTTCATGCCAGTGATGGCTGGATGAGTAAATTCAACAATCGAAAAGCTTTTATCACGTGTTGAATTTGTAAACGCTTTTAATAAAGAACAGGAAATCTTGATAAAAAATAGTTCCGTATCAGGAGAAGCCATTTTTAATGCAGATGAGAGCGGGTTGTATTGGAAATTATTTCCTGAGAAGACTTATGTGCACATTGATGAAAAAGTTGCATCTGGTAGAAAAAATAGAAAAGAACGACTTACGTTTTTGGCATGCACAAACACTACAGGCACCAAAAAGATAAAAATGCTTATTACCGGTAAATCGAAAAAGCCAAGAGCATTTAAAAATAAAATTTTACCAGTTGACAATATAAATTCTAAATCCGTATTGATGAACGCTGGAATTTTTAAAGTATGGTTTTTTAATAGCTTTTGCTCCCAAGTACGACTTAATTTTGTTTTATTTATTATTACAAATGTTAATATAGTACATATTTTATATAGGTAGATGAATTTTGAAATGTAAAATATCTATCGATTATGTAAATACCGAAAATATTTTATTGACACATAATTCTATTCTATTCGTTACAATTACTTCATTATTCATTTATTTATATTATTTTTACCCGCAACGAGCGTGTTTCACATTTGTGTGTCATTTCCGTTCTTTCTGTCTCCCCTGCTTCGTATCAACTGTCATTCACCTTTCATGCTGCCTCGCAGGGCTGCACTCAGCTCAATATTACTCAGAGTTGCTTTTTTACTGTTAAATTCCGCCCTCCCGTGAATCTTCGCAAGATTCACTAATCTGACAAGGGGCTAGCTTAGTGGCTGGACGAGTTAGGATACCATTCTTGGTCTGTACGCGGGCTGATCTAACCTAACCGGTCTTGGAAGGAAACACTTCAACAATTCGACCCTTGAGCCATTGACCTCTTTGTCGCAGATTGTCACAAACGATCACAAAATCGCAAACCCTGAGGAGCACCACCTCCTTACACCATTTAGGACGTCGAAAAAGTTGAGGCCAGAACTCCGTAGTCCACTGTTTCCACAAACGTCTGTTTATATCTTGGAGGATATGCCACTGTTTACCGAGGCTGAATGTCTGTAAGCGGTCGGCTGTTAATGATGTTTTCAGCTTTAATTAGTGCTGCCCTTAACGTTTCCACCTTCGGTGCTTCTTCTCTGATTGACTTGAATAATAGACGTTTGATCATTCTTATAAGGCGTTCCCAGCAACCACCCGCACTGAGATTCTGCGGACAATTGAATATCTCTTCAATTCTAAGTTGAGTGGCTTCCTCACGTATATCATTAACATCAAGAAACCTTTTATCACCAATAGTAACATGTAATGGTACAAACAGGTCAACACCTGCGTATGAGAACGGTCGTACATACGGCGTTATACGGTCGACTTAGAGCTGACCCATTAACGGTGGCGCTGGATTGGCGGCTTCAAGGCGGCATTCCATACAATTGCGTTGGACTGATTTCAAAAGTGGCTTGGCACCAATTATCCAGAACTTTTGGCGTACGGCGTTGATAATTGTAGCTTGATTTTGATGTTTGTAAGCAACATGATAGTGTTTTATTATTAGTTCGGAGACGACATGGCGTTTCGGCAATATAATAGGGCGTCGAGCTTCAAGAGGCAGATATATGGCTTCGTCCAGGCGACCACAGGCACGAATAATTTCTTCGTTGTCTATGTATGGCGTTAATTTGTATAGTTTGCATTTTTTGTTAAGAGGTTGTTGAAGCTTAAGTAGACTCTTTTCCTCCGAAAAACAATCCTCCTGTACCAGTTGCATTATAAATTTTTCGGCTTCATTGATTTCACTTGGTAATAACGGTGGCAACGACTGCAAATTATTACACTCTTCTACTTGTTAAACTATAGAGTTTCTGTGGAACCCCCTCACCCACGGAATGGACCTGTACAATGCGCCAACTGCCAGGAGTTTGGCCATACAAAAACCTATTGTACGCTGCGTCCGGCGTGTGTTGTGTGTGGTGAACTTCACCATACTTCCGAATGTGACAAAAAAGATAATAAAGACAAAAAGGTAGTAAAATTAAGTAACTGCAATGGTAACCATACCGCAAATAACAGAGGGTGTCAAGTCTATCAACATCTTAAACAAAGTCTACTCTACAAAAGACAAGCCCTCCGGGACCCCAAAAATAATATGTTCTCAACAAACACTGCTGCCTCCAATGATTCTTTTTCAAACAGGGCGATTCCAGGCGTCACATATGCGAATGTATTAAAGTTAAATGCCCAGCAGGAACAACAAGTTCCAGTTCAACAAACTCCAGTACAACAAGCTCCAAGCAGTAATTTTGAAATGATGTTTTCACAGTTCATGCAAACCATGCAAACTATGTTCAACCAAATGCAATCGCAATTGATGTCATCGATTTTAGCCAGGTAATGAGTAGTATAAAAATATGTGCATGGAATGCAAACAGCATAAGCCAACATAAATTAGAAATTTTGAATTTTTTAAACTAAAATGAAGTTGATGTGATGCTCATATCTAAAACTCACTTAACTAATAAAAACTACTTTTTTATACCCAATTATATATTTTACAAAACAAATCATCCTGACGGCAAAGCACATGGAGGTACGGGAATTTTAGTCCGAAGAACATTAAAACACTATTTTGTGAGCTCATGTGCTGAAAATTTCCTTCAAGCAATTTCAGTGTGCATACAATGCTTTACCTACAATCTTACCCTATCAGCAGTGTATTGCCCCTCGCTTTATACTAAACGAAATGCAGTACTTTGAATTCTTTAAAACTTTGGGAAAAAAATTCATTGCTGCAGGAGACTACAATGCAAAACACACTTTTTGGGGCACTCGGCTCTGCAATCCTAAAGGTCAAAAACTTTTTAACGTGGTAACAAACAATAACAACAATCTAGATGTCGCATCATCCGGGCATCCTACGTATTGGCCATCAGACAAAAACAAGATCCCAGATCTTATTGATTTCGCTGTAACGAAGGGTATTCGTCATGACTCCATTTCGGTGTATACAACTTATGAACTATCTTCGGATCATTCTCCAATCTTCCTAATAGTTCATGAAGAACCCCAACTAATTCAAGGTCCACAAAGACTTACAACCCAAAACACCAACTGGCTGAAATTTAAGAAATATATAAGTACTCACGTTCATACCAAGTACTCATGATGTACCTTGGTATTCACCTTGACAAACGCTTAACTTGGCGGAAGCATATTGAAACAAAAAGGACTCAAATGAAGCTCAAAGCTTTAAGCCTTCGCTGGCTAATCGGTCATCAGTCTCCCTTATGTCTAGAGTACAAAGTCTTGTTATACAACCAAGTTATTAAGCCAATCTGGATGTATGGCTTACAGCTATATGGCAATGCCTGTTCGTCAAATGTAGAAATACTAGAAAGATCTCAAGCAAAGATCTTACGAATGATAACTGGTGCACCCTGGTATATCAGAAATGAAAACATACATTTCGATTTAAGAGTTCCGATGGTTAAAGTCGAATTCGAGAGAATAAGGCAGAAACATATTTCAAATCTTGAAAACCATGTAAATCTAGACCTCTTGCTAATATGACTACTTCCTCTAGACTAAAACGGAACGATAGACCCGCCATCCTACTTTCCTAATGATCATCCTGATTAATTCAACTTATACACCGTGATATCTGGTAAATAAGCCCTTGCTACTTATTCAGAGGCCCCCTGAAATAATTTACAAATCATTATATGTATCATTCTAGTATGTAATGTAATGTTATTAGTCTTTAAGATTCTAAAACTTATTGTTAGGCTTTATTTAAAGCGATTCAATAAAGATATATAGTTAAATAAAAAAAAAAAAAAAATTCAAACAAAGACTTTACAAATCCCAACACACATTTAACGCAATTGTTCATAACTTGAGCGACTTTACTCTTTAAATGTGGTATCCAAAACTGCTGGCTTATGCTCTGCATTGTCTTTTATACAGAAAAGTATCCAGCATTATGGGCTTCCGTAATAATTTCACGCTTCATTACTTTGGGTAAAACCAACCGGTCATTACCACTTACGCTTTCATACACCATTCCACCTTTAACTACATATGTATCATACGGTCTAGTTTTCAGTATTTTCCACACAGTTTTAATAAAATCGCCTCTTTGCTGAGCTACTTCTGAGCGTGTTCAGATTTTAGCGAAAATTGTAAGAATCTCCATCGGAAAACGGCTAAGACAGTCAACAAGCGTCATCTTCTCCCTAGCTCGATGTTTAATTTTAAAGTCGTAGTCTTGGAGATGTGATATCCATTGAGCTACTTCACGTGGAACATTTTTCTTCTTCTTTCTAACTGTCTAAGTAAATGCAGAGCCATCTGTAATCAGCTTGAACGGGACACCTAGAAGGTAATGTCGAAACTTTTCTATTGCAAGGTATGCAGCCTTCACCTCCAGTATATAACTGTGACGTTTAGAATCACATGTCGTAGTTTTTTTTACTCCAAAACACCACAGGATGTAACAGGTTCATTGGTCAAGGCATTTTTCAACTGATTTACTGCATTCAATTCGGTTGCTTCAAATTTGAACATCACGTCTTTTTTCAACAAATCGGTCAATGGGCGAGCAATGTGTGCGTAGCCTTTTATGAATTTTCTGTAATACCCTGTTAGACCAAGAAATGACTGTACCGCTTTTACGTTTTTTGGAATAGGAAATTGTTTAACGGCAAGTGCTTTCTCTTGACCTGGTCAAACTTTACCGGCTTCAACCGTATGACCCAAAAATATGCATAAATTATAATATCATCCATATATAGCTGCATTATTTCTTTGGCAATTAAATGATTAAATATATAATGAATGAATCTTTTAAACACAGTCGTAGAGTTGCAGATCCCAAATGGTGCTCTGTTAAACTCAAATAAACCTTCCTTGGTAATAAATGCCGTATACTTGCTGCTTGCTTCTTCTACTAGTACGTGAAGGAAATTATTTTCTAAATCCATCACAATGAAAACTTTAGCCGATTGCAGTTTATCAAGTACATCGCCAATTAGTGGTACTAGAAAGCAATCTTTAAACACCATACTCTTCAGTTGTTGAAAAACAACGCCAATTCGATATGTACCATCCTTCTTTTTTACTACGACTACTCTACTGGCATTGCCGGAAGTCGACTTTCCCACGATTCCTTTGTTTAACCAGTCGTCTAATTGGTTTTTCACTGCTTCACATTCAGTTGGTGGATAACGGCTTGGCTGATGACGAAATGGTTTCATTTGTGCATCCGGGACAATTTTAAGTAATATAGGGCATTCAACTTCTGACTGGATTGGTCGATACTCCTTTATTAATGATTGTATTAATGGCTTAAACTGCGGAGAGACATCTATATCAGTTTCTTTAAAGTTTATCATACTTGTATGATTTATTTCAGCACAATCTTGTTGTTCCGATAACTGTGAAAACTTTTTTTGTTTTTTTTAAAACATACATTTATTTATTGCATCTTCTCTTAAAATGAGAATAATATAATAATAATATTACAAATTTTAATTTTTCCTCTACATAATATATAATAAAATAAAATAAGTAAACCTTATATCACAAACCTCACTTAGATCAATGGGTTAAATTTCATTGGAGTCAATGTTGTAAGTTTAAGCAATAGTTTTTTCTTTATTTTTAACACGTTTCAATTTCTTACTCTTCTCGTACAATGCTTAACTATAACTAACTCGTTTCATACTGTATGTCAAAAACTATGTGTCACTTTTAATTTAGCGTTGCCACAGTTCGGCCATCCTGACCCGCAATCGTCCCGATTGAACCTTTTCGATATGAATTGCCAATCCATGGCTTAATATTTGCCGCTTCCCATACCCCCTCATAAGGTATCTGACTAACTTGGAATCCCTCTACATCCTTTACTAGATATCGGTCATTAGGTAGAACTTTAGTAATCCTATAGGGTCCTTTATATTTTGGCAAAATCTTTTTACTGGCGCCTGCCTCACTAACAAAATTTTTTACAACTACATATTC
Organism: Teleopsis dalmanni; assembly: GCF_002237135.1. Lineage (NCBI taxonomy): Eukaryota > Metazoa > Arthropoda > Insecta > Diptera > Diopsidae > Teleopsis > Teleopsis dalmanni. Next base: position 131,534,716 of record NC_051846.1, on the reverse strand, counting down.
TCCTTCCTTGTATGTTTTCTGAATTCTATGACGGTCTTTAAGCGATTTATTATAGTTTTGATTTTTTACAATTTGATCTGAAGCCTCTTTTCTTACTTGCCTAAGATCTCTCAGAACGTCATCAGACCTTAACTCGTCTAAATTTTCTTTCAAATAGTCCACAACCATTCCCTTTTGTCTAATTCCAAATAATAGTTCACTCGGTGTTATTCCAGTACTTCTATGAATCGTGTTATTAAAAGCGAACTCTATATCAGGCATAATTTTATCTAACGAAGCTGTATACCCTGCGTTAGTCATTTTAGCAATCATTGGTGCTAAACTCCGATTTATTCTCTCTACTTGACCATTCGCTTGTGGCGAACCTGTGGCGATTTTTATATGTCGAATATTACAGCAACTAAGAAAGTCTTCAAAGTCTTTTGATGTAAATGCACTCCCTCGATCGGAAATAATAATATTTGGTCTACTATACGAATTAAAATATGATTTTAAACACCCTAAAACTTCTCTTGTGCTAGTTGTTCGCGTAGCATACAATTTAACAAACTTAGAAAAAGCGTCTACTACCAAGAATACATACTTCTTTTTAGAATTTTTAATTTTAACTGGACCAAAATGATCAATGTGGACAGTTTCAAAAGGGACTAAGCCCTTTGGAATATTGTGTAAATACCCCTCGTGCTTTCCGCATTTTGCTGAAAAAGTTATACACTTTAGACAATTGGCGATATGATCTTTTATTTTTGTTCTGAGTTTCGGAAACCAATAAGATTTAAGTATAGAATCAGCAACTTTATCGCATCCGAAATGTCCCATATCATCATGATAAAGCTGTAGTATATTCCTCTCCATATTGTTTGGCACATAAAACAGTATGGTGTTTCCTTTCTTTTTATAGACCAACCCATTTCTCATTTCAAAGTAACTACTCTCTTCTTTTTCTAATTTCTTCCTTATCTCATTAATTACCTCATCTTGGTACTGACATATGGATAGATTTTGTTCAAAAGTATTTTCTTCTAACACTAGTATATTCGTGTTTCTACTAAGTGCATCTACGTGCTGCATCTTTTCTCCTTTACGGTGCTCTAAAGAGTAATCAAAATTTTCTAACTCCAGGGCCCATCTGGCTATCCTGGGATTTATTTCTTTTTTGTTTAAGGTTAACGCTAATGAATGACAATCGGTTACAATTTTAAATTTTATTCCATGTAAATATATCCTGAATCTGCGTAGAGCATAAATAATAGCTAATGTTTCTAACTCGAAACTGTAATATTTTGATTCATGTTCAGTTGTTCTTTTTGAAAAATAGAAAATTGGGTGAAGCTTACCATCCCCCTTTTTTTGTAACATTATAGCCCCGAAACCATGTGAACTAGCATCACAGTGTAGTTCTGTTTGGTCTCTTGGGTCGTATATCGCAAGAATAGGAGCATCAATTAATTTTTGTTTAAGAGTTTCAAAACATTCTACTTCTTTTAGTCCAAACTGAAAAACTGAGTTCTTGCGAACTAAGTCATATAATGGTTGTGCCAATAATGAAAACTGTTGAATAAATCTTCTAAAATATGAACACAATCCAAGAAAACTATGAACTGTTTTAGCGTTATGCGGCACTGGAAAATTAACAACTGATTCTATATTCTTCCCGTCAGGTTGTATCCCTTCTTTAGAAATTATATAGCCTAGATAGTTTATTTTTGATTCCATGAATCTACACTTATCTAAACGCAGCTCTAATTTATTATTTACTAGTCTGTCGAACACTTCTGTCAAAATTTGTAAATGTTCGTCAGCAGATTTCGTGGCGATCATTATATCATCTAAATATATCGCTATTTTTCCTGATCTGATCAAATCGTCAAAAACTTGGTTCACAAAACGTTGGAAAACCGAAGGTGCATTTCTTAACCCGAAAGGCATTTTTAAAAATTCAAACTGTCCTAATGGAGTTACGAAAGCAGTATATTTAATAGAATCCTCACTCATGTGCACGTGATAAAAAGCACTCTTTAAATCTAACAATGAAAATAAAGTTTTACCCGCCAGTCGATCAAGTAAATCGTCGATTAATGGTAGTGGATAGTTATCTTTCAATGTGACTTTGTTCAAAGTTCTGAAATCTACGCATAATCGGGTATCACCTGTTTTCTTTTTAATCAGAACAATAGGAGATGCATACTCTGAATTACTAGGCCTCACAACTTTTTTTCTCATTAACTCGTCAATAATTGACTCTACTTGTTGCTTTTCGTGATATGATAGCCTACGTGGATGGTATTGGAAGGGTTTATCATCATTTAAAATTAATTTCATTTCGCACTTTATCTCAGGTTCATCTGGACGTTTGCGGTTTACATAATCTTCATACAACATATTAAATTTCTTTCTAGTATTATAGTCAACATCACTATTATTAACACTAATCTCATGAATTGGTTCATAGTATTCAATATTCATTAAATCGTTAATAGTATTTTCATCACAATCTTTATTCTTTTGATTAAAATTAATTAAATGTTCAGTTGGATCATGTTGTATTACTAATTTTAATTTAGCTTTCTTCAAAAAATCTCTTCCTAATAGAACTGGGTAACTCATAGTTTCATTAGCTACTATGAATAATTTAAGATTTATTTTTTATTATCATATAAAACTGTGCATACTATTTGTCCAAGTATTTGTAAATGACTTTTGTTTATACCACAAAAATTTAAAATTTTACATTTTTCTTGATTTATTAACTTAACAAGTGGCACGAACTGTTGGCGTATAAAACTGATTGGACTACCAGTGTCAATTAATGATTCTAAATAAAGTGACTGATCAATATTTGAATAATTAAAACTAAATTTTATATTTCTTACGTATTCGTTATCACCCTCAACAGCGTCGGCATAATGAACTTGCGTTTTCCTCATTGAGCAGTCAGCTGCTCGATGTCCCATTTGCGCACAAACGTAACACGCCCTCGGCTCCCGCTTTGGTTTGCGGCATTCAGCTGCAACATGCCCAAGAGAGTTGCAATTATAGCAACGAGTCGATGCAGAAACCACAAAATCGGCTGATGTTGATTTTTCATTCGAAGTGTTCTGGCGAACAGTCAATGATTGTTTTGGTGTTGCTGGTTTTGGTAGACTTATTTTGTGGAACGCTTCCAACAGTTGGTACTTGTCACGGAAACATTGTAATTTAGCTTGTGAACATAAACCATAGTCTGGAATCCCCTCCACAATGTACTCCAGCAGCTCAGTTTCTTCAATGCACAACTTACCCGCGAGAATGGTCTTATCGTAAAAATATTCTTCAAAAGTCTCATTTGTTTGCCACCTTCTGGCTTCAAATGTACGTTTCAGCTGCAGTTTAGTTGAGCGGTCTTCAAACAGTTTCCCCATATCGTTTATTAGGGTTTCAATTGGTACAGTCATTAAATCGTTTCTTGTATGTAGCCACTTTAACGCCTTTCCATTGAGTTTGTTAGAAATCAGTGCTCTAGTATTATTATCATCCAGATTATAAGCCGTTCGGATACTTTGTAATTGTGCTTCCCAAAGCTGAAAATTATCACCAGTTCCAGAAAATTCGGACAGCAATTCTTTTATAGTTGAAAAATTAACTTTATTATTTAACGCGTAATCTTTTTTTTCATTCTGTTGGCTTTCTTTTTTTAATGTTTTATTTTCTTTCATTAAAATTTCTTTTTCTCGTCTTTCTATGTTTAGCTCTCGTTTTAACAGTTTGAGCTCCCATTTCAAGAGTTCATTTTCGTTCTCCTTTAACGAATTGACTTGTGCAGCAGAGACACTGTTATTATTTTCTTCTCGCTCAATATTTGTGTTCATAACACTCATTCGACTCATATTCGCTGTCATTTGTTCTGTTATCATTTGTTTCTGACTTACAATTTCACTCATTTGATTCTTCTTTTTATGTGTTTGTATAATTTGTTGTTCCTCAAGAATATGATTGTCATCTTCTTCAGAGTTACTATTGTTGTTGCTTGCGCATGCATCGGCGTCGGCGCCAACATGTTCCGTAAGCGTCACATCATTTAATATTTTTGTCGTTTTTCCTAGAAAAACACCACGGCGTTCCTCAGGTATTTGAATTAATCGGCGAATTAATTCGTTTTTATTACCACATGTTTTACATCCAAGCTCCTCCAACCAAGCTTTTAATTCAACTAAAGTATAAAGCTGAAGTTTTTTGATGTCAGACATTTTATTAATGTTGAGTAATCCCACTTCTGATATTTTAAGCAATAGTTTTTTCTTTATTTTTAACACGTTTCAATTTCTTACTCTTCTCGTACAATGCTTAACTATAACTAACTCGTTTCATACTGTATGTCAAAAACTATGTGTCACTTTTAATTTAGCGTTGCCACATAAGGATGAAAATTTTGTACAAATTTCCAACCTACATACTATGACTTGAATGTTGGATGTTTCTATAAATGAATTTATTAAACATAATTATCATTTAGAAAATTGGAAAACAACTATAAATACATTTGCACTACCACTTTACACACGTCACTTTGAGTAATTTAAACAAAAAGGAAACGTGGTTTATATAAATAATTTTATCAAATTAATTATTAAAACTCCGATATTACTTATTATTTAATTTTACTTATTTTAACAAATTATATTCAATTCAATTTAAAAAACGCACACATGTAAAAAGTAAAATATAAACAAACATTTGCAAACGTCAAAAACGTCAGAATGCAATTCGCTGCAAAAAGATGCACAAGGAAGCTTTTGTGCAAAAGTGTTAAAGTGCATTAAGTTTAACGAAGATCAACTCAAAGCTGTGTGTACTTTACACAAAAAGTTCAAGAGGATGCGTATAAAAGACGGCGCAATTTTCTAAGGATTCAGTGTGTCTTGTATGATCACTCGGTGGCATTGTATGTCAACATATAAAATAAATAAATATTAAAATTGTCTGACACAGTGGCGGTTTTAAGCCTAGTGTATAATCTATTTAAAATATATATATAATTGTTTATGAGTGTATGGGCGGTTTTAAGTCCAGGCGCGGAGACATTTTATATATATATTCAATATAACAAGACATATATACATTCACTAACCCCCGTTTCGTCCAGTAGGTACTCATCGAGCAGGATAATCACCGAAATTATACTAAGGTGCAATCACGACACCGGATCAGCCACCACTGTGAACTCTACAGGGACAGCTTCCAAATACAGAAATATCTCAAGTCATGTCTAATTAAATTTAACCAACCTCTTTGAAATACGACTAAGGAAATACATTCAGAATTTGCATGCGTTTAAAATCTCAAGTTATTGAAATACGATTGAAGAAATAATAATCTATATAAAGCTATCTTATATAAATCGTTGAAAATTGTACAAATTGTTAATCTCAAGGTTTTATCTAGTTACGTTTAATTGAAGAAATAATTAATCTATATAAAGCTATCTTATATAAATCGTTGAAAATTGTACAAATAGTAAATCTCCAGGTTTATCTAGTTACGTTTAATTGAATTCTTTTCTTTATTACATATTATTTTAATGAACTATTAATATTTTAAATAAATCTGCATTGAAAATTTAACCGCCGTACTTTTATTTTGAGAAGTCCTGTCTCCGCGATTATAAATTTATTTCAGCGACCCCCTGGAAAAGACTGAGGATACCCCAGCATAAATTATAACGAAACGGGAAAATTCGTGTCGTTACAATGTTAGGTGGTTTATTAAGAAAGCAGTTCAACTTTATCAGATTAGTTAAAAGAAAGGTGCGGTTTTTGCTTCCAGCTATTAAATATTAATTAATGGCTATACGGTCAACTCTTTTTAGGCGGGAAGTATAGGATCGATGTGCCAGATTTCTTGGTAAGGGATTAACATGTTCTGCCAGCCTTTTATTGTATTTTTTCTTATATTGTCACATTCAGCTTTAACTAGATGAATTTGCAGATCTCAGTGTATACTTTCATTCCTAATATACCATGGGGCACCAGTGATAATTCTTAGTATTTTTGACTGAGCTCTTTGTATAATTTCAATATTTGAAGCACTAGCATTGCCAATAACTGGATACCATAAGTCCATATTCGTTTTATGATGCTGTTATACAAGAGTACTTTATACTCTAGGCACAGGGAAGATCTGCTATTAATGAGCCAATGCAACTTAGAGGCTTTGAGCTTCATCTGAATTTTTTTGGCTTCAATATGTTTGCGCCAAGTTAGTCGTCTGTCTAGGTGGATACCTAAGTACGTTATATTATCTGCTTGTGGTATGAGAATGTTATTTAGTAAAATTGTTGGAGAAGTACTCCAATTTAAGGTAAAATGACGTGTCTACATTTTAGTTCATTAATTTTAATTCGCCATTTTGACAACCATTTCTCCACCCGAAATAAGTGAGATTGAAGTTGGTTTGAAGCTAGCACAACATTTTTGTTTCGACATAAAATTGCCGTGTCATCAGCAAATGTTGTGGTGACGACTGAGCTACTTATTGGAATATCAGCTGTGTATGGTAAAGTACATACAAGATAGGACCAAGAACACTTCCTTGTGGAACACCAGCTTCTATTGGGAAATTATTAGAAGTATATGATTTACATTTAACTTAAAAGCTTCTGTTATGCAGATACGATAATAAAACTGATTGGACATTTGAAGGTAATGAACCGCGTATCTTATGTAGAAGCCCATATGCCATACTTTGTCAAAGGCTTATTTAACATCGAGGAATACCGCGGAACAATACTCTCTGAGCTTAAATGCATGTCTTATTTCGTTCGTTATATGATTCACTTGGTCAATAGTTCCATGATTTTCTTTAAAACCAAACTGGTGAGAGGGTATTAAGTTTTGAACGTCAAGGAACGGTTTTAGCCTTAAAAGCAGTGCTCTTTCAAAGAGTTTAGAAAGGCATGGCAGTAAACTTATTGGCCTGTATGAAGAGGCAAGCATGGGATCTTTACCTAATTTATGAATCATAATAATCATGGATGTTTTCTACTCTTTTTGATAAAAACTAAATTTAATTATGGCATTAAAAAGTCTTGTGATAAAATTTATGGCCAAAAGGGGTAAGTTTTTTATCATGATGGGTGAGATGTTATCATATCCCGGCGTCATTTTGCAATCTAACTTGTTTGTGATTATTTGAACAAGATCATTGGCCGTGATATTCATGTCAATAGGTGGTACATGTAGATACTGAATGGAAAAGTCATAATGTCCTGTTGCAGGATTTGGTTGGAACACCTCTTTTGGGTAATCAGCAAAAATGTTAGATTTTTCTTCATCGCTTCGCGCAAAGTTCCGAGAGAGTTTCTTATTGGAGAATCGGATTCAATGGGGGAATTTATACCTTTGCTTGCATTCCACAAAGATAAATGGTTTTTGCCATTTAGACATAGGTTTTGAATTTAATTATATTGCCTGACTTTAGTTTCCTTGCTTAATGCAGATCTAAGTCTACTTTGGGCTTCCTTAAATAAGTTTTTCGCTGAAGGTGACATAGGTTTTTACCATTCGCGCCTTAACCTACGTTTCTGTGAAACTAAGTTCTCTATGTCACTATTTGTAAGTTTATTATTGGATGTGTGAATTTTATTGTTTTTAGGAGTGGACTTTTCTACTGCTGATATCAGAATTCAGTTTAAAACTGTGGTTGCGTCCTCAATATGATATTTACACGTTATCTTGTAATTTGTTTGTATGTAAGAACTAATGTACTTTTTATATTTGAGCCAGTTTGCATGGCTATTGGAACAGTCACGAAACAGAGGAGCATCAAGTAAATAAAATGTAACTGGAGAATGGTCAGAAGACAAATCGCAGCTTGTGTATGTTAAGACAAAATTTCTGCACATGTCTTTGGTTACAGCGAAGTCTATTAGGTCTGGTATTTTAATGTTATCGGCAGGCCAATATGTTGGCTGCCCAGGAGAGATTACGTCTAGTGCATTTTTTCTATTCAGAATGGAATTGTAAAGCTGTTTACCTTTCGGATTACAAAGCCGTGAACCCCAATACGTGTGCTTGACGTTGTAGTCTCCTTCTGCAAGAAATCTATCACCTAAAGTTAAGAAGTAATGCGTAAGTTGGGGCTCAGTAATGTTAAAGCGAGGGGCTAGTAAACTGCCAGTAAAGTCAAATTTTTTCCTTTGTGCTTAAGGCATATTGATGTGGCTTGCATATAATTATGAGCATATATACCTAAAAAATTATGTTTTAGACGCCTTCGAAACAAAATATCTGTACCACCATGTCCTTTGTCGTCTGGGTGATTGTATAGAACAAATAACCAGGAATAGAAAATAAATTTTTGTTTGTTAGATGTGTTTCTGAGCAAAGCATTACATCCACACTTTCTCGATATCCACATTATTAATTTTAACTGCAGGGCATGTTTCTCTTCTTAGAGTAAAAATTACTTGAACACATTTAGTTTCAATCACCTTGGTTTTCCATTTTGCAAGCCACTATTCAATCAAACCAAGATGCCTGGATAAATTTTGTGATGCTATAGTGCGGTCAAGGTCGGTACTGACTATAGCAGTGTCGTCGTTGTCAGTAAATTGTTTGGGTATTGTGGGATGTCAGCTGTATAAATTAAGTACACGCGGCCCAAGGACGCTACCCTGAGGAACTCCAGCGTTGATATCGTACTCTTGTGAATTAAAAAATTTGTGTCAAACCCTATATTTTCACGTAGGATTGTAGAAGTTTATAAACATTTTTTGAAAGCGAGTGCGTTATTTTAAATAAAACTCCTTCAAGCTACACTTTATCAAATGCCTGCGCTGCATCAAGAAAAACTGCCGTACAAAATTGTTTTGAATGTAAAGCTAAGTATATTTCGTTAGCTATTCTAAAGACCTGTTCAATTGTTCCATGCTCTTTGCGAAAACCAAATTGATGGTCCGGAATTATGTTTACTATCGGTGAAGATATCAATATTTTTTTAATTAGCAGTTTTTCGAAAATTTTTGATATTTTTGACAATAGACTTATTGGTCGATATGATGTAGCAACTGAAGGCTTTTTTCCAGGCTTTGGGATCATTTTTATCAACGATGTTTTCGAATGCATCGAAAAGTACCCAAGAGACAAAATGCTGTTAAAAATGATGAAATTAAAGACGATCGCTGTGTCCGGCAAGTTTTTAATCATTTTCCAATTTATTTGATCATGTCCGGATGCTTTCTTTGGGTTAATATTAGTTATAACTTCTTTCAATACCGAAAGCTCTATAATTGGAGGATTTTCTACGTCAGCTGAGATAGATATGTTAGGCTGGAAGTCACTGATTTGGGTATTTGTCAGAAAAACATTCTGCAGGTGTAGTGCCAGAGTAATTCCTTTTACTTCATTGATACGCTCCCAGAAGCCACCTTGTTTGCGTATAGGCGGTTCCCTTTTACTACTTCGTGGCAACTACTTCGAGAACAATTTTTATTGTAAATTGAGAAAATTTAAAACAAGAATTGTTAATCGAATTCGGTAAAAAGTGAAATAGCAATAAAGCACATTAGTTATTGCGTTCCACAAAAAAAAACGAATTTAGTGTGAAAGAGTAGGCACTTAAAATGCGTGAATTTAGTCTAATTAATAAAATTGACGAAAAATCTGTAGTCCAACATATTATTGAAGGAATTGTCTATAATCCGAACAATAAATTGATCTTATGTGGTAGTACAACGTATGCGGAATTGCGAGAAAAGTAAAAATCGAAAATAGCAGTTAATCAAAACGAGTTCAAAACGAAGTCATATCAAGCAATGCTATTATTATAAAATGAATATAAAGAAAAAACAATTCACGTTGCTATTCATGTGGTGATCCATATCATTTGTTACCAAGTTGTCGTTCTAAAGAAAAATGACTAAAATATTTAAAATGTAACGAATATGGTCACAAATAAATGTGTACTGAAAAAAGTGTGATATATATAAAAGGTAAGCAAAGATCAATAAAATAAATAACAATTTGCGATGTCACAGTAAATTCATTAATTGATACTGGAAGTGATACAAATGTAGTTCGTAAAAAAATATTTAGAAAATTTCATTTCAAAACGAAGGAGGGATGCAAACAAGTATATAAAGGTGCTGGCGGAGTGAAGATTGTAACAAAAAAATGTGTAATCTAAAATATTGAAATTGGCGGTAAAATTTTTAAACAAAAGTAATGGTTGTAAAAGATGATGAAATTCCATTCGACTTTATTATTGGCAAAGAGTTGTTATTTTAAGTTGATATAGAAATGAAGGAAGGCGAAATAAAAATTAAAAAGTCTAAAGAAGAGAACGTTGCCGAGAAAGAAGATCTGTTATGGTATACGAAGACGTGCCAGTTGAAGTAAAAAAACTAATTAAAAGCTATATTCCAGAAAATATAATGAAACAAAGGTTGAGTTAAATACACAATTAAGTGATGAAACATCAATATTTCAATGTCCATGTCGTTTAGTGTTCACAGAAAAAAAATGGTTGATAAACAAATCTCATTAAAGATTGAATGCGCAAAACTATAAAAACACCGATGTTGTTTTTACTGTTTAATATTTATTTATGTTGTTAAATTAACAGCAGTTTTAAAGAAAAGCACTTTATTTCTATTGTTTTACAATATAAATTAATCAGTTTTTAATACATTTTTGTATTATTCCCCTAATATAATTTTAATTTTAATATAATTTTGTATTATTAATTAGTTTTTAATATTTTTTTGTATTATTCACTTAAACACTTTAAATATAATTTTGTATTAATTCACTTAATCAGTTTTAATATATTTTTGTATTATTTAAAATCTTTTTATTTCGTTCTAAAAATTTCCGTTTAAAAATTAATATTTATTGTTGAACTAGAAGCTACAAATGAACTCGAGAAGAGGCAGCACTACAAATCCCAACTCACTTTTAGACCACCCTTAACTCCTGAGCCAACTGGCTCTCCAGAGCTCAACTGCCCAAATGCTGGTTAGACTATTACTGATTATTAGACTACTGCTTACTGTCAGTAGTCTAATAATAGACTAATTTTAAGCAAAATTTCTAAAAGTCTTACCTATGCTGGATGCCGTAAATTCACAAGGTACCCCAATTAACTCACTTTAATTATTAATCAACAGTTTTTGCGTAATGCACAAAAACGTCAATAATTTAAATTGTATTTATTTTCAATATCGCTTTCAGTTGACAGAAAACCAAGAAACCTGACCTTGGTTTCTGCTATTGTGCAACTCGCAAACGATATTGCCTACTTTTAAGCATGCCTTATGATTGAATAGAAAACAAACCAAGAAAGTTTTTCATATTCTGAGCCTTTCGACCCGCAACAAGAAGAATGATGGTCGCATGTGCATTGATTACTGTCCACTAAGAAAAAAAATCATCAGAGATAGATTTTCACTAACTTTGATTGAAGAGATATTGGATTCTAATTAGTTTAACTCTTGCATATGTGTCACAGTTGTTGACAAAATCTTTTACCATTTTGTTCATGTTTTTCCAAACAAATTTTTGTTTTAATTTATTTATGCATCTTTTAATTCCACAATGTCCTCCATGTAAAGATTCGTGATATTCTGTTATTAACCTGAGCATTTCTTATGTATTTTTTATTCGTTTTGGTGGTGTGTATATAATAATGTCTAGACTCTTTTAATTTAAATTCTTTTTGCAGCTCATTAAGTATCTCTGACACACTTACATTCACTCACGAAATACAGCATGAGATTATAACAACTACAGACCACACAATTTACTCAAAAATATATACATACCCTAAAATTCACGAAAATGAAATAGAATCAAAAATTTTAGACATGCTGAAACAGGGCATAATTAAAGAAAGCAATTCTCCATACAACAGTCCTTTATGGATTGTGCCTAAAAAAGTCATAATTCTGGGAGGAATAAATGGCGAATTATGATTGACTATTGAAAAATTAATGAAGTAACGATAAGCGACAAATATCCAATTCCCAATATTGATGCAATATTGGATAAATTGGGAAGAGCACAATATTTTACGACTCTTGACTTGGCGAAAGGCTTTCACCAAATTTTAGTGAAATCTGAAGATAGGAAAAAAACAGCATTTTCTAGTCCATTTGGGCACTATGAATTTACACGAATGCCATTTGAGCATAAAAATGCCCCTGCAACTTTTCAGAGACTGATGAATTCAATCTTAAGAAATTGTATTCATAAAATATGTGTCGTATATCTAGATGACATATAAATCTTTAGCACTTCTTTAGATGAACATATTTTAAATTTAAGAACAGTTTTACAAACATTAAAAAATGCTGGTCTAAAGCTACAAATTGATAAATGTAATTTCTTGTGCAAAGAAACCGAATATCTTGGTCATATCTTAACTACTGAAGGTATGAAACCCAATCCAAATAAAATTAAAGTAATAGGAGATTTAAAATTACCATCTACTCAAAAACAAATAAAATCATTTTTAGGAATCACAGGGTACTACAGAAAACTTATAAATGACTATGCTAAGGTAGCTTACCCTCTAATAAGATATTTAAAGAAAAATGTTAAAGTAAACATCCATGACCCTAATTTTATATCGGTTTTTGAGAAACTAAAAGATTTGATAACAAACCATCCAATTTTGAAATATCCAGACTTTAGTAAAAAATTTAAAATAGTTACTGATGCTAGTAATAGTGCAATAGGAGCGGTTCTCACTCAAGATGAACATCCTGTCTGTTATGCCTCTCGTACTCTAAATGATCATGAAAAAAATTACTCAACAATTGAAAAAGAACTTCTCGTTATTGTTTGGAGCATTAAATATTTTAGACCATATATATATGGAAAAGAGTTTGAACGGATCATCAACCACTAAGATGGTTGCATGCAAAATGTCTTTGAAAATATATTAATTCCCGTTTACAACGTTGACTAGTACAACTAGGTGAATACGACATTAAAATAGAATACATTAAAGGTAAATTTAATAAAATTGCAAACTTCTTAAGTCGTATGAATATTAATACAAATGAAATCGAAATACTAGAAGACAAAACGGGACCAATAGACATTAGTTCAACCTCTGATAATGAGAATGAAAATGAGTCAATGGATATGAATACAATCCACTCACAAAAAGAGGATCATAATGATCATTTTCCCATTCTTGGCACTGTCAGAAATAGATTTAAAATACAAATCATCTTAGCAGAAAACAAAATTCAAGAATACGAAGAAATTTTAGGAAACAGACGAATTTTTATACAAAGAAGCGACATTCTAGTAAATTGCATTAATATAGTGCGACGATTTATTAAAAAGGGTAAAATAGGAATTTTTTCTTACTTAGAAGATTCAGCCTATATTAAGGTACAAATAGAGATACTCAAGGCATTTTCTAATGACAAAAAAGTCAAAATGTTCTTATATCGCTAAAGATATATTAAATGAAGACGAAGCAATAAAGCAAATTTCACTATATCATACTAGGGAATCTGGACATTCAGGAATAATTGCAAACTACGAAAAAATCAAAAAGAATATCTATTATTCTCAACTAAAAGTACTAATCAACGTAGTAATCAATAACTGTGATATATGTTCAGGAGCGAAATATGATAGAAAACCAATTAAAAAACAATTTGCTATTACTATCACACCGTTAAAAATTAATGAAATAATCCATTTTGACATACGAACAACAAACATTCAATTTTATTATTAATGATACATTTTCCAAATACATTGCAGCTTTTTACCTGGAAGATAGAAATAACCTAACTATTACAGAAAAGATTAGACTCTATATTTCATTAAAGGGAAAAATAAAAGAGTTCATATGCGATAACGAATTCAATAGAATCAATATTAAAGTGTTTTGTAAAAACGAAGGCATTGAAATCAACTTTACCAAACCAAATAATCATACTGGGAATTCTGATATTGAAAGGCTTAATAACAGAATAACAGAGAAAATTAGAGTTTTAAATTTAGAAAATAAACTTCCACTTAAAGATCAAATGAGCAAAGTAATAGAACTTTATAATAATTCATACCATTCCACAATAAAAGCAACACCAATAGAAGCAGAGAACACCAATAATTCAGAAACACTAAAGAACAGAATCGATTTTAAAAAATCCAAAACCATTCAAAAACTGAACAAAAATAGAGAAAATTATATAGAAACCAGGAAAATTGGGTTTATAAAAAACTATAATAATTTGAGGCATAAAGAACAATCTAAATTTAGGAAATATCCATTAGAAAATGTTCATGAAAATAATATTAAACGACCTACAAAATTTTAAGATGATCCTGATAACGTTAGTGATTATAATGAATGTCCCACAAGTCACGACAAATTTTTTCATAGAAATTATGTTCAAACCTAAAACATTTAAAGAAAACAGTTGAGCATATTCAACAAAATAGTGCTAGTGCAAGAACAGGTGTTAACCAAGAAATAATCGAAATAAGTAGCAACTTTATTATACTCAAAAATATTTTTAATGATATATTAAATAGTACTTGTGATGAAAAAATTTTAATACTTTCTGGAAATTATTTAATTCATTTTAATAATTGTACTATTCAGATAAATAACAGAACATTCTCAAACAATGTATTTTATTTTGAAGATAAATTTGTAATTCCGTTGGCAGAGAGTCCAATAAAATATAACGAAAAAATATTATTTTACGAAATTATATTAAACCAAGAAAAAAAATATAAAAGAAATAGAAGAGCTTAAATACCACAAAATTGTAAACTATTCAGTATCAGCAATAACTAAACTCAGATTGATCTTAAGTAAATACTCATACTTATGCTGTAAAGGTATTCAGTTCAGTTATCTTATATAATAAATATAAACATAATGATAACTAAAGTCAGATTGTTGCTAAAAAAATAATTATACTTATGTTGTAAAGGTATTCAGTTTAGTTATCTCAAATAATAAATACAAATATAACGATAACTAAACTTAGATAATCCTAAATAAATAATTATAATTTATGTGAGTCTATTATCGCGATTTGCTGTGCCAAATCGTTGTTATAAAAGGACGAACAAAACTAGATTTAAGTCAGTCTTAAGATTCAAGTAAAGAATAAAGGTTCACAACTTAAGTTGTGTAATTTTCAAACAATTAAATTTTGTGTTAAACTTAAACTAATTAAATGCAAAATATAACTCACGCAGTACTTCAATCATACTTGAAAGGCAGATCTTTTAATGTAAAGTACAATACACACACAACTAAAGACTTTCCAATAAGTGCAGGAGTTCCACAAGACAGCGTTCTTGATCCATTCTTGAATCTTATCTATACTGCAGATATCCCTACAAATTGCAATTTAGTGATTTCAACATTTGGTAAGGTACAGCTATTTTGTGCAGACATAAGAATTCCACAATCGCTTCCAGTCAACTGCAAAATCATTTATGCTTCGTTGAAAGCTGGTTATCACTACGGCGAATTAAAGTCTGTAAGGATGGAAATTTACACTAAATTTCCACCTACATAAACGTGCACTAAAAACAACAACAACACGAACTAAAACACATCAATACAACACAGTTTTTTTTTTACAAAACGACACACTTTTTATATTTATATTTAAATCTGGAAAAGTAGACTCACTGGTAATAAATGTTGCAAATATCTGGAATTAAATAGATTAATTAATATTTAAAATATTTATTCAAAACAATTTACCAAAACCCAAACCGCTTGCAAGCCTTAAACCACCACCGACCGAATGTAGTTTTAAAACACGTTTCGCAAGAATCAAAACAAAGCAGCGTTAACACAAGAACACAAGAACTGCCAAAAATATTCGCTGTAAGAGAAGCTTAAAGAGAAGTTAAATGCACAAGCTGAGTACCGCACAAAACATGAAATAGAAAATCAGAACGGCAAAATTAAACAAGATTTACGTGAGATCAGCTGTAAATAAAATGATGCGCTACGAAAAAAGCTCGGTCGAGTGCGTATATAAGATGCGCATTTTTCTTATAGAAGAGACTTGGCATATAATCACTAAGGCACATACACCTAGTGAAAAAAAAAATAAATTCAAGTCCAAGACAAAGGATAATTCTATTACACAAAGTCGAATTATATTATTTCAAGTGGTCGAATTACGTCTATCGTAAATAATATAATTTTACAGAATATTTATACAAAGGATAATTCCACATCAGGAATTATTAACACAAAGCTAAATCAATTTATCTCCATAATTCTACATCAAAAATTATTATACAAAGTCGAATTATATTATTTCAAGAGGTCGAATTACGTCTATCGTAAATAATATAATTTCACAGAATATTTATACAAAGGATAATTCCACATCAGGAATTATTAACACAAAGCTAAATCAATTTATCTCCATAATTCTACATCAAGAATTATTATACAAAGTCGAATTATATTATTTCAAGTGGTCGAATTAGGTCTATCGTAAATAATATAATTTCACAGAATATTTATACAAAGGATAATTCCACATCAGGAATTATTAACACAAAGCTAAATCAATTTATCTCCATAATTCTACATCAAGAATCATTAAACAAAGTCGAATCATATTATTTCAAGTGGTCGAATTACGTCTATCGTAAATAATATAATTTTACGGAATATATAAACAAGGGATAATTCTATATCAAGAATTATCGATACTAACCATATTTTTCCCCCCTTAGAAAACTCTAAACTATCAAAGTGAATCACAACATCCGAATAACTATTGGAAACACTACAGAGCATCCTGTTATAATCAAATCAATACAGAAAACTCTAAACTATCAAGGTGAATCACAACAACCGAATAACTCTTGGAAACACTACAGAGCATCCTGGTATATTCAAATCAATACAGGTCCTTTGGAAGATTTAAGCAGTTACTAATAATATTAAGCTAAACTTTATCAATATTTGTTAATTTTAAAATTTTATTCAACTAAACAATAAAATACAGAAAACATAAGCGTGTCTCTGAATATTTTAGTTATCTATAAAATTTATTGTAACGATCCTGGAGAGACTGAGCATACCTCAGTAAATAAGCAACGACCCTAGGGAAAGTGTCGTTACAGTTGGCGCCCGAGCAGGGACCAAAATATTCAAAGGCCGTTGAAATAGTAATGGAAATATAGTAGTCAAGCAAAGAAAATCTAAAAACTAGATGATATAAAATAGCAACATAAATCGTAAAAGGAAACAATGTCGGTGGGATCAAGAGGAATACCAGGGACTGACAAAAGTTCAATAAATCTTCCAATGTGCTCCTATCGTCAGACAATTGAATATGTAGAGAAATGGTCCTTCAGATATCACGGTGGCAAGGACACATTAGATTTCATCGAACACATAGAGGAACTGGCAGACATGTACATCGTCGATGTAAATCTAATTCCTCGAACAATGCCTCTACTCCTCGAAGGCGAAGCACTAGAATGGTTTCGCAATAACAATTGTCGTTGGCCACTTTGGACACGTTTCAAGCACGATTTCTTATCATTTTTCATTTCTTCTAGATATTTAGAAAACCTACAGGATGATGTAATATTCCGGCATCGAAAAGCCGATGAGAATTTCAAAACATATTTAATTGACATCAAAAATCTTATGCGACGAGCCTGCACAAATCCAGATTCGCAAATAGAGCGAATATATCAAAACATGAGCGCAGACTATAGAATCTTTATTAGACGTCGAGATTTTTCAAGCTTAGAGGAATTAAAAATACTTGCTGATGACTTCGAAGAGCTTCGCAGAGAACAGCATAAAGTGAATCGAAACCGTATACGAGAAGAAACTATGGGCAGGTGCATCATAGTGGAGTCCCCAGAAACGATGTCATTACAAAACACTATGAGATGCATACCCACTATGCCAATACGGGATAAACTTATCCAGCATCATAAATCAGTGCCACCTATCTTGAACAAGCAACAGAACCGACCGACGGCAAAGCAAACAACAGCAGTAAGAACTAGAATTATCAGTCCAGCAACAGAATTATTACCTAAGCCAAGCATAATAACACAGCACAAGCAACATAAAAATTATTTAGAGCAAATGTCATGCAATTGTCTCGTACCATCGCAAGATCCAGGACCAAGTAAAAAAACTCTAGAAGTGTATGATTTACATCAACAGGAACTCATACAAAGTCAAGAGATACAACAAGTGCAAATTGAAGAAATACAGCGAAAGCAAAATCCAAAACCTGTCAATAAAACTCCAAAAATACCTAAACAACAGTCAGTCAGACAAGATCAACGAGTTTTACCAGTTCAACAGCATGTCGAACAACTACAGCAAGAACGACAACGCGAGACGCCAAACAAAAGAAATCTAGAAAGAATTAACCTAGTCCAAGTCATACAAGATAAACCGCCGTTTCAAATACCACCACCGCAAAGACTCCAACGTGTTACACCCACTGAAGAATATCCACAAGTGCAAGAGGCACATTCACAACGTTCACAACTTCAAGAAGAACAACTTAGGAGACCATCGACCGAATTAGTAAGAACCTCGTTACTTTCCATACCTCAAGATCAAGTACACTCAGAGACGTCGCTAATACCGCGACAGGAAATACTCGTCAAGCAAGCAAAACAAAATCAACAGGAGATTGAAGTCATCGAAAATAAAACTGTGCAACATCGAATGACTCACAAAACCCCAAGTCCCATTCAAGAATCACAATGTTCTTCACATCAAGGAAAAGATAATTGCACGCAACCGAAAGATAAAGTAGCTATCCCTATGGTGCAAATAAAAGAACAATGTCTCGGAAGTTGGAATTCTTCCAGCAATCGAACTCAGCAAAAACAAATGGAAAGTCAAGGTGAACTCCAGCAGAGCGATCACGACTATATTAACACGCATCCAGACAAGTTTTACAAAGTGTTTAAATCTTCAAAGAAACGAAATAGAAATCACTCAAGCAGGTAGTGGTTCAGATCCAGTTCACTTTCCCGAAGAAGGAGGGAAATGTAAGAATGGAAATTTACACTAAATTTCCACCTACATAAACGTGCACTAAAAACAATAACAACACGAACTAAAACACATCAATACAACACAGTTTTTTTTTACAAAACGACACACTTTTTATATTTATATTTAAACCTGGAAAAGTAGACTCACTGGTAATAAATGTTGCAAATATCTGGAATTAAATAGATTAATTAATATTTAAAATATTTATTCAAAACAATTTACCAAAACCCAAACCGCTTGCAAGCCTTAATAACATCTTAAACTAATCTGAAATGATATTGAAATGAAATATAAAAATATAATTAAATAAATAAATAATAAACTCATCTTATTTATTGTTAATTATATTTTAATTTTTTTTTTAAATTTGATGAATATTTGCATTTTATTTATCGTAACAAACAAAATAAATAAAAAAAAAAACCACCACCGACCGAATGTAGTTTTAAAACACGTTTTGCAAGAATCAAAACAAAGCAGCGTTAACACAAGAACACAAGAACTGCCAAAAATATTCGCTGTAAGAGAAGCTTAAAGAGAAGTTAAATGCACAAGCTGAGTACCGCACAAAACATGAAATAGAAAATCAGAACGGCAAAATTAAACAAGATTTTCGTGAGATCAGCTGTAAATAAAATGATGCGCTACGAAAAAAGCTCGGTCGAGTGCGTATATAAGATGCGCATTTTTCTTATAGAAGAGACTTGGCATATAATCACTAAGGCACATACACCTAGTGAAAAAAAAAATAAATTCAAGTCCAAGACAAAGGATAATTCTATTACACAAAGTCGAATTATATTATTTCAAGTGGTCGAATTACGTCTATCGTAAATAATATAATTTTACAGAATATTTATACAAAGGATAATTCCACATCAGGAATTATTAACACAAAGCTAAATCAATTTATCTCCATAATTCTACATCAAAAATTATTATACAAAGTCGAATTATATTATTTCAAGAGGTCGAATTACGTCTATCGTAAATAATATAATTTCACAGAATATTTATACAAAGGATAATTCCACATCAGGAATTATTAACACAAAGCTAAATCAATTTATCTCCATAATTCTACATCAAGAATTATTATACAAAGTCGAATTATATTATTTCAAGTGGTCGAATTACGTCTATCGTAAATAATATAATTTTACAGAATACTTATACAAAGGATAATTCCACATCAGGAATTATTAACACAAAGCTAAATCAATTTATCTCCATAATTCTACATCAAGAATTATTATATAAAGTCGAATTATATTATTTCAAGTGGTCGAATTACGTGTAGCGTAAATAATATAATTTCACGGAATATATAAACGAAGGATAATTCTATATCAAGAGTTATCGATACTAACCATATTTTTTCCCCCTTAGAAAACTCTAAACTATCAAAGTGAATCACAACATCCGAATAACTCTTGGAAACACTACAGAGCATCCTGTTATAATCAAATCAATACAGAAAACTCTAAACTATCAAGGTGAATCACAACATCCGAATAACTCCTGGAAACACTACAGAGCATCCTGGTATATTCAAATCAATACAGGTCCTTTGGAAAATTTAAGCAGTTACTAATAATATTAAGCTAAACTTTACCAATATTTGTTAATTTTAAAAATTTTATTCAACTAAACAATAAAATACAGAAAACATAAGCGTGTCTCTGAATATTTTAGTTATCTATAAAATTTATTGTAACGATCCTGGAGAGACTGAGCATACCTCAGTAAATAAGCAACGACCCTAGGGAAAGTGTCGTTACAAGTCAATAAGCAAAAATGTCGTCATATAACATTCTTTCTTAACAATCCGCCTCAACAACTATCACTCTCAACGGAATAGTAGTTCCACAAACAAAAACGTACCTTGGTATTCACCTTGACAAACGCAAATGAAGCTCCAGGCTTTAAGCCTTCGCTGGCTGATAGGCCATCAGAGTCCCTTATGCCTAGAGTACAAAGTCTTGTTTTACAACCAAGTCCTTAAGCCAATTTGGATGTATGGTTTACAGCTATATGGCAATGCCTGTTTGTCAAATGTAGAAATACTAGAAAGACCTCAAGTAAAGATCTTATGAATAATAATTGGTGCATCTTGGTACGTCAGAAATAAAAAAATACATTTCGATTTGGAAGTTCCGATGGTTAACGTCGAAGTCGAGAGAATAAGGCAGAAACATATTTCAAATCTTGAAAACCATGTGAATTCGCTGACTAAACCTCTTGCTAATATAACAACTTTCTCTAGACTAAAGGGAAATGATAGATCCGCCATCATGCTTTCCTGAAGATCACCCTTTATATTATATCAACTTATATCTGGTGATATCTGGTAAATAAGCTCTGGCTACTTATTCAGAGGCCCCTTGAAATAATTTACAAATCATTATAGGTATATATCATTACGGTATGTTTACAATTTGTGATTTAATGTTATTAGTCTTTAAGATTTTAAAACTCATTGTTAGGCTTAATTTAAAGCGATTCAATAAAAATATATTGTTATATAAAAAATGTTAGGAATTATAGGAGTTAGGAGTTATATGAGTTAACAGCATAATTAACTCAAATGAAAGTAATGATTATTGTCATAATATCACTGTTAATCAATATTAAATATTATGTAAATAGATGAATTAATAAATACATAATTTATCACTTGTATAACTTTCATAGGTGTCGTGGATGCGTCGAAAGGGCGATGATCTGGAATTAATTACTTTTGGGCGCCATACTTATAGTAGTGACTCGCGTTATGCACTCGAATTTGAAGAACCGAACGATTGGAAGCTCTTAATACAGTATGCTAAAGAACGAGACGAAGGTCCTTATGAATGTCAAGTTTCATCACATCCACCTTTAGTTCTATTAGTATATTTAACCGTGATTGGTAAGTTTACTTACTTGTATAAGTGTATCAAGTCTTTATAACACTGTAAGGATGGAAATTTACAATTAATTTCCACCTACATAAAACACCATCACTCATACACATGGCACAATCATGACGATTACGCACAGGAAACTCACCAGCCAATTCTGGAGATATCTGAAGTTAAAATTTAAATTGAATTAAAATTTGTTTACATATATATTAAATATGTTATGTGTATGATCACCAAACGATACTCCAACACCGACGTTCCCAAGAATCACGTCGGGGTCACCAAAATGTATGATCACACGCTGAATCAATAGTTGAAATCAACTGTTTGCAAGTACTGAACTCTTAAATCCAGTACTTATGTTGACTTATTTGAACACGAGAACCACTGAGCACTTGAACCCAATGATTTGAAGATTGTCCTAAATTATCCTGATTACTGAACACTTGAATCCAGTAGTCAGGTGCTTATATGGTGTAAATTTGATACTTGAACCAAATCTACAAGCTATTAGAACGAACAAAAGAATCGATAATGAATGTGGCTTCGCATTAATTGAATTGTCAAACATTCAATTGTGCCTTTTATTTAAAATTAATAATCAATTTTCAACAAATAAATTAACTAAAATAACCTTGACCATGCAAGCCAAACAATGAACTTGTTACAAACTGCAAGAGTGCATTTTCTTGCAGACGAAATTTGACGCTTTTGTTTTCATGAGCGTATGACGTGTTTTTGGCCATTGCATTGACAAAATTATTTTTTACAACAAAATATATTTGAAATGAAATTATTACAACAAATTATTAATACAAAATAATACAACAAATTATTTATACATAACAATATAATATAATATTTAACATTCTCCCCCGCGTTGAACAACCGTTCAACAATATGAGCCTCTAGCCTCAACGTCGAAATCTCTGGGTTCAAGTACTCATTGGTTTTCTTGTTTAAATAGAATCAACATAAGTACTAGATTCAAGTGTTCAGTGCTTGCAAATAGTTGATTCCAACGTTGATCAGACATTTTGGTTTGATTGTACATTTTGGTGACCCCGTGAAACGGACAGCAGCACAGGACTGGTTTGACGCAGCAACAGTCAACAATCAACAGTCAGCGGTTAAGTTTCAGCATTCAGCATTCGAAGAACATTTTTAAGCACATTTGGCAAAAAACTACAAATCATCAATGACAACTCTTAATGAACTCATAGATGCCCAAAAAGAAAAGGGCGAAGAGATTCAGTGAATCATCAGGAACTTCAAAAAGGATTCGGCTGAACGCAAGCAAACATCGGCATACTACAGTGAAAGATTTCGTCGGCTTGATGTTGCTTGGAAGCAGTTTGAACAAACTGACACAATGCTCAGAACTCTCATCGATCAACCGACAGATGATGAGTATTTTACATCTTCCTATTACGAGAAAATAAGAGAACTAACAAATGAATACAGTGAAATATTCAAGACAGAAGCCCTTCGGATCAAAGCAGCAGACAACTTTGGTGAAGGTGGTAGTAACCAAATGGCATCACAGCCGCAATTAGTGGCTACGACAAATGGCTTGATAAGAAAAATATCCGCTCGAATGGCAGCTCTAAAAAGATTAATAGAGAGTTTGTTAGAGAGCGAAGGCATACAACCACTTGAATATTACGAAATTAAATCAAACACAATCATGCAACATTGGAACCAATTGGTATGTTTGCATGATGAACTCTGGGAAAACTTTGAAAATCCACTGATGTCAGGATTCAATCAAGATGAGTATTACCAAATTGAAGATTTGGTACAACAATGTTTGATAGAGTTATCCATAAAATTGGATCAATTACAACAGAAACAAGCAACAGTAGCAGAACCAAACATGCGGTCCTCACTGCCATTGCCAAAGGTAACAATCCCAAGTTCCCAAGTTAATCCCAAGTTAATGGGAATTACTTAAAATGAAGGCAATTTTTGACTTGTTTACATAAATGGTAGACAATCAGCCACTACCAGCTGCTCAAAAAATGTGGTATTTGAAATCACATGTGACAGGTCAAGCTGAAAAATTGATAAGTCATTTCAGCATAACGGAGGACAATTATTCGGCAACTTGGACATTACTGCAAGACCGTTATAATAATAAAAGGGTCTTGGCGTCCACGTTAATCGATGAACTTCTAAATCAGCCATCAGGCACATCAACTGTGGCAGCAGTTAAAAATTTACATGACACAACGAAAGAGTGTCTATTAGCACTAAACAATCTTGGCGTTCAAACGACTTTTTGGGACCCAATTTTGTTACAGGTACTAATTAAAAAACTCGATCGGGCGATGCTCATTAGATATGAGCAATCTCTGGCAAAACCAAAAGAGATACAAAACATTCAGGAGTTTTTAGCTTTTTTAGAACTACAGTTCCAAGTGATGGAAGTTGTAGAACAAAAAGATAAGGTGGCTATAAAAATTAAAGCAAATCGAAATAACTCAGTGTCATCGGCTGTAACAGTTTCTAAAGGAAACAACAATTGCAAACTATGCAATGTAGACAGGCACCCACTGTATCATTGCCGTAAATTTTTGCAATTTTCACCATCTCAACGATTGGATTGGGTGAAAAATCAACAGCTCTGTTTTAACTGTTTCAGAAATGATCATGTGGTGAACAAATGTTCATCAAGAAGTTGTACCAAATGTAATAAAAAGCATAACACGTTACTACATTTGGAAGTTAACAACCAAACAAAACAGAACATTCAACCTAGCTCAAGTGGGTACAACACCGCAGTTACCACAGCGACAGCAAACGCATCCACAGGTCATCGTGATTATGTTCTCTTGCCAACTGCAAGAGTCAAATAATTGCATCTAATGGAAATACAAGTGAAGTCCGAGCATTACTAGACTCTGGTTCGCAAACGAACATAGTCTCTGAGCGTTCTGTCAAAAGACTCAATATATCAAAAATAAAATCGTTATTGTGCATAGAAGGGATAGGAAAGGTGCAAAAAAATTCAACGCAGCGAGTTAACATCAAATTGCAATCACTTAACTCAAGTTTTACTACAGAAGTCGAAGCGTTTGTGCTTCCAAATATAGTTCCACCTCAACCAAGTTGCAGCTACGATATTTCCAAATGAAAGGTACCGAACAGCATTCAGTTAGCAGATCCAACATTGTTCCAACAAGGGAAAATTGATATTTTACTTGGTGCGGAGTTCTATTTTAGTCTGTTAAAGAAAGGTAAATTAACGCTTGCTCCTGGGCTTCCAGTCTTGCAAAATTCTACACTTGGCTGGATTGTCAGTGGCAAGGTTGCATCAAATACAGACACATCAAAAGTTTTATGTGCAGTTTTTGGCGGTGGGGCGGAGGTTGTTGATAATAATTTATCGTTAGAAGATGCAATTGAACGATTATGGCGAATGGACGAGGTGAATACAACAGAAAGGACATTATCCAAAGAAGAAAAATTATGCGAATCTCATTTTGTTCAGAACGTTCATACAAATAAAGAATGACGTTTTGTGGTAAGGTTGCCGTTTCTGGAAAACTCAGTGACGTTAGGGGAATCTCAAGAAACAGCTTGGAGAAGGTTCATCAGTCTTGAACGACGACTAGCAAAAAATGATGTTTTGCGGAAACAATATGTGCAGTTTATGGAAGAATATGAGCGATTGGGTCACATGACTGAAGTAAACTTGGATTCCATGTTGACTCCAAGATATTTCATTCCTCATCATTGCGTACTAAAACCAGATAGTACAACTACTAAACTTCGAGTGGTGTTTGACGCATCAGTCAAAACTACATCTGGACACTCGTTGAATGATTTAATGTATAACGGACCGACAGTTCAAAGTGAACTCTTTTCAATTCTGCTCCGTTTTAGGCGACCACGGTTTGTTTTTACCACAGATATCGAGAAAATATATCGTCAAGTTTTGATAAATCCTGAAGATCGACGCTATCAACTTATCATTTGGAGAAGCAGTCCAAATTCAACGATTCGTTATTATCAGCTAAACACAATTACATATGGGACTCGAGCAGCTCCTTACCTAGCAACAAGATGTCTGCAAAAGATAGCATTAGAAAACAAGGTGAATTATCCATTGGGAGCTCAAGTCCTGTGTGACAATTTCTACGTTGGCGATGAGCTCGGTGGATCAGATAGTTTAATTACGGCTATTGAAGCTCAAAGGCAATTAATCCATATTTTAAAGAAGCATCAGTTTTATCTACGGAAATGGAGTGCAAACCATCCTCAACTTTTGAAAAACATTTCTCAAGATGATCAAGAGGTAAATCTAGATTTTACTAATGATAATAACGAGTCAATCAAAACGCTGGGACTATTTTGGTTGCCCAAAGCGGATTTATTTGGAATTAAGGTCAAAATGGTTACTGAAGGTATAATCACGAAGAGAGTCGTTAGTTCTGATTTAGCTAGACTGTTCGACCCACTTGGGTTATTAGCTCCAGTAATAGTGAAGGCAAAGATTTTCATACAACACTTATGGCAGTTGAAATTATCTTGGGATGAACCACTTCCTACAGATCTTCGTACAACATGGTCAACATTTAGAGAAAACTTAAGTAATCTTGAAAATCTTCAGGTGGCAAGACATATCTTCAGAGGCGAGGTTCCATCATCAACACAGCTACATATTTTTGCTGACGCATCTGAAAAGGCATTTGGTGCTGCAGCATATGTCAGAGCAATTTTAAAAGATGGTAGAATAATAGTGCGACTATTATGTGCAAAGTCAAGAGTAGCACCACTCAGAAAACAAACGCTACCGCGACTAGAGTTATGTGCGGCAGTCCTAGCAGCGGAACTCTCAGCAAGAGTGAAAAGCGATCTTCAGGAGAAGGACCAGCCAGTATTTTTGTGGACTGATTCAGAAATTGTGTTGTCTTGGATCAACTCACAGTCCTTATCATTTCAAACATTTGTAGCTAACAGGGTGGCAAGAATTCAAACTTTAACTCTGTTTGAACAGTGGCGTCATGTTAGGTCAAAGGACAACCCTGCTGATGTGTTGTCAAGAGGACTTTCAGCAAGGGCGTTGTCAACATGTGCACTTTGGTTTCAAGGACCGTTCTTTTTGCATGGAAGGCAGGAAGTATGGCCACCAAGGTTTTCATCATCATTACAAGTTCCAGTTGATCTGGAGAAGAAAAAGGTTGTAGCTGTAGCAACTCAATGCAATGACGCAGATTTCATATACAGGATTCAGCACAAGAATTCTTTTAAGACGTTACAAGGGATAGTAGCATATGTTCTTAGATTCATTAACAACACAAGAATGTCAAAGGAGTCACGTGCCATACATATAGCACCCAGTGCTATTGAATTGGAAGCAGCATTAATAACTATAATGTGTCACATTCAGGGTAATGATTTTCATGAAGAAATCAAACAACTGAAGACACAAGGCCATGTTGATAAATCTAGTTCAATCAGTAGTTTATCTCCATTCACTGATAATGCAAATGTTCTTAGAGTAGGAGGACGCTTAGAAGCCTCATCATTACCATACGATTCTAAACACCCAATACTGATCCCATACAATGATCCATTGGCAAAATTATTATTCGTAATGTTCCATGAAGAAAACAAACACTGTGGCCCGCAGGCACTATTGAGTACAGTCCGACAAAGTTTTTGGCCGATTAAAGGTAAATCAACAGCCCGAGCAACGGTTCAGCGATGCATTCGATGCAACAAAACACGGCCGCAACTATGTCAACAAATTATGAGCAATTTACCAGAATCAAGAATAACTCCTGCAAGACCCTTCATTAATGCTGGTGTAGATTATTCCGGACCATTTTGGATCCACTACAAGGCATATAAGGCATATATTGCTGTCTTTTGTTGTTTTGCCACAAAGGCGGTACGTCTCGAGTTAGTGACCGATTTATCAACAAATGCTTTCATTAGAGCATTAAAACGATTCATAGGTCGACGAGGTCGTTGTTTGAATATTTACAGTGATAATGCAACAAACTTCGTAGGCGCCAAAAATCAGTTAGCAGAACTAGAGGAAAGTGTTTATTTTAATGAAGGACAAGAAGCAATAATCTCTGCCTGCAGTACCACAGGAATAAACTTTCATTTTATTCCACCAAGGGCTCCACACTTTGGCGGTTTATGGGAAGTGTTAGAACTCCACTCCATACCCAAAGGTTAATGTGCGTAAAATGTTTGTAAACTTGCTTTGGTCGTTGCAACCGTGCAGCTATAATTAGAAAATGCAACCCAGTGCACACATGAACTGTCAGTTCATGTGTCAGCTGATTGTCATTTGTGCTGGGCTTTTGTTTTTGAGTTCCGGTAGAGGCAAGGCGGTTGTCACGACCAAAAGTAAGTGAAAAAATAATTAATTTTAAGTATTAGAAATTAATAAATTTGTTTTAAGATTTTAAAGCATTACATTACATCACAATACACACAAATAACTTGTTTTGCTATTAAAAATTGGTCAATAACAGGAAGCATCCGTAAAGTCCGCAAAATATTTGTTACTACGCAGCGTTTCAACAGCATCATTGACGTATGAAGAGCTCGAAACAGTAGTGGTGGAAATTGAAGCGATATTAAATTCACGACCATTGACTCCAATGTCCAATGATCCAACTGATTTGACAGCATTAACTCCAGGACACTTATTAATTGGAGAAGCACTTACAACTCATGTAGACAGCCGATCGAAACCAGAAAAACACACGTTATTGTCACGTTGGAACCTAGTTTTCCAGTTAAAACATAATTTCTGGAAACGCTGGTCTAACGAATATTTGATGGAACTGCAACAACGTAACAAATGGAAAACACAATCTGCCAACATACAGTTAGAAGACATGGTTATAATCAAAGAAGATAACGTCCCAGTAATGCAGTGGCCTTTGGGACGAATTGTACATGTGTACAAGGGTACAGATGGACATATCCGAGTAGCTGATGTTAAAACATCGGCAGGCATTTTTAAACGCCCAATTCATCGATTAGCTATACTGCCTGTTAATACAGATGATCAACCAACAATGGCTGAAGCTGATCACGAAATACCTCCAGACAACGTAGTTATTGAAGATAAAAGAGAGTCGTATGAAGAACCCAAGACAAAACGTAAAAAAACCTGTAAACCCAATTGAAGTTCTACCCGATGAAGAAGCCACCCGCACGACACCTATACCCATGCCACGTCGGCAGTCACGAGAATTCGTTATCAACATATAGTCGGACTGACTACCTGACAGCTAGAGGCTCATATTGTTGAACGGTTGTTCAACGCGGGGGAGAATGTTAAATATTATATTATATTATTATATATGAATATTTTGTTATTATTAATTTTGTATGAATAATTTGTTATTTTTATTTGTATTGTAATAATTGTGTTAAATATATTTGGTGTAAAAAATAACTTTGTCAATGCAATGCCCAAAATACGTCATACGCTTCTGTTGGCACATGAAAACAAAAGCGTCAAATTTCGTCTGCAAGAAAATGCACTCTTGCAGTTTGCAATAAGTTCATTGTTTGGCTTGCATGGTCAAGGTTATTTTAGTTAATTTATTTGTTGTAAATTAATTATCAATTTTAAATAAAAGGCACAATTGAATTTTTGACAATTCAATTGATGCGAAGCCATATTTGTTATCGATTCTTTTTGTTCGTTCTAATAGCTTGTAGATTTGGTTCATTTATCAAATTTACACCATATAAGCACCTGACTACTGGATTCAAGTGTTCAGTAATCAGGATAATTTAGGACAATCTTCAAATCACTGGGTTCAAGTGCTCAGTGGCTCTCGTGTTCAAATAAGTCATCATAAGTACTGGATTTAAGAGTTTAGTACTTGCAAACAGTTGATTTCAACTTTTGATTCAGCGTGTGATCAAACATTATGTTTACTTGAAAATGCTCGCCTCTGCAGCACCCGTCAACATTGTGGTTAGGTTGTACAAACTATAATTGAAATATAATATTTGAAATAAAAATTAAGATGAATTGAAGTAAAATAAAATTTAATTTTAAGTAAAATAAAATTAACAAATTATAAAAACGAGGATCAAATATGTTAAGTTTGTAAAAAACCGAAAGAAGTCAAACAAAGATATTGTTTAAGATAACAATTTTCTCCTTCGGTACCGCCTTACGAGTTGAAAAAGATTTCAATCTCTATCGGTTTATTTAAAATTAAAATTATTAACAAAGCAGTTAAAGTTTGAAAATTAAAATTATTAAACAGAGAAAATTACATACTCAGTCACGAAATACCGAAATAAATATTGATAAAGATTTCAATACATTCGGTCGTGCTCTTTAAAAACTTAAATTAAAAAATGGACTTAAATGAAATTGTGAATTTAACTAAAAGATGAATTTTGAAAGATGAACTTAAGTAAATAAAATATATTTGAAATAAGAAACTGTAATAAAAATATATTAAGTTTAAAGATAAACTTAAAATAAATAAACTATGAATTATGAAATGAAAGATGAAGAAAAAATAAAATTAAAGCTGTAATAAAATATAAATGGAATAAATATTAAATAAATTCGATATAAATAAAAAAAATGTAAAGTATCAAAATTATCATTGTAGTTTTCTTTTCGAGTGAGTTATTTGGAAGCGTGCACTTACCACTGAAATCACTGGCTACAAAGATGTACTAGTACTTTAATTATATTTGGTGAAAAGGATGAAGCCATTTATAATATTTCTGTATTCAAAACAATACAGGTCATTTGGAAGATTTAAGCAGTTACTAATAATATTAAGCTAAACTTTACCAATATTTGTTAATTTTAAAATTTTATTCAACTTAATAATAAAATACAGAAAACATAAGCGTGTCTCTGAATATTTTAGTTATCTATAAAATTTATTGCAACGATCCTGGAGAGACTGAGCATACCTCAACAAATAAGCAACGACCCTAGGGAAAGTGTCGTTACAGTTGGCGCCCGAGCAGGGACAAAATATTCAGAGAGCAGCAAATAAAAATGTCAATCGTAGTAAAAGGAAAAGTAGATGTGGTCGAACAGGAATCTAGAAAGAATGGGAATCTAAGCAAATCATGGGTATATAACGCCAGAAAAGATGAATTAGTATCCTATGCTACAGAATTTGGACTTGAAGCTACTGGGTCTGTGAAAGAATTACGAAAAAAAATTTCATTGATGACGATGATCTAGATGCAAACACCACACAGAGGTTAA
Source organism: Teleopsis dalmanni (assembly GCF_002237135.1). NCBI lineage: Eukaryota > Metazoa > Arthropoda > Insecta > Diptera > Diopsidae > Teleopsis > Teleopsis dalmanni. Next base: position 131,503,540 of record NC_051846.1, on the reverse strand, counting down.
AGGAACTGGCTCTCAGGCACAGCCGGTCCACACCAACTATTCAGGTCCCAAACAATGAAGTGAGTTCTATATGTCCTACTTCACACTCCTACCTACAAACCATCGAACATGTACGAAAGTGGTTGGTTAAATATGATGGAGGTAAAGATCCATTGGCATTCATTGAACGAGTCGAAGAATTAGCGGAGACTTATGACATAAATGTACATCTTCTTCCCCGTACGATGCCTGAATTACTCAAAGATGAGGCTCTTGCTTGGTACAGGAACAATAACCAGCATTGGAAATCATGGACAACCTTCAAAACAGATTTTTTCTTATTTTTCTTGCCAACTCGATACTTTGAAAAACTTGAAGATGAAATCCGAGCACGCAGACAGAAACCCCGAGAAACTTTCAAAGTCTATGTCGGAGCTCTTCAAACATTGATGCGACACGCGGATATGACATCGACTGCACAACTCGAACGAATATACCGGAATGCGCATCCTGATTATCAATTATACATCCGTCGACGCGACTTCAAAACGTTAGGGGAATTGATCTTAATGGCAGGCGAATATGAAACACTCCGTATGGAGCAAGACAAAGGCATACCTCAACGAGCGAGAGACGAAAGAAATCATATAGTACAAGCCTCTGAACAAAAAATTCCAGATGTAAATAAAGCCTGCAGACGATGGGGTAAACAAGGACACGTCGCAAGAGGATGTAGAAATCAACAAGTTTTGTTCTGTTGGATCTGCGGCTACAAAAATGTCCGAACCATTGATTGTTGTAGACGAGATTCGGGAAACGGCGAAGGGGGACGTCCAGCAGCAGGAAAGACGCTCACACAAAGTCACGACCCTGCAAAATTCTAGATGAGATCCAAGTCAATGAGGCTCGTATTATAGCTAAGGTCCAACTTAATGGGAAAACACTGGAAGCAACGTTGGATACAGGAGCCTCTAGAAGTTTTATCAGCGAATCCTTGGCACAAACTTTGAACACAGAATTTCGAAAGAATTTTCCATTGACACGAATACGTATGGCGGACGGCAGCTCGAAACATATTGACGAAGGGGTTGCAGCCAATATCAAGCTAGGCCAACAGACTGTTCAAGGTGATTTTCTCATTCTGCCAGAAAGTGTAGATTCTCTTATACTCGGTTTGGATTTCTTCAAAGCAATGGGAGCCATAAGAACAATAAGTGGAGTAAACGTCAGGCTAAATGAAACCAAGGAAGCAACACGTTGGAGGCCACTTGCCAATATTGTTTTAACCAAACAAGAAGAATTAACAACAGCACAAGAATATATACATCAGGAATTGATCGCGTTTGGGAAACTCAAGGGAGTCTCAAATATTACCACTCATAAAATTGTAATGAAAGACGACCGACCAATTAAACAACGCTATTTCACAAAAAACCCGGCATTGACAACAAGGTAAATGAATTGCTAAATAAAGGATGTATCGAACCGTCTCGAAGTCCATATAGTGCACCAATCGTGTTAGTACGCAAAAAGAATGGCGAGTGGAGATTTTGCGTAGACTACCAACAGTTGAATGCTCACTCTATACCTGACGCATATCCGTTGCCCAGAATCCATCACATTCTTGACCGATTGCGTAATGCTAAGTACATTAGTAGTATAGATCTTAAGGATGGTTATTGGCAGATCCCAATGGATGAAAATAGCAAGCAATACACGGCGTTTACAGTGCCCGTAAGAGGTTTGTTCCAATGGCGAGTATTACCTTTTGGTCTCCATTCAGCACCAGCGACGTTTCAACGAGCCCTCGATCAAGTGATATGAGCGGATCTTGAACCACACGCCTTCGCGTACTTGGATGACATCATTGTAACCGGTACATCATTCGAGCACCATCTAGAGAACTTAAAAAAGTACTGAGTCGATTGAAAGCAGCCAACCTCCGGATAAATGTGAATAAAAGTGAATTTTTCCGAACAGAAACCAAATATCTGGGACACTTAGTCAGTTCAAAGGGAATTCATACGGACCCAGACAAGGTTGCACCTATACACGACTTACAACCTCTTGCCAACATCAGACAAATAAGACAATTCCTTGGGATCGCGTCCTGGTATCGCCGATTTGTTCCGGACTTTGCAAAAATTACTCATCCACTGACGACGATGTTGAAAAAGGGGAAACATTGGAAGTGGGATAATGAACAACAAGAAGACTTTCTCGAAATAAAAAAACGTCTCACAGAAGCACCTGTGCTAGCATGCCTTGATTTTAATCAACGCTTCTATCTTCAAACAGATGCCAGCAACATCGGAATAGGGGCTATCCTTACACAGAATTTCGAAGGCACGGAAAAAGTCATAGCTTATGCCAGTCGGCACCTTACTACATCTGAAATCAACTATTCAGCAACGGAGAAAGAACATTTAGCCATCGTATGGGCAATACAAAAAATGAGACCATATCTGGAAGGCTATCATTTCACGATTATCACGGACCACCTAGCATTAAAATGGCTCAACTCCATCGAGAATCCTACAGGTCGCATTGCACGTTGGGCACTGGAACTGCAGCAATTCTAGTTCGACATTCAATATCGGCGCGGCAAACACAACGTGGTGGCAGATACTCTATCAAGACAGCCAGTAGGAGATATTAATCAAATAATAACCGCTCCAGAAAACAAAGAACCAAAAAAATGGTACCAAAGGAAATTTAAGAACACTCGAGAGAAACCAAGCGAAAATTCGGACTTTACTATTTGCAATCAACAATTGTACAAATGTCTTCCAATAACTCAGGCTGAACAAACTGAAAGTAGGTGGAGATTATGTGTCCCCGAAGAACAACGTCAACGTGTAGCAGAAGAAAATCATAATGAAGCACATGCTGGACACTTTGGCATAAGGAAAACTATCAAACGAGTGCAGAATCCTTATTGTTGGCCTGGAATGGCCAGGGATATAGCGAATTTCGTTAAACGATGCGACTTATGTCAAAAATATAAACCCATGATGAATAAACCAGCTGGATTGATGCTTACCACAATAGCTGAAGAACCTTTCACTACCGTCACCGCTGATTTTGTAGGTCCATTACCGCGGTCAAGAAATAATAACACAATGTTACTTGTAATATTGAATAAATTTTCCAAATGGGTGGAACTGATACCTATGCGAGGAGCTATCAGCGAGAATACAATAAAAGCCATCAGAGAAAGAATACTATGTAGATTTGGGGCCCCAAAACATATCATCACGGATAATGGACCTCAATTCACCAGTAACCTGTTTAAGAAATGGTTGTCCAAGGTGGGTATTGAACATCAACTGACAGAACCATATACTCCTCAAGAAAATCCCACAGAACGGGCAAATCGTACCATTAAAACAATGATAGCCCAAATGACACAAGGCGAGCACAGACGTTGGGACGAAATGTTGCCTGAATTAGCATTGGCTTTTAATACTTCAGTTTCAGAATCAACCAAGTATAGCCCAGCGTATCTGTTACAAGGACGGGAGCCAAGATTACCTGCAACACTTTTTGACGAATGTACAATAGGTACCGGTACTACGACTACAACACCCCTAAGGGGAGCAAATAAGCTTCAAGAGATTTTTCACAGAGTTCGACAAAATCTACAAGCAGCAGCCACCACGCAAGCTAAGTACTATAACCAAAAACGAAGAAAGTGGAAATCTAGGATTAATCAATTGGTATTAGTGAAACAGCATCCATTGTCCAGAGCAGCAACTGATTTTTCAGCAAAGTTAGCTCCAAAATTCGAAGGTCCTTATCAAGTGCAAACATTCATATCTCCAGTAATAGTTAGTCTGAAATCCATCGGAACGGATAAAATAATAAAGGCTCACATCGCTGACTTGAAAGTATATTATGGAGACCAGAAAATGATAACACCAAGAACATATTAACATCTATAACACGAGTAATAAATGTGTCTGCATATAAAATACTTCCGAAAAACTAGCGGTGTCAATACCTCAAAATACCGACTGTAGTGTATATCGTAAAAACTTATCAACACCTAAAGGATAACTATATTAACGGATTAAGTTAAAGTTTAAAATTTACGGTAAAACAAAACAATACCGATATCCCTTAAAGTATGAAAAGAAACTTACTCAGATAATGCAGTCAATCACAAAGATTAGTAAATACCGTCAAGATGAGTCAGCAAGAAAAAAAATTCGGAGCATCCATTATCAAATTTCGACAACGTTTGGAACAACTACAAGAACGGAGGCCACGCACGAAATATGTACCAGTGGTTGAACCCAAATTAAAAATCAAGAGCGTAGTACATAAAGTGGTGAACAGTTCCAAAATGATACAAACAACTAAACAAGTAAGAACAGTTAGCAGGAGTAATAACGGAAACGTCAAAATCTTACCAAAAGTAACACCGGCAGATCGCGCTACCTGTACTAGCGCAATTGGATGGCGAAGGAGCAAAGTTCAAACACTGTTTGAAGAAAATGATCAAACCAACATCGCCAAGGCTACAGTAGACACCAACGCTAATACCTCGTCGTCGCAGCAAACAAGTAGAATCGTGTGGGAGCCTATCAAAACCCCCGCACACGATATCTTCGAGGATATTATTGAGTTAGACTGCAATTGGCGTCAACTTGAAGCCATGATGGATAGACCAAATTCACCGCAACAAGCCATTTCAAGTGAGTCACCATTACCGAACATAACTAGTCCAACGGAACCAGAAACAGCAATGAACGTTGATGAAATGTCGATGCCAAAGAAGGTAAAATGTGTTACTTGGCCAGAAGATTTAAAAGCAGCAATAAATATAGCATATGGAAAGCATAAAACTGGGAAGCGAATGGCATTTCGACGAACATTCAACAATATCACATATTAAGTTCGGCTGAATCGTCAAGGTATAGCAGCAGTACAAATTGTCAGATAACTCGCGCCGTTTATTTTTGTTTTCCTACCCAAAGAAAAAGGGAAATGTAAGGATGGAAATTTACAATTAATTTCCACCTACATAAAACACCATCACACATACACATGGCACGATCATGACGATTACGCACAGGAAACTCACCAGCAAATTCTGGAGATATCTGAAGTAAAAATTTAAATTGAATTAAAATTTGTTTACATATGTATTAAATATGTTATGTTTACTTGAAAATGCTCGCCTCTGTAGCACCCGTCTACATTGTGGTTAGGTTGTACAAACTATAATTGAAATATAATATTTGAAATAAAAATTAAGATTAATTGAAGAGAAAATACACGCACCATTTTTTTTATTTATTTTTATTTTATTAATACATTTTAAGTAAAATAAAATTAACAAATTAAACAACGACACCACCGAAACAACACGTTTTGCAAAAGAAAAAAACAAATCGAAACAATAGAATAGCGAAGTAAGAAACAAGAACTGTCAAAATATTCGCCGTAAGAGAGGCTCAAAGAGAAGTTGAGTGTATATACGGAGTACCGCACACAACATGAAATAGAAAATTAATAAACGGCAAAGTAAACAAGAATAATGTGTGATCAGCTGTAAATAAAATTATGGCGTTACACAAAAGCTCGGTCGAATGTGTATATAAGACGCGCATTTTTCTTATACGAGAGACTTGGCATATAATCACTAAGGCACATACACCTAGTAAAAACAAAAAATAAATTCAAGTCCAAAACAAAGGATAATTCCACATCAGGAATTATTAACATAAAGCTAATTATCAATTTATTCTCAATAATTCTACATCAAGAATTATTACACAAAGTCGAATTATATTATTTCAAGTGGTCGAATTACGTCTATCGTAAATAATATAATTTTACAGAATATTTATACAAAGGATAATTCCACATCAGGAATTATTAACGCAAAGCTAATTATCAATTTATTCTCAATAATTCTACATCAAGAATTATTACACAAAGTCGAATTATATTATTTCAAGTGGTCGAATTACGTCTATCGTAAATAATATAATTTTACAAAATATTTATACAAAGGATAATTCCACATCAGGAATTATTAACACAAAACTTAATCAATTTATCTCCATAATTCTACATCAAGAATTATTATACAAAGTCGAATTATATTATTTCAAGTGGTCGAATTACGTCTATCGTAAATAATATAATGTTACAGAATATTTATACAAAGGATAGTTCCACATCAGGAATTATTAACACAAAGCTAAATCAAGTTAT
>NC_051846.1:131477847-131497233 GCF_002237135.1 Teleopsis dalmanni | reverse complement strand
GACTACCTGACAGCTAGAGGCTCATATTGTTGAACGGTTGTTCAACGCGGGGGAGAATGTTAAATATTATATTATATTATTATATATGAATATTTTGTTATTATTAATTTTGTATGAATAATTTGTTATTTTTATTTGTATTGTAATAATTGTGTTAAATATATTTGGTGTAAAAAATAACTTTGTCAATGCAATGCCCAAAATACGTCATACGCTTCTGTTGGCACATGAAAACAAAAGCGTCAAATTTCGTCTGCAAGAAAATGCACTCTTGCAGTTTGCAATAAGTTCATTGTTTGGCTTGCATGGTCAAGGTTATTTTAGTTAATTTATTTGTTGTAAATTAATTATCAATTTTAAATAAAAGGCACAATTGAATTTTTGACAATTCAATTGATGCGAAGCCATATTTGTTATCGATTCTTTTTGTTCGTTCTAATAGCTTGTAGATTTGGTTCATTTATCAAATTTACACCATATAAGCACCTGACTACTGGATTCAAGTGTTCAGTAATCAGGATAATTTAGGACAATCTTCAAATCACTGGGTTCAAGTGCTCAGTGGCTCTCGTGTTCAAATAAGTCATCATAAGTACTGGATTTAAGAGTTTAGTACTTGCAAACAGTTGATTTCAACTTTTGATTCAGCGTGTGATCAAACATTATGTTTACTTGAAAATGCTCGCCTCTGCAGCACCCGTCAACATTGTGGTTAGGTTGTACAAACTATAATTGAAATATAATATTTGAAATAAAAATTAAGATGAATTGAAGTAAAATAAAATTTAATTTTAAGTAAAATAAAATTAACAAATTATAAAAACGAGGATCAAATATGTTAAGTTTGTAAAAAAACCGAAAGAAGTCAAACAAAGATATTGTTTAAGATAACAATTTTCTCCTTCGGTACCGCCTTACGAGTTGAAAAAGATTTCAATCTCTATCGGTTTATTTAAAATTAAAATTATTAACAAAGCAGTTAAAGTTTGAAAATTAAAATTATTAAACAGAGAAAATTACATACTCAGTCACGAAATACCGAAATAAATATTGATAAAGATTTCAATACATTCGGTCGTGCTCTTTAAAAACTTAAATTAAAAAATGGACTTAAATGAAATTGTGAATTTAACTAAAAGATGAATTTTGAAAGATGAACTTAAGTAAATAAAATATATTTGAAATAAGAAACTGTAATAAAAATATATTAAGTTTAAAGATAAACTTAAAATAAATAAACTATGAATTATGAAATGAAAGATGAAGAAAAAATAAAATTAAAGCTGTAATAAAATATAAATGGAATAAATATTAAATAAATTCGATATAAATAAAAAAAATGTAAAGTATCAAAATTATCATTGTAGTTTTCTTTTCGAGTGAGTTATTTGGAAGCGTGCACTTACCACTGAAATCACTGGCTACAAAGATGTACTAGTACTTTAATTATATTTGGTGAAAAGGATGAAGCCATTTATAATATTTCTGTATTCAAAACAATACAGGTCATTTGGAAGATTTAAGCAGTTACTAATAATATTAAGCTAAACTTTACCAATATTTGTTAATTTTAAAATTTTATTCAACTTAATAATAAAATACAGAAAACATAAGCGTGTCTCTGAATATTTTAGTTATCTATAAAATTTATTGCAACGATCCTGGAGAGACTGAGCATACCTCAACAAATAAGCAACGACCCTAGGGAAAGTGTCGTTACAGTTGGCGCCCGAGCAGGGACAAAATATTCAGAGAGCAGCAAATAAAAATGTCAATCGTAGTAAAAGGAAAAGTAGATGTGGTCGAACAGGAATCTAGAAAGAATGGGAATCTAAGCAAATCATGGGTATATAACGCCAGAAAAGATGAATTAGTATCCTATGCTACAGAATTTGGACTTGAAGCTACTGGGTCTGTGAAAGAATTACGAAAAAAAATTTCATTGATGACGATGATCTAGATGCAAACACCACACAGAGGTTAAAGGAACTGGCTCTCAGGCACAGCCGGTCCACACCAACTATTCAGGTCCCAAACAATGAAGTGAGTTCTATACGTCCTACTTCACACTCCTACCTACAAACCATCGAACATGTACGAAAGTGGTTGGTTAAATATGATGGAGGTAAAGATCCATTGGCATTCATTGAACGAGTCGAAGAATTAGCGGAGACTTATGACATAAATGTACATCTTCTTCCCCGTACGATGCCTGAATTACTCAAAGATGAGGCTCTTGCTTGGTACAGGAACAATAACCAGCATTGGAAATCATGGACAACCTTCAAAACAGATTTTTTCTTATTTTTCTTGCCAACTCGATACTTTGAAAAACTTGAAGATGAAATCCGAGCACGCAGACAGAAACCCCGAGAAACTTTCAAAGTCTATGTCGGAGCTCTTCAAACATTGATGCGACACGCGGATATGACATCGACTGCACAACTCGAACGAATATACCGGAATGCGCATCCTGATTATCAATTATACATCCGTCGACGCGACTTCAAAACGTTAGGGGAATTGATCTTAATGGCAGGCGAATATGAAACACTCCGTATGGAGCAAGACAAAGGCATACCTCAACGAGCGAGAGACGAAAGAAATCATATAGTACAAGCCTCTGAACAAAAAATTCCAGATGTAAATAAAGCCTGCAGACGATGGGGTAAACAAGGACACGTCGCAAGAGGATGTAGAAATCAACAAGTTTTGTTCTGTTGGATCTGCGGCTACAAAAATGTCCGAACCATTGATTGTTGTAGACGAGATTCGGGAAACGGCGAAGGGGGACGTCCAGCAGCAGGAAAGACGCTCACACAAAGTCACGACCCTGCAAAATTCTAGATGAGATCCAAGTCAATGAGGCTCGTATTATAGCTAAGGTCCAACTTAATGGGAAAACACTGGAAGCAACGTTGGATACAGGAGCCTCTAGAAGTTTTATCAGCGAATCCTTGGCACAAACTTTGAACACAGAATTTCGAAAGAATTTTCCATTGACACGAATACGTATGGCGGACGGCAGCTCGAAACATATTGACGAAGGGGTTGCAGCCAATATCAAGCTAGGCCAACAGACTGTTCAAGGTGATTTTCTCATTCTGCCAGAAAGTGTAGATTCTCTTATACTCGGTTTGGATTTCTTCAAAGCAATGGGAGCCATAAGAACAATAAGTGGAGTAAACGTCAGGCTAAATGAAACCAAGGAAGCAACACGTTGGAGGCCACTTGCCAATATTGTTTTAACCAAACAAGAAGAATTAACAACAGCACAAGAATATATACATCAGGAATTGATCGCGTTTGGGAAACTCAAGGGAGTCTCAAATATTACCACTCATAAAATTGTAATGAAAGACGACCGACCAATTAAACAACGCTATTTCACAAAAAACCCGGCATTGACAACAAGGTAAATGAATTGCTAAATAAAGGATGTATCGAACCGTCTCGAAGTCCATATAGTGCACCAATCGTGTTAGTACGCAAAAAGAATGGCGAGTGGAGATTTTGCGTAGACTACCAACAGTTGAATGCTCACTCTATACCTGACGCATATCCGTTGCCCAGAATCCATCACATTCTTGACCGATTGCGTAATGCTAAGTACATTAGTAGTATAGATCTTAAGGATGGTTATTGGCAGATCCCAATGGATGAAAATAGCAAGCAATACACGGCGTTTACAGTGCCCGTAAGAGGTTTGTTCCAATGGCGAGTATTACCTTTTGGTCTCCATTCAGCACCAGCGACGTTTCAACGAGCCCTCGATCAAGTGATATGAGCGGATCTTGAACCACACGCCTTCGCGTACTTGGATGACATCATTGTAACCGGTACATCATTCGAGCACCATCTAGAGAACTTAAAAAAGTACTGAGTCGATTGAAAGCAGCCAACCTCCGGATAAATGTGAATAAAAGTGAATTTTTCCGAACAGAAACCAAATATCTGGGACACTTAGTCAGTTCAAAGGGAATTCATACGGACCCAGACAAGGTTGCACCTATACACGACTTACAACCTCTTGCCAACATCAGACAAATAAGACAATTCCTTGGGATCGCGTCCTGGTATCGCCGATTTGTTCCGGACTTTGCAAAAATTACTCATCCACTGACGACGATGTTGAAAAAGGGGAAACATTGGAAGTGGGATAATGAACAACAAGAAGACTTTCTCGAAATAAAAAAACGTCTCACAGAAGCACCTGTGCTAGCATGCCTTGATTTTAATCAACGCTTCTATCTTCAAACAGATGCCAGCAACATCGGAATAGGGGCTATCCTTACACAGAATTTCGAAGGCACGGAAAAAGTCATAGCTTATGCCAGTCGGCACCTTACTACATCTGAAATCAACTATTCAGCAACGGAGAAAGAACATTTAGCCATCGTATGGGCAATACAAAAAATGAGACCATATCTGGAAGGCTATCATTTCACGATTATCACGGACCACCTAGCATTAAAATGGCTCAACTCCATCGAGAATCCTACAGGTCGCATTGCACGTTGGGCACTGGAACTGCAGCAATTCTAGTTCGACATTCAATATCGGCGCGGCAAACACAACGTGGTGGCAGATACTCTATCAAGACAGCCAGTAGGAGATATTAATCAAATAATAACCGCTCCAGAAAACAAAGAACCAAAAAAATGGTACCAAAGGAAATTTAAGAACACTCGAGAGAAACCAAGCGAAAATTCGGACTTTACTATTTGCAATCAACAATTGTACAAATGTCTTCCAATAACTCAGGCTGAACAAACTGAAAGTAGGTGGAGATTATGTGTCCCCGAAGAACAACGTCAACGTGTAGCAGAAGAAAATCATAATGAAGCACATGCTGGACACTTTGGCATAAGGAAAACTATCAAACGAGTGCAGAATCCTTATTGTTGGCCTGGAATGGCCAGGGATATAGCGAATTTCGTTAAACGATGCGACTTATGTCAAAAATATAAACCCATGATGAATAAACCAGCTGGATTGATGCTTACCACAATAGCTGAAGAACCTTTCACTACCGTCACCGCTGACTTTGTAGGTCCATTACCGCGGTCAAGAAATAATAACACAATGTTACTTGTAATATTGAATAAATTTTCCAAATGGGTGGAACTGATACCTATGCGAGGAGCTATCAGCGAGAATACAATAAAAGCCATCAGAGAAAGAATACTATGTAGATTTGGGGCCCCAAAACATATCATCACGGATAATGGACCTCAATTCACCAGTAACCTGTTTAAGAAATGGTTGTCCAAGGTGGGTATTGAACATCAACTGACAGAACCATATACTCCTCAAGAAAATCCCACAGAACGGGCAAATCGTACCATTAAAACAATGATAGCCCAAATGACACAAGGCGAGCACAGACGTTGGGACGAAATGTTGCCTGAATTAGCATTGGCTTTTAATACTTCAGTTTCAGAATCAACCAAGTATAGCCCAGCGTATCTGTTACAAGGACGGGAGCCAAGATTACCTGCAACACTTTTTGACGAATGTACAATAGGTACCGGTACTACGACTACAACACCCCTAAGGGGAGCAAATAAGCTTCAAGAGATTTTTCACAGAGTTCGACAAAATCTACAAGCAGCAGCCACCACGCAAGCTAAGTACTATAACCAAAAACGAAGAAAGTGGAAATCTAGGATTAATCAATTGGTATTAGTGAAACAGCATCCATTGTCCAGAGCAGCAACTGATTTTTCAGCAAAGTTAGCTCCAAAATTCGAAGGTCCTTATCAAGTGCAAACATTCATATCTCCAGTAATAGTTAGTCTGAAATCCATCGGAACGGATAAAATAATAAAGGCTCACATCGCTGACTTGAAAGTATATTATGGAGACCAGAAAATGATAACACCAAGAACATATTAACATCTATAACACGAGTAATAAATGTGTCTGCATATAAAATACTTCCGAAAAACTAGCGGTGTCAATACCTCAAAATACCGACTGTAGTGTATATCGTAAAAACTTATCAACACCTAAAGGATAACTATATTAACGGATTAAGTTAAAGTTTAAAATTTACGGTAAAACAAAACAATACCGATATCCCTTAAAGTATGAAAAGAAACTTACTCAGATAATGCAGTCAATCACAAAGATTAGTAAATACCGTCAAGATGAGTCAGCAAGAAAAAAAATTCGGAGCATCCATTATCAAATTTCGACAACGTTTGGAACAACTACAAGAACGGAGGCCACGCACGAAATATGTACCAGTGGTTGAACCCAAATTAAAAATCAAGAGCGTAGTACATAAAGTGGTGAACAGTTCCAAAATGATACAAACAACTAAACAAGTAAGAACAGTTAGCAGGAGTAATAACGGAAACGTCAAAATCTTACCAAAAGTAACACCGGCAGATCGCGCTACCAGTACTAGCGCAATTGGATGGCGAAGGAGCAAAGTTCAAACACTGTTTGAAGAAAATGATCAAACCAACATCGCCAAGGCTACAGTAGACACCAACGCTAATACCTCGTCGTCGCAGCAAACAAGTAGAATCGTGTGGGAGCCTATCAAAACCCCCGCACACGATATCTTCGAGGATATTATTGAGTTAGACTGCAATTGGCGTCAACTTGAAGCCATGATGGATAGACCAAATTCACCGCAACAAGCCATTTCAAGTGAGTCACCATTACCGAACATAACTAGTCCAACGGAACCAGAAACAGCAATGAACGTTGATGAAATGTCGATGCCAAAGAAGGTAAAATGTGTTACTTGGCCAGAAGATTTAAAAGCAGCAATAAATATAGCATATGGAAAGCATAAAACTGGGAAGCGAATGGCATTTCGACGAACATTCAACAATATCACATATTAAGTTCGGCTGAATCGTCAAGGTATAGCAGCAGTACAAATTGTCAGATAACTCGCGCCGTTTATTTTTGTTTTCCTACCCAAAGAAAAAGGGAAATGTAAGGATGGAAATTTACAATTAATTTCCACCTACATAAAACACCATCACACATACACATGGCACGATCATGACGATTACGCACAGGAAACTCACCAGCAAATTCTGGAGATATCTGAAGTAAAAATTTAAATTGAATTAAAATTTGTTTACATATGTATTAAATATGTTATGTTTACTTGAAAATGCTCGCCTCTGCAGCACCCGTCTACATTGTGGTTAGGTTGTACAAACTATAATTGAAATATAATATTTGAAATAAAAATTAAGATTAATTGAAGAGAAAATACACGCACCATTTTTTTTATTTATTTTTATTTTATTAATACATTTTAAGTAAAATAAAATTAACAAATTAAACAAAGACACCACCGAAACAACACGTTTTGCAAAAGAAAAAAACAAATCGAAACAATAGAATAGCGAAGTAAGAAACAAGAACTGTCAAAATATTCGCCGTAAGAGAGGCTCAAAGAGAAGTTGAGTGTATATACGGAGTACCGCACACAACATGAAATAGAAAATTAATAAACGGCAAAGTAAACAAGAATAATGTGTGATCAGCTGTAAATAAAATTATGGCGTTACACAAAAGCTCGGTCGAATGTGTATATAAGACGCGCATTTTTCTTATACGAGAGACTTGGCATATAATCACTAAGGCACATACACCTAGTAAAAACAAAAAATAAATTCAAGTCCAAAACAAAGGATAATTCCACATCAGGAATTATTAACATAAAGCTAATTATCAATTTATTCTCAATAATTCTACATCAAGAATTATTACACAAAGTCGAATTATATTATTTCAAGTGGTCGAATTACGTCTATCGTAAATAATATAATTTTACAGAATATTTATACAAAGGATAATTCCACATCAGGAATTATTAACGCAAAGCTAATTATCAATTTATTCTCAATAATTCTACATCAAGAATTATTACACAAAGTCGAATTATATTATTTCAAGTGGTCGAATTACGTCTATCGTAAATAATATAATTTTACAAAATATTTATACAAAGGATAATTCCACATCAGGAATTATTAACACAAAACTTAATCAATTTATCTCCATAATTCTACATCAAGAATTATTATACAAAGTCGAATTATATTATTTCAAGTGGTCGAATTACGTCTATCGTAAATAATATAATGTTACAGAATATTTATACAAAGGATAGTTCCACATCAGGAATTATTAACACAAAGCTAAATCAAGTTATATAAACGAAGGATAATTCTATATCAAGAATTATCGATACTAACCATATTTTTCCCCCCTTAGAAAACTCTAAACTATCAAAGTGAATCACAACATCCGAATAGCTCTTGGAAACACTACAGAGCATCCTGTTATAATCAAATCAATACAGAAAACTCTAAACTATCAAAGTGAATCACAACATCCGAATAACTCTTGAAAACACTACAGAGCATCCTGGTATGTTCAAATCAATACAGGTCATTTGGAAGATTTAAGCAGTTACTAATAATATTAAGCTAAACTTTACCAATATTTGTTAATTTTAAAATTTTATTCAACTAAACAATAAAATACAGAAAACATAAGCGTGTCTCTGAATATTTTAGTTATCTATAAAATTTATTGTAACGATCCTGGAGAGACTGAGCATACCTCAGCAAATAAGCAACGACCCCAGGGAAAGTGTCGTTGCAACACTTCGTTCAATAATGTGTGTGACTGACACATAGATGGCGGCACTAATACTAAATAAATATTTTTTTTCGAAAATGGCAATCTTTTTAGGCTTACTGTCAAAATCATATGTTAATCCGACCATTTGTTTACAAGTTACAATGCTTTAAGTGACGCTACTTTTGAGTTTTCAAAAAAAATGAATTCAAAGCAATTCCGTGTGCTGATTTATCATTGTTTTTTAATGAAAAAAAATACTGTTTGGATGACAAGGATGATATTCCATCTACTGGACCTACTGGCCAAATGACCCTGTTATTCCGGAAAATGTTGAAAAAACACTGAAAATCATTATGTCCGACCGTAAAGTGAAAGTGAGGGAGATTGCTGACATTCTACAGATATCAGCAGGCAGTGTACACACCATAATACACGAACATTTGGGTATGAAAAAGGTGTTTTCCAAATGGGTGCCGCGTTTGCTTACACCGGAGCAAAAACAACAACGAATCGATGATTCAAAGAGCTGTTTGGACATGTTTACGCGCAATAAGTCGAAGTTTTTGCATCGGTACATCACGATGGATGAAACATGGATCCACTATTTCACTCCAAAGTCAAATCGGCAGTCTGCTGAGTGGCATTATTGAACGAAGTGTTACAAGGTTCGTGACATTATATTTGGCATATAAAAAAACTTAAATATTGCAATTCCACAATTTGTTTTATGTTTAAAATTGTATACGCTCTCCCTATCCATATATGTCATAAATTTATAAATGGTCTTTTAAGTGTAAGGACGGAATTTTGTACAAATTTCCGCCCTACATAAACTTACTATTTTTATAAAATTTCGTCTACGTAAAAAATTATTTAAACAAATAAATAAAGCCAACCGCGAACATACGCACACACGACAAGCAAAACAAAGCCAACCGCGAACACACGCACACACGACAAGCAAAACGAAGCCAACCGCGAACACACGCACACACGACAAGCAAAACAAAGCCAACCGCGAACACCCGCACACACGACAAGCATAACAAAGCTGACAGCGAATTATACTTGTGCGGTTGTGCGTGCAATCAAGCAAAGCAAAGTGTCGTATATAAATAGCGGAGATTTTATATGAAAGATCACTTAGCACCGGCACACCGAAGTGAGTAGATCACTACTCCAGCGCTAAGTCCCTTTTTAGAAGCCCATGGTGTTTCGACGCTAAGGCTTAATAAATCAGTAGAAGGTATTGGATAGATTTTATAAACGCCTTTGTTGTTTTGACGTCTTTGGCTAGAAACTAATTACGTAGATTTGGAAAAACCCTTTGATGTTCTGACGTCTTTGGGTAAAAATTATTGAATAGACTTTATAAACGCCTTTGATGTTTTGACGTCTTTGGCTAGAAACTAATTACGTAGATTTGGAAAAAACCCTTTGATCTTCTGACGTCTTTTGATAAAACTTACTGAGTAGAATCAAGACTAGAATAAGTTATTTAAAATAATTTTTTTTTTTTAATAAATAAAATTTTAAAATAATAAAAACAAACGGTCTTTTAACTTTCCTTGGTTTACCAGCTTCGAACTAGTCAATAAAACAAATTTATTGCAACGACCCGGACCGCGACCGAGTAATACCTCAGCAGAATTAAAACGACGAATCCGTCACGTTACATAAGATATACACATTTAGGACCAATGATGCTAATATTTAAAAATATTTTAAGAGTTTATGCAGCTTATAATGCTTTCTTGTTATGATGCTATATTTTATACATTTGCAGTTCCTCATGTGGAAATCATTGATGAGAGAGGTTCAGCTACGCCCGAGAAATATTACAAGACTGGCAGTACCATTGAACTTCTATGTATCATATCAAAAGTCCCGCAACCAACATCGTACATAACATGGCGACATCGAACACGTATGCTTAATTATGACACTAGTCGCGGTGGCATCAGGTAAGTAAAATTAATGTATAATATTAAGAGATTGTGATCAATATTCTATTCAGTAGTGCATAATTTTGCATATCTCTATTTGCAATAATATTTGTGATCCACTTTGGATTCTCAAAACCAGTAGTAATGCTGTTTTGAATTCTGTCGTATTTGCTCAGTCATGGGCAGCTCACACTCACGAGCAGCTCACACTCATGAGCAGCTCACACTCATGAGTAAGAACTAATTATTATGTGAATATAAAAGCTGCTTATGAGATCTCACGAGCCGTGAGCTCAAACAAAAAGCCAGCTTACTGGCAATAGTTTTTTTATTAAATTTAAGTGAATAGTTTTATTTTAATTCATGTAAAACTGAATTGTTTATTTTTTTATTTTCAAATTTTGCGAAAAACAATATAAATAATTAAGTTAGTATGAAACGAATAATTAAGTAAATGCACAAGACTCAAATAAATAGTGGCATGTGTCAAATTGTCCAACGAAAACAACAACAACAATTCCACATTTCTTCATTTCTTAGCATACAGTATTTTCTTGTAAGCAGCGCATAAGCTCTCATGAGCATCAGCTCGAATTCTTGCTCACGAGCGTGAGCCAATTTATAACTTAATGGCTGCTCTTGCTCATGAGCAGGAGCTTCTGTAAGTGGGCTCGCTCGTGTGCGTGAGCAATCGTGTAAAAAAAGTTTTTTGCCTGCTTATGAGCTGTGAGCAGAATGAGCAGAAAATATCGTTCATGAGTAGGCAAATACGAACTCTGGTCAAAACTAAAAAATTGTCTCGAAATAAATTGACAGTGTTTTAAAACATGGTGTGTTCCCAATAATCAATTATTGCTAAGCTCTTCAGTCGCTTAATGTTCTTTCAGCATCTAAATGCCGCATAGAACGAGATTCAAAGAAAATGACGTTTGCTTGTCTTAAGTGAAATTGAATTTAGTTTAATTAATAATTATTTTAGGATTTTATACTTATTCAAACTTATTGTACTATTATTTTACTTAGTACATTATTCTAAGAATTTAGGTGATAATGGATTTATAATAGTAAACTATAATAATAAAATATATAAATTCATGTTCATGATGGAACATTCTGCCGGGGGGTCATAACGTAATAATTCATGTTCATGAGTGAACACTCTGCCGGGCTATTATAAAATTTTAATGATAATTATTAAATACCATTATGTTATAGTAGTTGTATCGCATCCTTCATGTCTGACGCCGTCATCATATATCTATGAGGTATTTCTCCATCCATTTTTCCCAAACCTTCCAATACTTATGCTTGAGAATTACTTCGAACTGCCACTGAACTGGAACTGCATACAACTCTGTTAAGATATTATTTAATGTTTGCGGTGACGCACCACATTTCTGTATTATATATTGTTCCGCCGCCCAGCTAATATAATTAATTGCCGTACAAAATCCTCCGTACTGAGGAGTTCTGGGACCAAACAACAGACATAAAAAGTAATTTGTGTTGAACAAAATTTTTAGATTAATTATTTGTAAATTTGTTTTTTTATTTAATTCAAATTTGCTTTCATCGTTTTTGGTATCACCTGATATACCAAGAAGTTCATCTTCTGCGGATTCCTTTTCGTTGTAATTTTTGTTATTAATATTCTCATTGAATATTTCTTCAGGTGCTTCAGCTTCGCTTTTACTGAGTGTGTCTTCAGGATCTTTAATTTTGAGTTGCGTTTTTAAACCATAGACTTGTTCTTCCAGCAATAGATTATCACGTATCAGTTCATGCAAATTTTTGTTTTTGCCACGCAAGAACTCGACTTCTTTTTCCATATCAGGAAAGCTTGATAGGCACGCATGGTTATTCTTCGTTATTTTTTTCCAGTCCCCATATGAAACGATTTTACTTTCCAAATCTTTTATTTTTGAATTAGTAAAATCAAGTTCATTTAAATCTTTCTCATTTTTTAATTTCAAACTATCACATAAACTTGCTTTTTCTTTTTATATTTCAAGTTCTTTTCTCACACCAGACATTTCATTAGTAAGTAATTGTAATTCCATTGAGAGCTTGTCTGTATGAAGTCGATATTCTTCTAATTCGTTTGTCATACAATTTTTCATTTGACGTGCTTCTGTTTCTATATCATCTTTTGCTTTTTGAAGCTTTTGTATTATATCTTCTGAATACTGCTTAAGATCATTCAACACACGTTGCATTCTTACCAAATCTTGTTCAGCCGCTTGTTCACTTTTACGTACCGCCTGTAGATGTGTTTCTGCATCCTGTATCTTACCTGTGAAAAATTTGTGTTGAAGAAGCTATTACTTCTTCTTGGAGTTTACTTTTGAATTTGCCAAAATCAACATCTTCTAATTTTGACACCTTCAAATATATAAGCTCTGCTTTAAGACGTCTAGTCTCCCAAGGACGTGCTGGCGACTGCTCAGCCTCAGTTAGCTTTTTTACTTTTTTAGTTTTACTTCGGCTTCACGATGCTAATCATTAATATCATCTTCCTCTTTACCTAACTCTTCAGAACGTACTTGATGTTCAATCCGCAACATATAATAATATTTTGCATTATATCTATTTGCCTTTGCCAGCTTTCTATTTCTCTTATTAGCTCCTGTTTTTCTTCCAACTGCAGTTTTTGTATAAACATTTCTTTTAGTTTGAGAATTGTTACTATAAATTCAGACATTATCTCGTCCTTTTCTGCTCTATTGCTGCTACGATGCTTTTTGTTATTTTTATTATTGCAATGTTTAGCCCTGACAATGCTTTTAATTTTCTATAGTCTCTTAGCATTGGTGGGGGAAACTATAGATTTTTTTCGAGTTTTAGAGTTTGTAAGGCTCTAAAATTGGATTATATAATCAAGTGTGTTACCACTGGTGGGGGTCACTTGAGAATTCTTAATTTTATTTCATTTCTCCTTTGAATATAGCACTTTTGCTATATCCGGCTCGAAGGACCAAAATGTACTATTATATTATTAACGTACACTGATTGAGTATTTTGTAGTTACTATTCTAGGAACTTAGGTGATAATGGATTTATAATAATAAACTATAATAATAAAATATATAAATTCATGTTCATGATTGAACACTTATTTATTAAACAATTTTTATGTACTTCTATTTTAAAATACGTAAATTACCAATCAAAATGCATTGGTTATTCCTATAATTTCTATTATACTACTATTCAATAGAATTGCCTATCGTGAAGCGAATAGAAATGACATAACAGGATGAAAGAGTTAATTATTGCTACGCTCTTCAGCAGCTTAAAGTACTTTCAGCATATAAATGCCGCTTAGAACGTGATTCAAAGAAAAAGTACTTTCCTTGTCTTAAGTAAAATTGCATTTAGTTTCATTAATAATAATTTTGGGATATTATATATATTCAAACTTATTTATTTAACAATACTTATGTACTCTTATTTTAATATGTTCTATACTTAATTCTATACGTAATATATGAGGTACATATAGTGTGTATATGTGCATAATTTGTAAACATTGAGTGTACAGTAGAAATTTAGATTCAAGTAGCACAAGGACCACATTTGCTTATCACTATAAGAAAATGATATTACAAATGCATATTTGTGACAGCATGAATCAAAATATTTATTTAAGTAATATGTTATGATCAAAATCAAAGCGTTAAAGCGACAAAAATGCATTAATAATTTTTAACACATTTAGTTTCTCTGTATGGGCACTTGCTTGTCATATATGGCACTGATGTTGGTGATGGACACTACACCATTAACAAGAAAATGATAAATCATATAATACTTTCATTTATAGATGGAAAGCATGGAAACCCACAATGTAAACAAACAAAAACCACCTCGGGGAATTCATAATGGACAAGTTTCATCCATTGGACGTCAAATATAACGTCAAATGTCGATAAAATGACAAATGTGATATGGGTATAAGACCACAAATATCACACAACGTATAAATGTTAGTGTTACACTTATACGTTATAAGTGTAAGCGCATTATTCTGGCAATTAGTTGAAACCAGAAAGACAAAAAAGAGATGCTACTGAGTAAAGAAAACCTAAGAAGTGGTTTGACACTACGAAGAGAGATCGCAATACTAACTAAACAAATAAAATGACAAGTGTAATGTGATATGGGTATAAGACCACCCTTATCACACAACGTATAAGCAAAGAATCTATAATACAAAGAAGTGCCACGCTCATACAAACGAAATACCCATTTTATTTTGCTGGTGGATTTATAATAAATCCACCCAACCTCATGCAACAATGTTCGATCGAGTCACAACTGGTATGATGTTCAGTTCAAACCAATATGTGAGTCAAGTAAGGCTGACAAAAGCCCGACAGCATACGTATTCAATCATACATACTGTAACATAAAATTTACACCAACTAAATTTTACTACACAAATAATACCAAACAACACAAATATAATAAAAACAAAATAAACAACAAGAAAACAAACAACAATAGAAAGAAACTTGTAAACAACGAACCGTTGAAATCACAAGAACAAAGATAGTGCTTGCTTCGCACATCACAAGTATAAAAGGCGAAGTAGACGGCAGTAGACGGGCATTCAGCAAGACAGCGAGCTAAGAACAGGTCGCTCTATATTACGTGTGCTGAAACACCAAGAATCGAAATTTACATCTCGATTTCTATTTTGTTTTATTTTTTTTTATTTTTAATAGAAATACACATTTCTATTAAAAATCATAATTAATAACGAAATTAACATTTCGTTAATAGTAATAGAAATATAAATTTCTATTACTCATTTACTAAAACGAAATCAAATTTTCGTTAGTAAATTACGCGGTAAGGTGATAATACCACATGAGTATTAGCACCCATACCAAATCCATTGTATGAAGAAGAAATTCACATTTCTTCAAACCTTTTGTCAGGGGCGTCGAAATTAACATTTCTACGCCAAAATCCATTGTATAGAGAAGAAATTCCCATTTCTTCAAACCTTTTGTCAGGGGCGCTGAAATTAACATTTCTACGCCAAATCCATTGTATGAAGAAGAAATTCACATTTCTTCAAACCTTTTGTCAGGGGCGTCGAAATTAACATTTCTACGCCAAAATCCATTGTATAGAGAAGAAAGTCACATTTCTTCAAACCTTTTGTCAGGGGCGCTGAAATTAACATTTCTACGCCAAATCCATTGTATAAAGAAGAAATTCACATTTCTTCAAACCTTTTGTCAGGGGCGTCGAAATTAACATTTCTACGTCAAATCCATTGTATAGAGAAGAAATTCACATTTCTTCAAACCATATCACCGTACCAACGTCACCATCCACCGTATTCCACTGTTCCTATCAAATAAATTTATTGTAGGACTGAACCTTGAATCCGGCGAGTAAAACCCCGGCCAGAAAGGTTCGTTACAATTGGCGCCCGAGCAGGGACAGTGGGAACAGAACTGACCAACATCTTCAGTTGAGTATGGAAGACAAACCAACGGTGGTACCATCAGGAATCAAGGAAGTGACAGGACAAGCAGACCGTAAAACAGCAGTCGCTTCGACAAGCGCAAAACGACTAACATCAGGAGGCAAATCTTGGATTTACTTCGCTAAAAAGGAGGAACTGGTGAGTTACGCAGACGAGTTCGGACTAGATTCAAGTGGTTCACTGGAGGAACTTCGGAAAAAACTTTCAACGTTCATGGACTCAGAGGCAGCTGAGAAAGATACCGCCCGGCTACAGGAACTCGCGAAACTACATATCAGAAGCTCATCACCGGGAGTCATTGAAAATAGATGTCCTTCGTTAACTAAGGGAGGAAGTTTAACCATGGCCGAATATCCAGTAATCATCAACCAAGTCAGAAAATGGGGATGCCACTACTCAGGGGAACACGAAATACTACCATTTATAGAACGTATCGAGGAACTGGCAGATATGTACGGAATACATCGGGACTTATTACCGAAGCTAATGCCTGAAGTTCTAAAAGACAAGGCACTGATCTGGTTCAGGAATAACAACAAGCGATGGACCGAGTGGCCATCATTCAAAGCAGATATTTTAGCATTCTTCTTGCCCCCAAGATACTTTGAACAATTAGAGGACAAAATACGAGCCCGCCTGCAACAACCCAGGGAACTGTTCAGAGATTATGTATTGGCACTGCAGAACATAATGCAATATTCAACATACAGTGAAGAGATAAAATTAGAGAGAATCTACCGGAACAGTCGTACCGAGTATCAATGGTATATCCGTAGGAAAGACTTCCAGTCATTATCCGAGCTGTTAACATTAGCTGGGGACCTGGAGGCACTGACCGCTACGGACCGTCAAGTAAGAAACACGCTACCGGCTAAGGAGATCAAAGCAAGAGTGATTGATACATCTGAAGACAAGATCAAAGATGTCAGGACAGCTTGTCGTCGTTGCGGACAACAAGGACACTTGAGGTGGAATTGTCGTTTTTCAAGCATCTTATTTTGCTGGGAATGCGGAAAGAAGGGAAAACGTACAATTGAGTGCTGCAGGAACCAGGGAAACGAGAACAGGGTCCATCGACAGAACGGGGCGATGGGACCTCAAGTCAACACCCCGTCCCACCAGTAGGATGCATGAAGCTCAGTGAATCACGTCTGTCGGCCCAAGTGACTATCAATCAACAAGCCATGAAAGCAACGATCGATACAGGATCCTCGCGAAGTTTCATCAATTCGCAAACGGCAGCAAAAGAAGCGCTCATCAGGCTCACAGTAGTCGAGTATCCACAAGTGATCCCGTTACAGAATCAGTCCAACCTACGTACAAAAAAACTTAGCATGCAGGATCGAAATTATCTAGAACAGCATCCAAAACCACTACAAGAAATTTCACAAACGCCATGTAAATGTCTCACACCTCCACTACAAGGATTGCAACGCCTAATGTCGATTAAAGAAAATCCAGAAGTATTTCAACCAGCCCGAGTAATACCAGAAGAAGTGCAGCGCCAGCAAAACACAGAGTCTAACGCAGAATTACCGAGTCAAGAAATACACCGCCAGCAAAACACAGAGTCTTACACAGAATTACCGAGTCAAGAAAGACCCCGTCAGCAAAACACAGAGTCTTACACAGAATTACCGAGTCAAGAAATACACCGTCAGCAAAACACAGAGTCTAACACAGAATTACCGAGTCAAGAAATACACCGTCAGCAAAACACAGAGTCTAACACAGAATTACCAAGTCAAGAAACACCAGGTCAACGGAACACGGAACCTAACACAGAATTACAAAGTCAGGATACACAACTTAACAAACAGTTGCAAACTCAAGTCCAAGAGATACACCGCCAACGATCTACAAGGGAGTTTCTAGCACAAAGCCAAGAGATACAACGACAGCAAAACTCAGAACCTGACAGACAGTTACAAATTCCAAGCCAAGAATGTCGAGCACAAGTTTCAATTAATCGCGTTAGTCAACAGGAACAACTGCCACCTCAGGAGAACTTTAACGTAGATCAACAGAAGGCAAAAGGAACCACGTCACCAACGCTAGTAAGACAATGTTTCGTCGAGACTGAGATTCCAAATAGTAGTCAAAATCACCAGCAACAAGTAAGACGTTTAGGTATACTTGAACAAAAAGATGACAATCATAACATCATAATCCAAGACAAGTTCTTTAAAATTTTCAAAAATCCAAGGAAACGAACAAGGAATCATTCTACGAGGTAATCAGAGTCCTTCAATTCGATGGAAAAACCGGGGAAGTGTAACATAAAATTTACACTAACTAAATTTTACGACACAAATAATACCAAACAACACAAATATAATAAAAACAAAATAAACAACAAGAAAACAAACAACAATAGAAAGAAACTTGTAAACAACGAACCGTTGAAATCACAAGAACAAAGATACTGCTTGCTTCGCACATCACAAGTATAAAAGGCGAAGCAAACGCAGTAGACGGGCATTCAGCAAGACAGCGAGCTAAGAACAGGTCGCTCTATATTACGTGTGCTGAAACACCAAGAATCGAAATTTACATCTCGATTTCTATTTTGTTTTATTTTTTTTTATTTTTAATAGAAATACACATTTCTATTAAAAATCATAATTAATAACGAAATTAACATTTCGTTAATAGTAATAGAAATATAAATTTCTATTACTCATTTACTAAAACGAAATCAAATTTTCGTTAGTAAATTACGCGGTAAGGTGATAATACCACATGAGTATTAGCACCCATACCAAATCCATTGTATGAAGAAGAAATTCACATTTCTTCAAACCTTTTGTCAGGGGCGTCGAAATTAACATTTCTACGTCAAATCCATTGTATAGAGAAGAAATTCACATTTCTTCAAACCTTTTGTCAGGGGCGCTGAAATTAACATTTCTACGCCAAATCCATTGTATAGAGAAGAAATTCACATTTCTTCAAACCTTTTGTCAGGGGCGCTGAAATTAACATTTCTACGCCAAAATCCATTGTATAGAGAAGAAATTCACATTTCTTCAAACCTTTTGTCAGGGGCGCTGAAATTAACATTTCTACGCCAAATCCAGTGTATAAAGAAGAGATTCACATTTCTTCAAACCTTTTGTCAGGGGCGTCGAAATTAACATTTCTACGTCAAATCCATTGTATAGAGAAGAAATTCACATTTCTTCAAACCATATCACCGTACCAACGTCACCATCCACCGTATTCCACTGTTCCTATCAAATAAATTTATTGTAGGACTGAACCTTGAATCCGGCGAGTAAAACCCCGGCCAGAAAGGTTCGTTACAATACA
>NC_051846.1:131468116-131477747 GCF_002237135.1 Teleopsis dalmanni | reverse complement strand
AAGAAATCTTAGAAGAAATTGCGATAAAATATGACGAAAATATAGCGACTGAACACTGCAATCCAACACGTTTAGAAGACTTAAGACTGCCAATTTTTAATGGAACTGTAGACAATTGGAACTCTTTCCAAGAAATATTCTCAAAACTAGTAGATAGTAACAAGATGCTATCTAATGTTGAGAAATTTTATCGACTGAAAAACGCCATAAAAGGGGATGCTGCACGGCTAATTCAACATCTTCAAGTAACAGGAGAAAACTACAATGCAGCATGGACAATATTAGAGCATAGGTATAATAACAGAAGGCTATTGTTTTGTACGCTATTTGATAGAATCATTGATCATAGCAGCGTTAATATACAAAATGCTGCAAGTATTAAATAGTTGCTGGATACTGCAACAGAATCATATCAAGCTATAAAAGCTATGGGAATACCAATTGAGGATGCAGATCCATTTATAGCAAGAATTCTCATACGAAAACTGGATAAAGAAGGTTTGCTGAGGTATGAACAATGCGTTCAAAAAACAAAAGAAATTCAAACAGTAAAAGATGTTATGACATTTTTAGAGCAACAATATTTAGCTCTCGAATCGGTTGGCTGCAAAAAAGGAAATATTACAGACAAAAAAATAAAATCGACAAATGTGTTTCAAATTTCACAAAAACAATGTATGTTTTGTAACACAGTAGGTCACTCTGTTATTGAATGTCGGAAGTTTACTCAGCTATCGGTTAGTGATAAAAACTCCTGGATTAATAAAACAAAGTTATGTAAAATATGTTTTGCACACAAAAATGACAAGAAATGCTATAAGCTGGATAAAAAGTGTGAGCAATGTGGAGGACAGCATCAAAGTATGCTACACTTTCAGAGAATTGTGCAAAATAAACCACAAACTAGTGCTGGTGCAGCTGCAAGCATGATTACCAAAGAAAATAGTGCAATCACTTTATTAGCAACAGCACAGATTCAAGCGGATTCTGCAAGTGGTGAAAAGGTTTTGTTAAGAGCGCTGCTAGATCAAGGTTCACAGAGGACATCAATTTCAGAGGAAGCAGCACAAATATTAAGATTACATAGAACTAAATCAAGAACGGATCTGATTGGACTAGGAATACATTAGTAGGAATATCAAAATCAACAGTAGAACTCGTAATTCGTCCAAGATTTAAAAGCAATAACAGTTACAAAATTAAAGCTATGGTTCTTAGCAAGCTAACATCAGCACAACCTAATAATTCGTTTAATGAAGATTTAAAAAAATGGGACAATTATTGTTTAGCTGATCCTATGTTTAATAAATCTGACCGGATAGATATAGTGCTGGGAGCAGATATCCTTACCGAGATATTGCAGCCGGGTTTGAGAAAATGGGGTAAAATCTTAGGTCAAGAAACTTCCCTTGGTTGGATATTATCTGGAGTTATCAACACAAACAATACAGTCAAAACTATAATATCAGCAGTTACTTCAAACATTGAGAGATTTTGGGAAATTGAAGAAGTTTGTGAAGCATCTGAAATAAATGAAACTGATAAAGAATGTGAAAATTGGTTTAAATCAACAACAACGCTAAATAAGGAAAACAGATTTATCGTAAAATTACCATTTAAAAAAGAAAACGAACTAGGAGACTCTAGGAAAATGGCTATGGCCAGGCTTTTGTGTTTGGAAAAAAGATTTAAAAGAAACTCTAAGCTAAAAAAAGAATATATCAAGTTCATGAAGGAATATATGGAAATGGGTCACATGCAGAAAGTTTCTTAAATGATATTTGGTAAATTTTATATGCCTCATCAAGCTGTAATAAGAGATGACCACTCAACAACAAAAGTTCGGGTAGTATTTGATGCTTCAGCAAAAACTACTAACGGAAAAAGCTTGAATGAAATACTACACACTGGACCTAAGCTACAGTTGGACATATTTCAGCTACTAATCAAGTGGAGATTGTGGAAGTACGTTATGACAGCTGATATAGAAAAAATGTATCGGCAGGTGTTGGTAGCAGAAGAAGATCAGCCGTACCAAACTATCCTATGGCGTGAAGATCCAGAAAAACCAATAGAAGAATTTGTACTGAAAACAGTAACCTACGGAACTTCTTGTGCACCGTTCTTGGCAAAAAGAGCTCTACTAGAAGTTGCTTATGATTGTGCAGATAAAAACTCAAAGTTATATCAGATAATAAAAAATGATTTCTATATGGACGATTTGATGACAGGTGCGGACTCCATAAAGGAATGTGTAAACATTCAATTTGAAAAAAGTCGGCAGCTAGAAAAGTTTGGATTTCATTTGCGAAAATGGATGGCAAACGAAAAGCGAATTTTAGGTGAAATTTCGGACTCTGGAGACAGTTATATTATTAAAGTAGAAGACGGAGAAGCTGTTAAGACGCTCGGTATACAATGGGTGCCGAAATCAGACAATTTCACCTTTTACATCGAGTCAGTAGATAGTACTAACATAACTAAACGCAAGGCACTGTCTATATTGGCTCGAATCTATGATCCACTTGGATGGTTGACACCAACAACAACAATGGCGAAATTATTTATACAAAAATTATGGCTTATGAACTTGACGTGGGATACGAAGTTAGACGTTAAATTATCTCACGAATGGAATGCGATTGTTTCAAGGATTTCGACTATTAAGGATATAAGAATTCCTAGATGGATATCAACTTTAGCTGAAACAAGTTTAGAGCTTCATGGATTTGCGGACGCTTCAGAGAAGGCTTATGCAGCAGTAGTTTATGCTAAAACTTCTAATGCTATTACTATTCTAGCAGCAAAGTCTAAAGTAAATCCGATAAAAAACAAAAAGACATTACCCAAGCTTGAGTTATGTGGAGCTCATCTGTTAGGAAAACTTATGAAAAGCATTAAAGAAGTTATAAACAGAGAAGTCAAAATATATGCTTGGAGCGATTCAACAATAGCATTATCATGGATCAAGAACGAAAATAAAACTAAAGATAAATTTATTGGGACTCGTGTAAGAGAAATCAAGCAATGCATGCCTTCGGCAACGTGGAATCATGTTAGGTCAGAAGATAATCCAGCGGATGTGGCTTCAAGGGGCTTGAAACCAGAAAAACTTGCAGCACATAGATTATGGTGGAATGGTCCTACATGGTTAAAAGATGAATCAAACTGGCCAACAGCAACTGAATCTGTTCTTTGTGCAACAAATAATATAAACTCTTCACAGAATATAATCAACGATATAATAGAACGGTATTCCAATTATAGGAAATTATTATACGTCATTGCATATATAAGCAGATTCATCAGAAAGCTAAAAAAGGAGAAGTTTCCTGTGTGGTTGACAGTAGAAGAATTAAGGGAGGCAGAAAATATTATAATACGGCATACTCAACATTTATATTTCACAAAAGAAATCAACTTGATCAAAAACAGAAGAGAACTTCCATCTGGTTATAAAATTTGTAGTCTTTACCCGTTTCTGGATAAAAATGAAATACTGCGAGTCAGAGGCCGGTTAGAAAATTCTCCATTCTCTTTTGCTAGAAAACATCCAATACTATTACCAAAATGTCACTTAACGATGCTAATAGTTGATGATTATCATAAAACTACACTACATGGCGGTATAAAACTAATGGAAAATATGCTGAGGCGGCAATATTGGATAATTAATGCTAGAAATATTATTAAAAGGTATGTTCGAAGTTGTGTTAGATGTATACGATATAGGCGTGAAACCGCTACACAGTTAATGGGGAACCTACCGGAAAGCAGAGTGTCAATATCGAAGCCATTTGAGCATGCAGGAATAGATTATGCAGAACCGTACAAATGAGAGTATCGAAAGGAAGAGGTCAGAAATCATATAAAGGTTATATAGCCGTTTTTATTTGTATGGCTACGAAAGCAATCCATTTAGAAGCTGTAAGTGACCTGTCAACAGACGCGTTTCTGGCTGCCCTTAGAAGATTTTTCGGTAGAAGAGGCAAAAGTTCGCATTTATATTCAGATAATGGTACAAATTTTGTCGGTGCTGCTAAGAAAATAGATGATGAATATGAAAAAGCTATTAGAAAACTTTCATCACTTGCTGGAACGATGGCAGCGGAAAAAATTACATGGCATTTTATTCCCCCGGGAGGTCCTCACTTTGGAGGAATCAGTCAAGTCGATGAAACATCATTTAAGACGAGTCATTGGTGAAGTGAAATTAACTTATGAAGAAATGTCGACACTGTTAATTCAAGTGGAAGCAGTGTTAAATTCTAGACCGTTATGTGAAGTACGAGATGATACAGAGAATACTGATGTTTTAACTCCCGGCCATTTCCTAGTTGGAAGACCTTTAATTGATATTCCAGAGGAAAGTTGTTCAAAATCAATTGATTCTCTTAATCGGTGGAAAATAATTCAGAAAATAAAAAGTGATTTCTGGAATAAATGGAAAAATGAATATCTTGCAAGTCTTCAACATCGTCGCAAGTGGAAGCATTCTGCCCCAAATATAGAAAAGGATCAGGTAGTTCTTATCAAAGATGAAAACACATCACCAGCTAGATGGCCTTTGGGTAAAATTATTGAAACACATAATGGTACGGATGGCAAAACTCGAGTTGTTACAGTTAAGATGCAAGATACCATTGTAAAAAGACCGGTAACAAAAATATGTCCTTTAGATGTTTATCATGATCCAGATATCGGTCCTAAGTTAAAGGGAGCATCTAAGAAACCAGAAATGAACATCTCCAAAATATTTCTAGCAATGTTCTTGTTAGTGTTTGGTCAAGTAGCAGCGGTACAAAACACAACAAAGACAATAATATCTCCATTTAATGAAGGAACAGCGGTTTATTTAGATCACTTAGGTAAAATGGATGTTACATCTTCAAAATGGAACATGGTGGTCTATTACGATTTAACGACATATATAGCATCAGTTTCGCAGCTAACAGATTTAATTGAGCGTAGTTGGCAGATATGTGGTAGACTTGGAGAGTTTAGATATCATTGTGAAGAAACTCTGATAAGAATGAAACATAAAATTGCCGAAGTAAAATCCAATAATAAGTTATTTGGCTTAAAAGACAATAATCGTATCAAGAGATCTTTAAATGCTGTTGGTTCCATATACCACCTACTGTTTGGATTAATGGACAATGACGATCGTGAAGAATTAGAACACGACATGAGAAATCTTTTAAGCAACCAATTCAAGATTGAAAACCTGCTTCGCAATCAAACCTCATTGGTTAATGCTACGATAAATGTTTTACAGAAAACCACCAACGAAGTAAACGAAGGTTATAAGCAAATTCAGGAAAAGGTTGACAACATGATCGAGATCACAAATGAACAATATTTTGTCTATAAAGAGATCATTAAATTTATGGCAGTCGCAAATCAGATGGAGGCTCAACTACAAGAAATAGAAAAGATTCAATTTCAAGTGCTAAGGCTACTAATTGATGTTAATCATGGAAAAATTAGTTCAGTTCTGTTAAGACCGGAACAACTTAGCTTGGAAATTGCAAAAATAAAAGCATGGCTACCAGAGAAGATGAAATTACCTGGTGATACATCCAATCAAATTGCCACAATTATCCGTCTTCTAACAGGAGAGGCAATAATTGTCAACAGCAAGCTAGTTATCAAAATACAAATTCCTCTGATTACAATAAAATTTTCTAACATTTTTAAGGTAGTTCCAGTTCCGGTCAAACATGGCGATACGAACGTAGTGGCGTCCATAGCTCAACCTTACCTAGTCTACATCAGCTGATCTATTGAAGCCATTAAATTCACACTTAATCGATCATAAAGAAGACATCATTAAAATTAAGCAACAGATTCACCGCATCCAAGCAGAAGATTGGACCCTGAAAGGTTTACACTTCCATCACGCAACTGGACATATATCATTAAGTATTTTATGTATATTTATCATGATTATCCTAGTTTACTTTATAAGAAAATGTTTGTTAAAGGGGAAGGCGAATGTGATTATTATTCGTCGACCACAAGAAACCTAATACTAAAATATTTTATTACACTTTGGCGGGCCGCAGAATGTTCAAATTTAAATAAATTTTCTCAACATTCTTATCTTAAGGAAAACTCTGCGGCCTTTACTATTTAGCTATTTTATATTTAGGCATGATAAAATTGGTTTTTTAATGTATCCGTGCACATTAGCAGTGGTGGTTGTTTAAATTGCTTATCATTCATGTAAGCAAAATACCACCAACGCACAAGAAGATAACAATTACTTGATTATTTAGGATAGAATATTTTCTTTATTTATTTTATGATCAAATATTTTGTATCTTCAATTTGAGAGATAAACCAATATCATGCATTTAGTGATAAGGATAGATTTTAAGTTACTATATAAGCAGTTCATTTTTAAAAATAAATTTAGTGTCTTACAAACATTCAATGCGTATTAAATTTTTACTACGGGGTAATTTTTTAATAATTTGTTTTTTGAGTTCTGTTTCTTCTTCTAAGTCTGATGCAAAATAGCTGCACTTTACGAAAGATGTACTTTTTGTATTTGAAAAGGAACTTAATAGAGTTTGCTGTAACTTGTTGTAATAATAATTATTGAGTTTAGAAAATATTGCTATTTTTCCTCTATCAAAGTGTCTTCTTATTATATTGGTAACGTTTCCGGAGGAAATATCTTCCTTGTCTATAAAAATACGCTTGTTTTTGAAAACATTTACTGCTTCAGTTTCCTTATTTTCATCTAGTATAATTTGTTTACTAAAGCGATTTACGACAGTGTCAAGAATTGTAAAGTGATCGTTGAGTGATCTGGCTGAGAATGAATAGTCTCACCTTCATTTGAGTTGTCAATATCATTAGTTCTAATAATTGATATATTTTCTTGAGAATAATTGGTTTGAACTTCCATTGAAATTTGGTCTAATTGTTCTCCAGCATTTAAATTTTTGATTTTTAGCAAATCATCTAAGTTAATATTGAAATTGTCGGATTCTAATAGATTGATCTCGTCGCAATTGATACGACTTAAAAAATCGGCTATTTTATTTTCTTTCCCTGCTATATAGTCTATTCTCGCATCGTATTCTCCTAATTGCACTAACCATCTTTGCAACCTAGGGTTAATATCCTTACCAGAATTTTTTGCTTGCAACCACTTTAGTGGTTGGTGATCTGTTTGTAGATCAAACTCCCTTCCAAAAATATAGGGTCTAAAGTATTTTACTCCCCATACTATCGCCAATAATTCTTTCTCGATAGTAGAATAATTTTTCTCGTGATCATTTAGTGTTCGTGAAGCGAACGAAATTGGATGCCCTTCTTGTGTTAGAACTGCGCCAATTGCGAAATTGCTGGCATCAGTAATGACCTTAAAACGTTTATTAAATATAGGGTATCTTAGTATTGGGGGATTTATTAAAATATCCTTTAGTTTTTCAAAAGCTGTGATATAATTTGGGTTATTAACATTTACTTTAGCATTTTTTTTCAGATATACGACCATTGGATAAGCAATTTTGGAGTAATCTTTAATAAATCTCCTGTAGAAACCAGTAATACCCAAGAAAGATTTAATTTGTTTCTGGGTTGTGGGCAACCTTAGGTTTTGTATTACCTCAACTTTAGCTGGGTTTGGCTTAATACCTTCAGGTGTAAGCAAATGACCTAAAAAATCAGTTTCTTTTTTTAGAAAACTACATTTTTCCAACCGAATCTTTAATTTGGCTTTCTTTAATTTTTGAAATATTTTTTTTAAATTTTCTATATGTTCCGTCAATGAGGTACTAAATATTAAGATATCGTCGAGATAGACGACACAAATTCTATTTATGTAATCTCGAAGTACAGAATTCATAAGGCGTTGAAACGTCGATGGAGCATTTTTAAGTCCAAAAGGCATTCGCAAGAATTCATAATGGCCTAGTGGAGTAGAAAATGCAGTTTTTTTCCTGTCATTTTCATCCATAAAAATTTGATGGAAGCCTTTGGCAAGATCAATAGAAGAAAAATATTGAGCCTTACCAAGTTTGTCCATAATTCCATCAATATTAGGAATTGGGAATTTGTCGCTCACCGTAACTTCATTTAATCTTCGGTAATCAACAACAATTCGCCATTTTTGGGAACCGGACCTGTCAACTTTTTTAGGAACTACCCACAAGGGACTATTATAAGCAGAATGGCTTTCTTTAATTATATTATGTTCTAGCATTTCTTTTATCTACTTTTGAATTTCAATTTCGTGGGTTTGGGGATATCTACAAATTTTTGAATACATTGGTCGGTCGGTTGTTGTTATTATTTCGTGCCGTATTTCATGGGTACAGGAAAGTTTATCCCCTTCTTTGAAAAAAAGTTCGTTAAATTGTGGTAAAAAATTTTTTACTGATTGTATTTCTTCCTGATTTAAATGATTTAAGTCTAAGTTCCTAATATCGCTAAATTCAAGTACGCTAATTTCCTGATCTTCTAACCCATATAACCCATATAGTTAGAATTTTCGAAAGGTATGGTGGTTCCTAATATATTAATAAATTTGTTTTCTACATCTATCTTAGCTTTAAGAGGGATGAGAAAATTTTGGCCTATTAACGCTTCATAATTTTCGCTATTGAAGTTAATTACTTTCCAGGAGAAGGTACCTGAGACATTAAATTCTCTAGGTATTGGAGTAATAACTTCGAAAGTGACTTGATTTGTTCCGTTTTTTGTTCTATAGCAAAGAGGACTAGAGAGTTTTTTTCGATAAAATGTTTTTCTAGAATACCTGGTTTTATTATACTGGTATCCGAGCCAGTGTCTATAAGGCACTTAATTTTTCTGTTACCTATTGTTATAGCTACTATGGGTAATTTGCAGAATGAGGCGTTTGGAAAAAATTTGCATCTTGTGCTTTCTCTATATTATCAATTTCCATTGGTTCTATTTCATTAAATGTTGGTTTATTATACCTATTAAAGCTAGGATTATTATTATTATTTCTATATTGAAATGAATTATTATGATTATTCCTACGTTGAAATGAATTATAATTATAATTATTACCATTTTGAATTGAATCATCATTATTATTTTTATATTGAATTGTATTATTGTTATGACTTCTGAATTGGTACGAATTGTTATCATTGTTTCTATGTTGAGTTGAACCGTTATTATAATTACTACTCTGAATTGAGCCACAATTATTATTACTTCGATATTGTTTCGAATTATAATAACCATTTTTATATTAAATTGGGTGGTTAGATTTATTCATTTCTCTATTTGAGTATGTAAATTCTTCTCTATTCTTTCTATGTCTAACATGAATAGCTCTAATGTCATCGAGTAATCTTAATTTAGTATATTTTGTAATAATTTCATTGAGTGTACATTTTTCATCAAGATTTGCTCTAAGCGATCCATCAATTTTCTTAATTAATATATTCACTAAGTCTCTATCAACATTACTAGGTTTATATATTGATGGTTTATCGCAATCAAATTCATATAATTCACTAATTTCAAACTTACATTTTTCAAAATAATTAAATAATTCTCTAAGATTATTTACCTTGATACTTCGACACTTATTAAATAGGTTGTCCTCGGTCTAAATTGATCTCTTAGTTTCTGTTTT
>NC_051846.1:131456244-131468016 GCF_002237135.1 Teleopsis dalmanni | reverse complement strand
GACGTGTTTTATTTAAACGCGGTGTCTGACAAATTCAGAAGTGGGATTTAAAATAAAGAGTGCAAATAATAATTTATTGGTAATAAGTGTAGACAGTTATTAGTGAAAATAATGGATTCAAACACAATGGGAAATGCAATTGACTTGGATGATTTTCCTTCGGTAAAGGAAAGTAATTTGAAAACGCAATTGCATGATTATAATGATCAGGATAAACAAAGTGTCGCTGATGTTAATACGGCAAACGAAAACACCACCGTTTTGGAATTGAAAGCCGAAGTATTGCGTCTCCAGCGGACATTGAAGTCATTAATACAGCCTATCAATGCGGTGGCGACGTCGATGCCGGAATTAAATGCGAATAAGTATTTTGTGCCGAATACTGCTCTACATGCAACAAGTCAAACTACAACTACAACAGATACAGTGAGTGTTTCTTTGCCTTCGATGACTGTACCGAACCAATACATGAACAAATATTCGTGTGCATCAACAAGTACAGTGTGGCGTCTGCCAGCGTCACATGTAATGAATATGCCTAATGCGTCTACGTTAGCGCCACTAATCTTTTCAACCCCTGAGTGTGTGCAAAAGTCGCCGTTGATCGCGCCGAACATAGCTGTAGCTGCAACGTCAGCAGAATACGCACCGTACATGCAGAACAGACAAGATCAAACCAATTTGCGTATGCAGTATGAAACAAATATGAATTCGAATCTTGCTATGGCAATGCAGAGTGCGAGTAACTACTGTAATATAAGAGAAATTATAGATGCTTTGCCGTCATTCGACAACAACAGTGATGACGTCACATCCGTGCAGTTTGTTCAAAGTGTTGAGCAATTAAAGAATGCATACCAGTGGAATGACCATATTGTTCTATTTGCTATAAGAAGTAAATTGAGAGGTGCCGCAAAATTGTGGATCGATTCGCAACCAGTATTTCGTAGCTGGGGTGAATTTGTGGTCGCATTCTTAAATGATTTTCCGTGTGTTTTAAATGCTACTGATATTCATATGCAGTTAATGAGCCATCAGCAGAGAAAAAATGAAAGCGTTGTTGAGTACTAATATCGAATGTTAGCTATTGGGCGCCGAGGACAACTCGAAGACCAAGTGGTCATAAGATATGTAACCAACGGGTTGTATGACGACGGGTTGCGGAAGACATTATCTGCTATGCAATTTAAAAATTGCTCAGATTTTGTGCGGTCGTTGCAGAACAGTAATGTAAGCGTACGAAGACCAGCAGTACGTTACAATGATAATCAATATATGCCGAATAAAAATAACAGTGACTCCAGTGTAACTCGTGTGGTAAAAACGGGAGCGGTTTGTTATAATTGTCGGGAATAGGGGCACATTTCGAAAAATTCTCCAAAACCGCAACGAAAGCCGCGTTGTTCAATGTGTTCCGGAAACCATGACACAAAAACGTGTAATAATCGAAATCCAGTAAATGCAATTGAAAAACCTGGTATTATAATTAAATAAATATGTATAAACAATATCTTATGTAACGCTTTGATCGATTCAGGTAGTGGTGTGTCAATAATTAAGCGTAATATGGCCATTATATTGAAATGCAGACTAATAAAATGTGTGAAAACTTTGAACGGTTTTGCCGGCGGTGAATATTTGTGTTCCGAAAAGACAGATAAGTTGTCAATAACTATTGATGAACAAAAGTACAAGTGCGAAATGCTAGTGGTCGAAGATGATACCATGGCATATGACGTTATTATCGGTATTGACTTATTGTCCAAATGTCGCGTTGTGATTGAAAATGGAAACTGTCAAGTGTTTGCGATAACACCCGAAAATTTTAAGTGCAACGAGAATTTATCGGTAAACGAACAAAATGAGTTGCGTAATTTATTAAATAACTATTATGATTGTTTTGACGAAAATCTAAATGAACTTGGTAAGGCGAAAACAACGAAAATGGAGATTGCGGTTACATCTCCAACGCCGATAACAAAAAAGCCTTACAGCATACCAATTCCTAAACAACGTGTCGTGGAACGAATTGTTGACGAATTATTAGAGTTAAACATTATTCGAACATCAACTTCAGAATATTCGTCTCCTATTGTTCTTGTACCGAAATCGAATGGGGAAGATCGTTTATGCATCGACTACAGGGCATTAAATGCTGTAACGGAAAAACAGCCATGGTCAATGCCTACAGTAGATGGTGTTCTATCAACTCTTGCGGGGAAAAGATTTTTCACAACTTTAGATATGATGCCAGGTTATTATCAGATTGAAATTGCTGAATCATCGAAAAAGCTGACAGCGTTCGTCACTCATAATGGGCACTATGAGTTTAACCGAATGCCATTTGACCTCAAAAAGGCTCCGTGCGTATTTCAAAAGATGATGATGAAACTTATGAAACCGCTGAAAGGTAAGGTGGTTAGGTTTGTTGATGAAGTCATTGTGGCGTCTGAAACAGCACAAGAAAGGCTTGAGAATTTAGAAGAATTTTTGAAAATTATTAGTAATGAAGGATTGACCTTACGCCTATCGAAATGTTATTTTATGAAAGGCAGTGTATCGTTTTTAGGTCATGAAGTCGACGGGAATGGTATAAAACCTGGTATAACTAAAACCATTGCGATAAAACAATTTCCTATACCAACGAATGTAACAGAAGTCAGACGTTTCTTGGGACTTACATCTTACTTCAGGAAATTTGTTCAGAATTATGCACAAATTGCTCATCCGTTAACACAGTTAACGAGAAAGAATATTGCTTTTAAATGTTCATTGGAATGTGAAAATGCTTTCCTCAAACTAATTGAATTGTTAGCTAATGAGCCGCTTTTGGGAATATATGACATTAATAAAGAACAAGAAATTTATACTGAATCAAGCAGTATTTGATTTGCAGCGATATTAATGCAACGTGAAGATAACGGAATATCAAAGCCCATAGCATATTTCAGTCGATTATGTACAGATGTTGAAAGTAAATATCATGGATATGAATTAGAAGTTTTAGCGGTAGTTGAAGCATGTCAACGTTTTCGAATGTATCTTTTGGGCAAACATTTCAAAATCTTTACGGATTGTTCAGCTATTTCCAGTATTAAAACAGTAACACCAATGATTCCACGAGTCGCAAGATGGCTGTTAAAATTGCTCGAATATGATTATACGTCAAGTCATCGCCCAGGTAATTTAATGGCTCACGTTGACGCAATGAGTCGAACTCCTGTTGAACCGCCATGCGAAGTTGATGATGTATCTGCAAATTTAATGATGATTGACATTTCGAATGAGGATTGGATTTTGAGAATGCAACAGCAAGAGGCAAATTTACAACAGATCATTGATATTTTAAAAGGACGTGTCGATTCAACACAGCAAGAGCAGCATGAGAAGGAATTCATTTTAAAGGGAAATCGGCACTATAGAAGACATCATGATGGGAAAGAGTTACTGGTCATACCAAAAGGAATACGATGGAAAATTGTGAAACTTCATCATGATGATGCTGGTCATCCAGGTGTGGATGGCACAATAAAACGTATTAAACAACATTTTTGGTTTCCTCGATGTCGAAATTTTGTTAAGGGGTACATCAAATCATGCATTGAATGTTGTTATAATCGAAGTACAGCAAAGAAAGAATGTCAACTATATGGTATGGACATACCGAGGGTGCCGTTCGAGGTAATACATATGGACCATCTAGGACCTTTTATTAGAAGCTGCAGTGGTAATGGATATATCATAGTGATCGTGGATGCACTAACTAGATATGTTGTAACTGTCGCTGTTAAA
The DNA here is from genome assembly GCF_002237135.1 of Teleopsis dalmanni. NCBI lineage: Eukaryota > Metazoa > Arthropoda > Insecta > Diptera > Diopsidae > Teleopsis > Teleopsis dalmanni. The sequence goes on along the minus strand of NC_051846.1, from coordinate 131,464,224 downwards.
TCAACGAAAACCAAACCTGTACTAGAAACACTTAATCAACTAACATTGTATTTTGGTCTTCCCAGTAAAATCGTTACTGATAGAGGTACAGCTTTTACATCCTCAGCGTTCGAAGCTTATTGTAATAGTAACAATATTCAGCATATTAAAGTTGCCGTACGCACACCACGAGCTAATGGTATTGCTGAACGTGTGAATCAATCAATTCTCTCTTATTTAAGGACGTCATCAGAAACAAAAGATTGGGACACAAAACTTCGTTGCTTACAATGGAAGATAAATACAACAATAAATTCAACAACAAAATATTCACCCATTGAACTAATTTACGATTTTCCGTTAAAAGACATCAGTGGAAATAAACTGTTGGCTGCTGTAACAGAAGAAAATATCAATATCGATGGACACGAATTAAGCGCGCGGGTTATGTCATTGGCTCCGCCAACACTTCACAATATTCCAATTTATTGGTCTACGTGATCAAATTTGTATCAATTGTAAAATTCGACAGTACATGTCTCATAAGTGTCGCAAATAATTATCTATCCCACGGAACACTTCCCATATTACCAAATTTGTTTCAATCGACACTTTCCAAACATTAATTACAAAACGTAATTCTTGGTAACTATTCTAGTTGCAGAACAATTAAAGTATCGAAATAATATTTTATCCCACGATACTTTAACTTCCTCTTAATAAGCAAAACAAAATTTCCTAATTTCACTGCTCCAAATTCAAATTTCTAAATCATTAAAATATTAAAACAATATTTTAATTCATAGTAATTTCCATTACAAAATCTATTGCATTTGAGCATTTCTCAAGCTGCATCAGCATTTCACATAAACAATGTAATGACCCTCATTTGTCAACAGGTTACCAAATTTTTATTGTTACCTCTCATCCACTTTCGCCAATTATGATTTGTAAGTAGTATATAAGATATTGATTTTGTATTTAGAATTTAGTCTTAAGATTCCACCTAACTGAACGAATATATAATTACTAGATAATCCGACAAACGTTGTTTTGCCTTATAAATTATTTCTAGTTTCTAGATAAATTCTAGTGTAGACAAAAAGTAACTTACTTATTATAAGTGTGTAAGTATGTGGTATATGCATGAAATAGGCATGGAGCGCTATGAACGAAAAGGAAAATAAAAATAAACGCCAAACAATATTATTTTTAAGTTATTATAGTTCATTTATTAAATTATTAATTTAAAATCAATAAATTTGTATGATACCAAGTTCCCTGGCAACAACTGTTGTATCTTCAAATTTAAATTGTCTTGGATTGACTGTAAATAATAATAATGATAATTGGCCAGTAACATTAACCAACAACAGTCGAAGATAAAAGCACTCAGTGTGTCTTGGATTAACTATAAATAAGCGTTCGATTTAAATAAATTGAGACATGCATAAACTGGTGAAACTTGCTTGCGGGGCATCCATTTTTTTTTGAGCCCATGTGAAATAGCGTGGTACTTGTGAATAGAGTAATGTTCTTGCAAAGGCACCAAAATCATCCGTACTATTACACAATTAAAAAAATGCAATGAGTGTAGATTTAGGTGGATTTGTACCACGATCAATCACTGTCTCGTTCGTGAAAAAAATACGCTGACCGTTTTCAAGATGAACGGCTACCTGAACAGCTGCTGGATCCCGTTCATGAATTAGAAAACCGAAGATACGCCAAGCAGCTTCATTGGAGCTGATGTACCGACCAATTTGGTAGAGCGTAATTTCACCGTTTTTGTTCATTGGAGGAGCATTTATATTAGTATTTTCTACTCTAAACACAGCCATATCACTGCCTTTATGGACATACTTATATATTTGATGCTCTTCACAGAACTGCAAAACTCAACATTAATAATGAGCATTGTATGTTTAGCTTAGCAGAGGCGAATACGGCACCACCCGCCATTGTCCCCCATTATCGGGATTTCTTCGACGATATATTGGATATCCGTCGGTATTTGTTATAGTATCATTAGTGAAAGCTTTAGATTTCAATTTTTAGTACATTTTCCATCTGCCATGCAAGGCGAAGACGAAGAACGAAGTGTATGTAAATGCTCGATGTACTTGTTGGCGTAGTTACATAAAATATTAAGAAAAAAATTTTTCTTTTTCAAAAATATAAACAAAATTTATGTCAAAAATAAAAAAATTTTTTGTTAAAGCAATAAGGATATTTTTGCTAGGTTGGGACTCCCTAATCACTTTAGCGGTATGAAAAATAGATAGTAGCCGATTCTCAGACCTACTGAATACGCATATAAAATTTGGTAAAAATCGGTAAAGCTGTTTCGGAGGAGTACGGTAACTAACATTGTGACATGGAAATTTTATATATAAGACCGCAAACAGACATCGTTTGGCCTTGTGACTTATTGATGGTCTTTGCAAATGCCAATCTAATAGAAAATTGAACGTGTTTGAATTAAATTGGCTTGTCTGTGAGAATCATTGGAATTCGTGGCAATAAAACTTTTTCGTTTCGGACCTTGCGATTCAAAATGGTGGCTTCGATAATGTTTTTCATCAATTTTTTAATTACCAATCGCGTACTATTGCATAGCCGTGGTGGGTTCAAATTCCGAAGTAAAATAATCGGTGATCCAACTTTCAGTCGTAAAATGTGTGGTGGGATGCCTGGCAAATCCAGTGAGTTTAAAAATTCTGCTGGATAGTTTACAACTTCGTTGGTATCACAAACTGTATCGATCGATTTGTATGATATTAAGTCGCCTGGCAATGTCTGCTTTATCTTGAAGTTTAATTCATCAACGTCCACGTTTTTTTTTGCTGCTAATGGCTTTTTCTGCCAGCCACCCATGATTTATGTATTGTATGTGTACATCTGGAAATACGCGGTCAATGAGAGCATTTTGGGAATCAACGATAGTGCAAAAATTAGGGGGCAGTTTTATGAATTCAGTATTTTCATAGACAACAACTTTTCATATTATAGCAAGTTTACTTTTTCAAAAATATAAAAAAATTTATGTCAAAAAAATAAAAAAATTTTTGTTAAAGCAATAAAGATATTTTTGCTGGATAGGGACACCCTAATCACTTTAGCGGTATGAAAAATAGATAGTAGCCGATTCCCAGACCTACTGAATACGCATATAAAATTTGGTAAAAATCGGTAAAGCCGTTTCGGAGGAGTACGGTAACTAACATTTTGACAAACTTAATTTTATATATAAATATTAAATAATTTTATTTATAATAAAATTCGTTTTTTTTAAAACCAAATAAAATAAAATAAAATTTTAATAAAAATTAAAATTTGTGTGTGTTTTATTTTTTTTTATTTACCGAAGTGAATAATAATAATATAATAATATAAGTGGCGCAGTCGACGGAGTTTAAATCTAAAGATTTAAACAAAAAGAACCTCGAAGAAAAAAGGAAAAAGAGTTAATTTAAATTAATTAATTTGTTTTAAAAAAATCAAAATTTAATCAACTTTGTTATATATTGAAAAATAATGTTTTAAAAGTTTCTATGAACATTTTTGTGAGAACATATAAATATACGAAAATATATTTGTGTGTAATATATTTTTTTTTTTTTTTTTTTTTTTGGTATCGGACCTGGGGGAAAAATCTTCAAAAGATACAAATGGCCCGTACCATTTGCATGCCCGATTCATGCACGACTCAAATTGAGTCATACATGCCTACGGACTAAAAAGTCCCCTACATTCTCAACTCAAAATCCTGAAAATCCCTGCAGTACGACCAATTAAGGTATTCCTTCACAGGGCAGGTTAGAAGAGCACTTAGCGTGCATTCACTCCGATTGTGTACTAAGTATTTCGTCCGCTCTAACAGTATTTATTGTTCTAGAGATTATGCTCTTGTAAAAGCTCCATTCTTCGATGCTTGCCAACATCTACATTACCATAGTAGAAGGGCTGGATTCCCCAATTAGTGTCTCTAGATTTTGTCTAGTATCTACGAATCTTATACAGTCTCTAATTATGTGGTCAGGACTCTCAATTTTATCTGGACAGGACTGGCAGTACGGGTTACTTGCTAGCCTAAACCGGTATAAGTATTCACGGAAGCGGCCATGCCCCGTAAGAAACTGTGTTAATTGAAATCCCAAGTCTCCAGATCCTCGGTTAATCCAAACTCTTATATTTGGAATTAACGAATGCGTTCATCTTGATTTTTGGGAATGGTCCCACCTATGTTGCCATTCATTAAGGTATTTGTCTCTTATATCTAGATAAGACTCTGCCAGAGATTGCCCAGTTTCAGTCGTTCGCCGACGAGAGCGCTGTAAGAAACTGTCTCTGGCCAAGAACGCTTCAAGGTCTATTGGCATGCGTCCAGCCAATACTCCCGCAGCATCGTCCGATACTGTACGGTAAGCACGGCAGATGCGTAGGTTTGACAATCTATGTGCACTTTTCATTACACGTGAATACGACTTAATGGTTGTAGCATGTGCCCACACCGGAGCAGCATAAAGCATCACCGACTTGGAGACTGATGCTAAAAGAACTCTAGCGGTGTCTAGCGGTGTGGAAATATAGTGATAATATACATATGTATAAATGTTGCCAGATATAGAACAAGATAACGATTCCGTATCAATAGCAATAGCAGGATTCATACCGGTTGGTGATAGTGAACACGGTTATTTAAGAGGATTCGAAGATCTCCACGAAACCGTAGACTTTATTGAATTAATTGAAGAACAACGGTACAGAATAATAATAGAAAGTGAGTTAAAAGAACTTAAAGAAAAACAGAAAAAAAAACAAACCATAACAATTTATGAATCGTGCTTATAAAATAACTATTTTTTTTTGAACAAAAGAAAGACAAATAAACACATTTTGTGCAACAAAATATATATAAACAAAATAAACAAAAACAAAACTACAAAACAGAAAACAAAAAAGTGACAAAATAAAAACATTTAAATCAAATAAATAAAAACTTTAAAGCTTTGTGAAATTAAATCAGCATATAACAATGGCGCAAGAAAATAACCAAGCAATTTCCGCAACAGAACTGATAAAAGAAGCGGCAAGGATTAAGGAGTTTTCCGGCAGCAAGGATTATGATTTGTCATCATTTCTACGGGAAGTTGATCTGATCCTTCCCCTCTTCAATACAAATGAAGGACTAAAGGAGTTTGTTTTCCAGCGATATGTGAGGAATAAAATACAAGGAGCAGCCTTACAATGTATAAGAACACTAGGACCTCATCCAACGTGGGAACAAATACGAACCGAACTAATCAGGAACTTTGGCGTAAGAGAAACCTACCACCAATTATATCACCAGGCAATACAAATTAGGAACACAAATGTAAGTGAATATTTTCGTAATTTAAGATATATATTAGATAAACTTAACTCTAAGTATGAATTTGATATAGAAAAACCTTGTGAGTTTAAACCCAATGTCAATGAATCTCTTATTCTTAAAACTTTTCTCAATGGTATAGGTCCAAATCTAGCCAGTATTGTTCATGGTAGGGATATTAAATGTCTAAGGGAAGCATATTATATTCTTGAAGAAACCGGAATGCTTAAACAAGATAAGCAGTTCCAAAGAAATAAAAATAATTTTGTTAGCCAAAATAAAATAATTAAGCAATACTCGATTAATAACGGACTGAACTATAATCATGACCACAACTCCAGTGGCCAATTCAGATAAGCACAGTTACAAAATAATAATTTCAGTAGACAATTTAGACAAAACCAAAACAAAGATTTCAGTGGACAATTCAGACAGTCACATTCACAAAATAACAATTTCAATAGAAACCAAAGTCAAAATTTTAGTGGACAGTATAGACAAAATCAAACTTCAAATTTCAGACAAACAAATTCGATGCAAAGTCGTCGAAATAACCCTACTCCAATGGAGGTTGACCATGTACAAGACAATAAACAAAGTCCTGAAGAAGAGCAAAATTTTCATTATGTGAGCCCGGCACATGTCTACCGATAGTTGAATTAACTATAAGGGACATTAAAATAAAATGCCTAATTGACACTGGCTCGACAACCACCCTTCTTGACAAAAATAAATTGCTGAATTACAAAAGACAAAAACTTAGGACTCCGCTTTCATTTACTACACTTAATGGGCAAACCACCATTGATGAAGAAATAATAACACCTCTACCAAAGGAATTCAATGAAAATAATTTCATGAGCTGAAAACCTACAACGTTCACAAACAAAAACTTCGATGGCTTAATTGGACAGAATTTACTGAGGCCGATGCAAGCAAAAGTGAACCTTGAGGACAACTTCTTAGAAATTCATGGTGTGGTAACCAAATTTATCAACTCTTGCCCTTATAATTACGAAGAAATACATACTTTGAACAGACTAACAGATGCACCTAAAATTACAAAACTAATTCGTGAAGACATGAATTTAGAAGAAAAATATAAAATTAAAAATTTATTTGAAAGAAATAAAGATTTATTCTTTCAAGAAGGGCAACATTTGACACATACTCATGAAATACAACATGAGATTATAACAAATACAGATAGACCAACTTATTCAAAAATTTATAGGTATCCACAAGTGCATGAAGCCGAAATAAGTAAACAAATTAAGGAAATGTTGGAACAAGGTATAATAAAGGAAAGCAACTCTCCCTATAATTCACCACTCTGGATAGTACCGAAGAAGGCTGATAATTCTGGACAAAAAAAGTGGCGTATCGTCATAGATTACAGAGCACTCAACGAGGTGACAATCAGCGACAAATTCCCTATACCTAATATAGAGAATGTACTGGACAAATTGGGTAGATCACAATACTTCACAACACTAGACTTGGCGAAAGGTTTTTACCAAGTGTTGATTAAAGATAGTGATCGACAAAAAACTGCTTTCCCAACACCTTTTGGCCATTACGAGTTCGTAAGAATGCCATTTGGACTAAAGAATGCCCCAGCAACCTTTCAAAGACTAATTAATTCAGTCTTACGAGAATATATAAATAAAACATGTGTTGTATATTTAGACGATATACTTATTTTTAGTACAAGTCTAGACGAACACATAACAAGCATTCAGAAAATATTTGATAAACTTAGACAACATAATCTAAAAATCCAAATTGACAAGTGTAATTTTTTTTCTAAAACAACTGAATACTTAGGTCATGTATTAACACCGGAGGGGATAAAGCCGAATGCAAGTAAAATTGAAAGCATTCAACTGCTTAAATTACCCGAAACTCCAAAACAAATAAAATCATTTCTTGGTATTACTGGGTACTATAGAAAATTTGTGAAAGATTATGCTAAAGTAGCTTACGGTATGACACGATATTTAAAGAAGGGTACAAAAATAAATAAAAAAGACCCTCAATATATTGATACTTTTGAAAAACTTAAAAGATTATTAACAGAGTCACCTATCTTAAGATATCCTGACTTTGAAAAACAATTTAAATTGGCAACAGATGCTAGCGATTATGCTGTAGGAGCAGTTCTAACACAGGATGGACACCCAATCAGCTATGCCAGTAGAACTCTAAATGAACATGAGAGGAAATACTCTACAACAGAGAAAGAACTCTTAGCAATTGTTTGGGCTGTTAACTACTACAGACCATATATTTACGGTAGAAAATTTGAGTTATTAACTGACCATCAACCATTAAAATGGTTACAAACAAAGCACAAAGGAAAGGACATCAACCCAAGGCTACAACGATGGCTACTTAAACTTGGAGAATATGACATAAATATTAATTACATCAAAGGTAAGGAGAATACAGTTGCAGACTTTATGAGCAGGATAAATATTGATACAAAAGAAATCAATATGCTAGATACTGAAGACCAACAAGATGATAATATGAGTACAGCTGCTACCATACACTCTCAAGATGAGGAATTAAATAATCATTTCCACATACTAGAAACCGTTGTAAATAGATTTAACACCCAGATA
>NC_051846.1:131440391-131456144 GCF_002237135.1 Teleopsis dalmanni | reverse complement strand
TGCATGCGGACCAAATCCGACTGTATATGCAAAAACACGAGCGTGGTTGAAGAAATATCAAAATTTTTTGATTTTCGTCAACACATTTCTTAAAATTTCAAATGTTACTATTACACAAACAAATTTCGCATTTCACAAAGTAGGAGAAAAGTAGGAGAAAAAATTCTCATGTGAGAGCGATTTTTTAGTATATTTGTTGTTTTTTGTTTTATCTGGGGCGTGTTTAAAAAATTTTTAAAAAATTGTTTGTGTAATGGCAAGTCGCGTTGACAACGAACGTTGCTGTCTAATGGGCCCTAAAGAAACATCTGATCTATATCAAATAGGCAGTTGCGTGCGGAACAAGCAAGAAAGAAGACGTACTTGCTTATCGAAAAACGACGGATAACGAAGCCATAAAAAGCGCGAAACTATATTAATAACTTTTCATTATAATCTTATACTTTAATTATAATAAATTAAAACTACAACAATAATAAAACTATAATTTTACTACAGTAATAATACCACATTTTAGGGGCCCAACTTTTTGAATTCAGAAGCAAAATAGTGAATTGCAGTGAATTGTGAGATTCCTGAAATGGCTTGCTTAAACAATTTTATTAAAATTTCAAAGAACTTAAAAACAGGCAGAGCTGAAATAATAAGAGCACTGCATAAGTGCAACGACTTCGAGAATTTTCTGGCTTCGAATACGACAAAAGTGATCAAAGATACATTGAAAACCTTGCCTACGTTGAAAAATTTTTAACGCGAGACGAATTAGTTGCTATTTGTAGTTTGTTATTATTGCAGTTTAAGGTTGACGAATTGCAACATCATATTTTTTCAAGTTCACATAAAAGCAGAATGCATTTGTTAAACGAAAGAGATGAGACCGACGAAGAAGACGAAAACGACGAGCAAGACGATGTGAAAGAAGATGAGCAAAGCATAAAATCAAATACAACAATAACACCAACACTTACAACAGAAAGGGTGAATAGTAACGACTTTCAACGTAAAAAATTTCATGACGAAAGATCTACGGTGTCGCGCTTCTCAATGAATTTTAAAGATATTGAAGATACAATCAAAACATTCACTGGGAAAGAGGACGGTATTCCAATTAAAGAGTGGGTAAACGAATTTGAGGACGTGACATCAGTAATGCAATTAGATGAATTGCAAAAACTCGTGTTCGCAAAAAAATCGGTTAAGGGCATAACAAAATTGTTTGTACAAAGTAAAAGAAACCTATGTAGTTAGAAGCAACTCAAAAATGCTCAACTTAACGAATTTAAAACAGTGGTTAATAGTGCACACATACACAAACAGTTAAACGAAAGAAAATAGAAAAAAGGTGACGAAATTCAAGAATATTTTTATGAAATGAAAATTATTGCAAATCGAGGAAATATTTATAATGAGTCGCTCATTCAATATGTTATTGATGACATGAATGATCTGAGTGTAAAGAAAATAATTCCATACGGTTCGCGAAACATAAAAGATTTTAAAGGAAAACTAAAAAACTATGAAAAAATTCGAGAGCGAAATGAATCTAAACCAACTAAAGAATTTAAACATTTCTATATGAGCAAACAAAATATTAACATAACAAAAACAAGACAAAATGAGAGAAATACAAATAAAATAAATTGTTACAATTATGGTGAGAATGGAAAAATAAAGGAAAAATAAACGTTGAGTGTGTCATCGATAATCAGGACTTCAAACTAGCCTTTTACGTGGTGCCAACAAATTGCATTGATATTCCCATCATATTTGGTGAAGACATATGTTACAAAGCCGAAATCAAAATTGATTCTACTGGTGTTTTTATTAAGAAGCAAGATGTAGCACAAAATGTTATGAGAATTGACGTAGAATACCACACAGATGTGATGTTCGATATTGGAGAGCCTGTAAGTAGACTAATTAAAGAAAAAGTGCATAAACTTATTAATGATTATAAACCTAAACAATGTAAAACAACAAATGTATAAATGACAATTGTGCTTAAAGACGAAAACGCTATAGCTTCAAGACCGCAAAGATTACTTATAAGTAAACGCAATATTGTCGACGAGCAGGTGAATTAGTGGCTTAAAAATGGTATCATCGAAGTTTCTGTCTTTGAGTTTAGCAGTCCTGTGGTGCTGGTGCGAAAGCGCGATGGAACACCATGGTTATGCATCGATTACAGAAGACTCAACAAAGTTTTATTTAAAGAAAGATTGCCACTTATTGAAAATCAACTAGAACCAAAACATCAGTTCGTCAGTTCGGCGATAAGAAATGCTGATTTATGGTATTTGGTTAATAATTGGTGTCATGATGTAAGTGACTTTGATCATTCTTGTAATAATAAAAACTTTACGAATTTAGCAAAGTGAATTATGAAACTGTGTAAAAACCTAATTGGGGTGATTGGGGCGTTTCTAAGGTCAGGTATTGCATCAAGTTTAAGTATATAAGATAAAAATTTAAAACACCAGAGTGAGTGGTGTTCCAGAGTTCTGAAGCGTGAGTTCTGGAAGTTTAGTTTATCAGAGAGTTATGCCAGTAGTAAAAACGAAGTAACTAGTGGCCGTAATATATATATCAAATAATTGAATTGTAAATTTGGTCCTGAAGAGACACAGCCGTTGCTAATAAGCATAGGTAAATTTAAGTAAATCATAAAAAAACAACAAGAATTAAAGTTGTGGAATTAAGTTAAACATTTAAAGTTATTCACAACAGTGAATTGATCCTTAATAAAGTAACAGAAGTAATTAAACATTGTACAAGAAAAATAATAAACATTTTTTAATAATAAACATTTTTTTTAAAGAAAACTGTTCTAAATAAGTACACACACTGGAATAACTCTTAGAAAGTGTTGAACATATCTTGTTTCACAACCATTGTTTAGTTGTAACCTTAAGTAAATAAAATAAACCAGTTGCAGTTAGTGTAATAGTGGAATAATCAGATGTAACAAAAAAAAAAAAACAAATAAAATATAAAACTTTTACAACAATTCACATAAGGGATTTTTCTTTTATTCGGAAGACAACGATTGTGTAACCGGTAGGATACCGGAATTATACATAACAGAGGAATCAAGTCAAAAGTACACTTCATTTATAACCCATAATAGACGGTATCAATTTTTGAAAGTTCCTTTCGGATTATAGAATTCACCTGGCGTTTTTCAGCGACATGTCAATACCATTTTTAGAGTTTTGTCACGACGAGGCATTCCTTTACCTTACAGAGACGACATTATCATTCCAGCAAGCAATGAAGAAGAAGCATTAAATAATCTTGAAATAGTTTTTAATATATGCAAAGATTACGGGCTTGAAAAAAACTGAAAAAAGTGACAAAAAATACCACTTCCTGAAGAAACGAGTTGAATTTCTGGGTCATGTGATTGAAAATCAAACGATCTCACCATCATTATACAAAATCATACAAAATTGAAGCGCTTATAAAATATAAAATGCCGCAAAATCTAAAACAACTAGAAAGTTTTCTCGGTCTCGCCGGATACTTCAAAAAATTTGTTCCGAACTTTTTTTCAATCATTAAACCATTTAATGACTTGCGGAAAAGAGATAAAAAGTCTGAAATCAATAATGACACTGTTACATCATTTAATACAATTAACAAAATGCTAAGCGGACGGCCTGTATTAAGTATTTTTAATCCAAAATACAGCACCGAAGTTCATACAGATACATCTGCAAATGGGTATGGAGCCGTTTTGTTACAAAAGCTTGCCGAAGATGAACAATTACATCCAGTATATTACATGAGTAAAAAGACTACAGATGCCGAACGAAAATACACCAGTTACGAGCTTGAAATCCTAGCTGTTAATGAAGCAATTAAGAAATTTCGTGTTTACTTACTAGGCATACATTTTAAAAACGAACTGTGACTCTTTCACTAAAACGCTTGAAAAAATAAATCTTTGTACACGAGTCGCTCGATGGGTGCTCCTATTGCAAGAATATGATTACGAGGTTGAGCATCGAAGTGAGTCACGTATGAAACATGTAGACGCTCTAAGCTGATATGCTGTTTTATCCATAGAAGATGATTTGATAAGAAGGGTGCAAAAATGAAAAATGCAAGACGAAGAGTTAAATACAGTTCGGGGAATGCTCGAAAAGGAAATGCCGTATAATAACTTTTTCTTGAAACGAGACGTTATTCAAGATAACCAATAACGAAAAAACTTCTCGTCATCCCAAAGAATATACAGCGAGAAAAGCATATGAACGAGGTCATTTTACTGTGAGCAAACCATAGAAATAATTGAAAAAGACTACTATATTCCGAAACTAGAAGAAAAAATACAGAACCACTGTAATGTGATATGGGTATGAGACCACACATATCACAAAATATTCAATTGTTCCAAATATTTTAAAGTAAACATTGACACAGTTCTATTTTGATAAAATTTATGACAAACTATTGTCAGGTAATATGAGCCTTTATTTTGTCATTACTTTGATGACAAATAACTGAGCCGGACATTGCACCATATGTGCAATATGCATAAGTCAAAACTGTGTCAATAGAATAAACGGTTTCAAGTGAAACCATATGTAGAACACTTGCATTAGTTAATAGTACACCATTTATTGATAAGTTATGTCTGTAAGAATATTATATACGTCTAATTTGGGTTAACCAATTAGACGCAAGTATTATAAGTATTAACCAATAGAATCAATACATAAGATTCTATTGGAAATTAGTATTAAGAAACGATGTTAGACTTAAGAATAAAAATTAATAAAAATCAGTCTTATTTGGACACTCAAAGCGACGCGTCTTTCTTTTCATAACCTAAGAACTTTACATGGCGATCCTGCCAAATCTCGATGGCAAGGACCATTAATAAATAAAATTAAGAATAATAAATTAAGAATAATTAATAAATAAGAAAATAAGAAATAAGAAAAATTAAGTGAACTATGACAAATCTCGATGGCAAGGACCATTAATAAATAAAATTAAGAAAAACTAAGTGAACTATGCCAAATCTCAATGGCAAGAACCATTAATAAATAAATTTATATTTATATATATTTAAAAGAATATAAAGTGAATTTTAAAAATTGTATTAAAATAATTTCATATTAAAACTAATATTATGTGAATAAAACTAAAAACCACACTATAATATTTAATACTTAATGACTGGAAGTAATGAACATTAATGTGAAATGTGATGTGAAAGGTTATTGTGAAACGCGAAATATGTGAAATTAACTGATTAACTGAATTAATTAACTTATTAACTAAATTAATTAATTAATTAACTGAAAGATCCAACGATCTACAAGCGTCTGTTCATAGAAGAAAAATATTTTTATCAGCAGCTGATACATCATGGGTTGGTTTTCCGCGGATGCACCTGACACAAATACAGTAAACAACAACAAGAACCAGAATCTAGAAGTCAACATGCCGGAACAACAGGTAGCCATAATAACACTTATAATTATAATATGTATTGTATATGTACTATTTAGAATCAATAAATATTTTAAAAGTTATGTACACAAACATGTTCATCAGCAACAAACATCAAATGTTTAAAAATATGTTGAAAATTTAAAATGATGAAATAGATTATATCCTTTTATGTAAAAATTATATAATATATCTGTAACATATTATATTACAGTATTAAATAAAATATATGAAAATATATGAAAATAAAAATTACTAAAAACTTTTAATTATATTAAACCATGTACTAATGTAATAATAAATATATATATAAATAAAAGTTCTTTTATCTTTTATCTCTGTCCCTCGTTCATTTGTGTCCGTATTATCGTTCACTTTGTTCATTTCAATATAAAATAGATCGTACATAAAAATCGTTAGCTATATTCATGTCCCCAATACACAATAGCAACTAGTTTAGTTAATGGAAACTATATCTGAATGTATATCTGAAATACATATCATATTAAGAAACGCAAAAAAATCTGCTTCAAGAGGGTATTCAAAAACTACAGTATCCGAAAAATTAAAAAGATTAGAATATCTGTCAAGTAAAGTTAGAACAATTTACCCAACTTCAAAGTTTGAAACAATAACTTCATTAGTAGAAACATTTTTCGACAAATATAACCTGACTAAACAATATTTATTAAGTATGTCAACTAGTGAAAACATAGTTAGCCAGGAAAGAAACAGTAGTGATACAAGCACGAACATGGAAAAATTAAATTACGAAACTGTGGAAAAACTAGTACCCACTTTCACCGGTAAAGTTGAAGAATTAAACAATTTTATACATAGATTGAATATAATTCATGACAATCTACGTGACTCTGACAAACAAGCATTTTTAGATTTCATAGTAGAATGCAAGTTACAACATTCAGTAAGAGCCAAAGTCAGCCCCGTAGGAATTTCAGATTCACTTCCTGAACTAGTAGAGAATCTAAAAAAGAACTTTACATCAAAGGACACCATACCTCAACTGCTGCAAAAGATAGCAGAAGTAAAACAAGGCCCTCACCAGAAAATACACGAATATACAGAAAAGATATCAACCATTCTAGCGAATTTAAACTATGCGACATTACTAAAGAATAACTTTAAGAAGTCATCTCCGGAAGGAAAGGCCGTACTTTTAGTAAATGATGAAACAGCATTGTTAGCATTTAAAAAGGGATTAAATACTGTTTATTTACAAACTGTACCAGCAGCTCAACCAAAGACCTTTACAGAAGCTAGATTGTTTGCAGAAAATATGCATATACCAATGCAACAACAAGTCTTTTTCACCCAACAACGTTTTCATAGTCAAAGAAGATACGACAAACATAGAATGAATCAAAATAGATTCCAATATAACCAGAGAATTAGCAACAATTCTCAAAATAGAGTCAATAATGGGAGAAACTTCAATAGAAACAGAAACAACGCGTACCCCAACAATACTTCAAACGTTGAGAATAGAAAGAGAACAGCTGTATTACCACATTGTCATAATGATGATATAAAAACACAAGTTCAAAAACTATTACAAGACGATATAATACAACCGTCAAAAAGCCCCTACAATTCACCAATCTTGCTTGTTCCTAAGAAATCAACAAACGATAACAAGAATTGGAGACTCGTCATTGATTACAGAAAACTCAATGAAAGAATAGTCAACGACAAATTTCCCTTAACACGTTTGGAGGATGTTCTCGATAAGCTTGGAAGAGCTAGGTATTTTTCCACTTTAGATATGACCAGCTCATTTCATCAAATACCAATTGACGCCTCTTCGAGACAAAAAACCGCCTTTTCAACAAATGATGGTCATTACGAATTTAAAAGACTACCTTTCGGATTAAAGATTAGTTCTAACAGCTTCCAACGAATGATAACATTAGCATTAACAGGTTTGGAAACGGAAGCATTTCTATATGTAGATGATATAATAATTTTTGGAAATAGTTTGAAACACCATAATATAAATCTAGAGAAAGTTTTTGAGAGACTAAATGAATACAATCTTAAATTAAATCCAGACAAGTGTAACTTTTTAAAGCATGAAGTTACTTACTTAGGTCATTTGATAACAGAGCACGGAATAAAAACTGATCCGGCCAAACATCAAGTCATAATGAACTACCCAAAACCCACAACTACTGATGAAGTACGAAGATATGTAGCTTTCTGTAATTATTACCGTAGATTCATAAGCAATTTTGCAAACATTGCAAAACCGTTAAATCGTTTACTAAAGAAAAACCAGAAGTTTGAATGGAATTCAAATTGTGATAAAGCATTTGAAAACTTAAAATCAAAACTAATAAACCCACCAGTACTCAAGTACCCCGATTTCAATAAACCATTTATAATTACCACTGATGCATCTGATTATGCATTAGGCGCAGTACTCTCACAAGGTGAGATTGGATCTGACCTTCCAATTTGTTATGCAAGCAAAGTCCTCCAAAAACACGACTTAAATAAGCCAATTATAGAGAAGGAATTGTTAGCGATACATTGGGCAATCAATTATTTTCGCCCATATGTTTATGGCAAACGTTTTTTTGTTATAACAGACCATAGACCCCTAATTTCCCTATTCGTCCATAAGAACCCCTCATACAAAATGACAAGGATTAGAATAGACTTGTCAGATTATGATTTTGAAATTATATACAAAAAAGGGAAGATAAACACAAATGCAGATGCACTATCTAGAATCAAGATAGATACCAATACTTTAAAAGCTCTTGTACCGCTCAACAACGACGAAAATGTATCAAAGAAATTAAACCCGGCTAATGAAGAAGAACTAATGAGACAATTAAAAACAAGAGACGATACTCGAGTATATGTTACAACGAGGAGTAACACAAAACGCGCGATGAAAAGGAATGATAATCCTATCGGAAACACACGTTCCAATGAGCCTGATCAACTCTATTGCTGGGACTGTACATCCATTAGTGATATCAGATATACAATGAAACTGCAGTTTAATATAAATAAAAATAATAAAGAAAAATTACACATTGTGAAAAATGTAGTAAAAGTGGAAATGAGCGAAGCACCTACGAAGCCGATTTCGATCATGGAGAAACTCATATCCAAAATAGAAAATTTTAAAATCTATGAATTAGCGCTAGCACAAGAAGATACAATATTTGATGCCATGGCAAAAGAAGAATTTAAAAATATTATAAATACTTTGTGACGAAGAAATAAAAATGAAAAACGTCTCAAAATATTAATTTATAAAAGCCCAGAACAAATCACGGATACAATAAAAAAATACAGACTCATTGAAGAATATCATAATACTCCTTACAGCGGACACTTAGGTGTAAGGAAAACCTTCAAAAAATTAAAACAACGGTATACGTGGAGCAAAATGAAACAAATGGTTCATAAATATATCAGTACATGTCACAAATGTCAAATCAACAAACAAACGAAACATACAAAAGAACAATTAGAAATTACGACAACACCTACAAATGCTTTCGAAACAGTAGAAATTGATACCGTAGGCCCTCTTCGTTCTTCAAATGGATTTAGATATATTCTCACAATGCAATGTGAATTAAGTAGATTTATCATTGCATATCCAATAGTAAATAAAGAAGCATATACAGTAGCTAAAACATTAATTGAACAACTAATGTTCAAACATGAACACATTTTATAGTTTATTTTTAAGATTTATTATTATTTTAGAAAATAAGTTTTTAATCTGTATATGTAAGCAAAAATGTTATCCGCTAAATACTATTTGTAAAGGACTGTATTAATTATTTGAATATTCCAGAAAATTTCTATTGTTTACTTAAATGCTTTAAAGATAAAATTTTATTGTTTTTCAATGTTTAATGATTATAGCACAAGCTGTGCACAAATGTAAAATGATAACGCGCATGTGTATCAATAACAAAGATTGTAACCTTTTTTATCTTAGACACACATGCGCCTAAGTATACAGTCCACTAGCTAATATACAGTCCACAACGTAGCGATAACAAATTTAACACTTAGTTTTATGATAAAATAATTGTATAAATACATGTACTAGAAATGAAATAAAGTTAGTAGTTTAAAATTACTGAAAGTGTGTGTACTTTAATTTGTTAAATGTACATTTTGGTCCTTCGAGACATAAAGTGAAATTGAGTACAGTGCGATACAAGCGTGGACCGAGGCTTAAACATCGGTGCCATAAACTAAATATATAGTGCAGTGCTAAAAGATACAAGCGTGGACCGAGGCTTAAACATCGGTGCCATAAACTAAATATATAGTGCAGTGCTAAAAGATACAAGCGTGGACCGAGGCTTAAACATCGGTGCCATAAATTAAATATATAGTGCAGTGCTAAAAGATATAAGCGTGGGCCGGGCTTAAACATCGGTGCCAAAATTTTAAATATAGTGAAAAAGCATTGATCGAGATTTAAATATCGGTACGGAAAAAGAAAATGGATCCATCAAACTTATTTGCTTGCTAATACAGTAAAAGAATGTTTAGATAAAATACGAGGATTATGGAATCAATTTAAAGATAATCACGAGAAAATACTCTTAACGGAGAATAAGGAAGACAAATATTTTAAAGAGGACTTTTACACTACAGTGCATCAAAAAGTGATTCAGGTGAAAACAATGCTCGAAGAAATAGTTGAAAGCAAAGATAGAAATGCAGAATCTGTTAAAAGCAAAAGTGTAGACGAGAAAATAACGGAAAGTCAAATTGAGAAAAATAAAATCAACAATCTAGTAGAGCAATATAACAATAACATCGCAAGGTTAAGACAGATGTTAGAAAATCTTGACCATTATGATACTGTCACGCGATTGGAACAACTTAATGGAATCTGGAAAAGAAAGTTCGAAGACATTAGAAGTATCTATAAGAAGCTGGTTATTGAAATGTCGTACAATGAAGTAGACATTATGAATGATTATGATGAGATTGAAGACCAATACGATAAGGCGTTAGATGAATTAGCCAATAAAATGGAAAAATTACGTGAGGGGAACAACGTTAAGCTTGACTGCATTAGAATCCCAAATTTCAACGGTAATATTGAAGAATGGTCGTCTTTTCATGATCTATATAAAAGGCTTATCCATGAGGATGGAAAAATTTCGAATGTTGAGAAAATGTATCGACTCAAAACATTAGTAAAAGGAGAAGCAAGCAAGCTGATACAACATCTACCGGTGTCGGAATTGAATTATGCTGTAGCTTGGGAGATTTTGTCGCAAAGGTACGAAAATGAAAGAATGTTGTTTACAATATTGGTCGATAAATTGCTCGATCAACCATCTTTATATAATGATTCAGCGTCAAGTTTGAAAAAGTTGCTTGACACATCGATAGAATGTATCCAGGGGCTGAAACGAATGAAGCAGATCCAATAATAGCAAGGATTATAATCAGGAAGTTGGATAAGGAAGGATTACGGCTATATGAGCAAAATATAAAAAGGACAAAGGAGATTCAAAAATTGGACGATGTATTACAGTTTCTGGAGCAGCAATACCAAGCAGCAGAGGCGATTAAATCTAAGAAACAAACTAATAATGTAAAGTCTTTTCAAAAAACAACAGCGACAACTATAGTAGCAAATGATTACCAGTGCTTTTACTGCAACAAAAAAGGACATATGGCAATAAAGTGTTATGAGTTTCTAAAGCTACAAGTCAAGGACAAAAATACATGGGTAAAAGACGCTCAAATTTGTCGCGTCTGTTTATCGCATAAAACTACAAAACGATGCAATAGTAAGACAAAATGTCAAGATTGTGGGAAGTGGCATAATACTCTTTTGCACATTAATTCAGGGCAAAATAATAACACATCAACATTAACAATGAATACGGGCACAGCAGAAAATGTGTTACTTGCAACGGCGCAAGTGCGCGTAAAAAGTGTTCAAGGTGAGATGATTATGTTAAGGGCACTAATTGACCAAGGGTCGCAAACTACAGCTGTATCAGAAGAAGCGGCACAAATATTAAATTTGCCAAGGAAAAAAGTAAAAATGGAAGTGCAAGGGTTTGGAGGAACACCGGTTGGCGTTGCAAAGGCAAAAATAAATCTTCAAATTCACCCACGATTCACCAGTAAATATAAAATAAATGCAGAAGCATTAATTTTACCATCATTGGTATCTTGTCAACCGGATAAAACCTTTAGCTATAATATAGATAAGTGGGAAAATATGACCTTGGCGGACCCAAATTTTAATAAATCCGATAGAATTGACATAATCATAGGAAGCGATCTTTATGGAGAAATTATTGAAGGCGGTCTACTTAAAAAAGATAAAATATTGGCGCAATCAACAAAGTTCGGCTGGATATTATCAGGTATTTTACAAGCAAAAAGAAGCATTAAAGGATTCATCTCTTCCAACGTCGTCAACATAGAAAAGTTTTGGGAAATAGAAGAAATTCCAGAGGATGAAGATTCATCGGAAGACGGATATTGTATGAAAAATTATGCTGCGACAACTACCAAAAATGAAGATGAACGATTTGTAGTTGAGTTACCTTTCAAAGAAGAACACCAAGTTGGCGACTCATACAAAATGGCGATGGCACGATTCATAAATTTGGAAAGAAAATTACAGGCAAACCCATCATCAAAGAGAGAATATGTCGAATTCATGAAGGAGTATCTAGCTGATGGGCATATGAAAAAAGTAAGTTCAAAAGACAGGGAAAATATTATCTACCTCACCAAGCAGTAGTAAGAGCGAATAGTATCACTACTAAGGTGAGAGTAGTTTTTGATGCTTCGGCAAAGACCACGAATAAAAATGGTTTAAATGATGTATTATATGTTGGCCCAAGGTTGCAAAGGGATATCTTTGATATATTGTTGAAGTTTCGACTGAAAAAATTTGCCATAGTTGCTGACATAGAAAAAATGTATAGACAAATATGGGTGAGTAAAAATGATCAGAAATACAAACATATTTTGTGGAGAAGCGAGATTAATCAGCCAATTGAAGAATACAAGTTAACAACTGTAACTTACGGTATTGCCCCTGCTTCATTTTTAGCTATAAGAACTTTATTTGAAATAGCAAATGAATGTCAGGATAATCAGATATCGAAAATAATTAAAGACGATTTTTATATGGACGATCTTCTAACTGGCGGTGATACAAAAGAAGAGTGCAAAAGTGTTCGGCTAAGGATATCGGCACATTTGGAGAAGTATGGATTTCATTTGAGGAAATGGTGCTCTAACACCATGGATATAATAGAAACGGTGGAAAAATCAAAAGACAATGAGGTCATTGATATAGATAAAGAAGAAAGTATAAAAACGCTTGGCTTGCAATGGAATCCTAACAATGATATATTCATGTTTAAGATAGCAGAAAGTAGAGACGTCTATATAACAAAAAGAATGGCATTATCGTATCTAGGTAAAATATTTGATCCATTATGACTATTGGCTCCAGTTACAGTATTGGTTAAGTTATTTGTGCAGAAGCTCTGGATAAGTAATTTAGATTGGGATATGAAATTAAATGAAGAAATGATGAAAGAATGGAAAAACATTGTGCAGAACTTAGACGCAATACAAACAATCAAAATTGAGAGATGGGTAGGAGTTACCGGAAATGATGAAATATGCCTGATAGGGTTCGCTGACGCATTGGAAAAGGCCTACGCAGCAATAGTGTACATAAAAACGCACGCAGAGGTGTCCATAATAGCAGCAAAAAGTAAGGTAAATCCTATAAAAAATAGAAAAACATTGCCGAAGCTTGAGCTGTGTGCAGCGCATCTATTCGCAAAATTATTAAATAAAATTCATAACATAATTAACAGAAAAATAAAAATGTATGCATGGAGTGATTCCACGATTACATTATGCTAGATAAAAAGCAATTCAAGCAAAAATAAATTTATTAGGTCAAGAGTAAATGAAATAAGCTCGTTAATTCCAAGCGCCAATTGGTTTTATGTGCGATCAAAGGAAAATCCAGCAGACCTAGCATCCAGAGGAATTCAGCCGGAAAAGTTAGAGAACCAATCGTTATGGTGGAGAGGTCCAAACTGGTTAAACGATGATAGAAGGACATGGCCAAAAGAACAAATGGCAGCTAAAATAATAAATATCAGTAAATTAAGAGAGGAAGACTTATTTAATCAGCTCATCGAGAAATATTCATCTTTTAGAAAATTAAGTAGAGTGGTTGTATATTTTTTCGTTTCATAGACAGACTGAGGAAGGCTAAGTCTCCAGAATATCTTACTGTAGAGGAGTTTAGAAGAGCAGATGCAGCTATTTTTAGAAG
This sequence comes from Teleopsis dalmanni, assembly GCF_002237135.1. Taxonomy (NCBI): domain Eukaryota; kingdom Metazoa; phylum Arthropoda; class Insecta; order Diptera; family Diopsidae; genus Teleopsis; species Teleopsis dalmanni. The sequence continues at coordinate 131,442,331 of NC_051846.1, read as the reverse complement.
TCATCAGACAACACAATTTTTTACGGATATAAGCAGATTGAAAAATAGTTGTGAAATAGATCATCGAAGCAAAATGGCAAATTTGAATCCGTTTTTAGACAAAAACCAAGTTTTGAGAGTTGGAGGTCGATTAATCAATGCAAAAATTGGTTTTGATAAAAAGCATCCAATAATTACAGCAAAAGGTCATTTGGCGAATTTGATAATAAATGAAGCACACCGAGAAACATTACATGGTGGACATCGATTGATGGAAAATGTTATAAAAAGAAGATATTGGATATTTGGACTTAAAAACTTGATTAAGAAGTGTATACGTGAATGTGTAAGGTGCACCCGTTATAAAGCATTAAAGCAGAAGCAGCTTATGGGTTGCTCATTGTGGAGTAGATTACGCTGGACCATTGCTAATTAAATGTTCTAAAGGGCGAGGCCAAAAAACTTTTAAAGGGTACGTAGCGGTATTTGTATGTATGGCAACTAAAGCTTTGCACTTAGAGTTGGTAAGTGACATGACATCAGACTCATTTCTGGCGGCGCTGAAGCGATTGTTTGCACGCAGAGGCAAATGTTCACATATATACTCAGACAATGGTACCAACTTCGTTGGAGCATCCAAAAAATTAGATAAGGATTTACAACAGGCTATTAAAAGCAATGTGAGTGCAGTTTGTGCATTGGAAGCAGAAGGTATAAAATGGCATTTCATTCCACCGGCAGGTCCTCATTTTGGAGGGTTATGGGAGTCGGCCGTGAAGTCAATAAAACACCACTTGAAAAGAGTTGTTGGCGAAAATAAACTTACTTATGAGGAGTTAAGCACACTTCTAACCCAAATTGAGGGCATACTTAATTCACGACCGCTTTGTGCAAATGTTGACGACAATGATATATTAACTCCAGGTCATTTTTTAATTGGGCATGCTATCATTGACTATCCAGAAGCAGTAGATAATACGAACATATCTTCATTAAATCGTTGGAAGATAATTCAAGCAATGAAGAAACATTTTTGGAAACGATGGAAGGAAGAATATTTAACGAATCTTCAGCAGAGGTACAAATGGAAAAAGGTTCAAGCGAATGTTAAGGAAGGCCAAGTGGTAATAGTGAAGAATGAGGAAACATATCCAGGAAGATGGCCTCTTGGAAAGATAATTGAGGTTCATCCTGGAAAAGATAATCTGGTGAGAGTAGAATCGGTAAAAACTCAGAATGGCACAATAAAACGTCCGATTCAGAAATTATGTGTATTGGAAGGCGTACACGAACAAATACATGTTGCTGAGAATAAGAAGATAAATGTTATTAAACGAAAAGATTTGAAAAAAGAAAAATCTGTTAATTTAATGTTACTTTTATTGCTAATGATTTTAATTCCATCTAGAGTAGCGTCAGAAGCAATTAAAGGAGGAAAAGTGAATGAGATAGACAAAGACACGGTGGTTTATTTGGACGAAATTGGATCTATGAACGTGGTATCATCATCATGGAAGCTGTTAATATGTTTTGATTTGGAGCCCTTTTTCGAAATAATTGATAAAGAAGGTATAACTATATTGGAAATGGAGAAAATTTGTTCTAAACTGCAAACATTTGAAAACCATTGTGTGGCAATTATAGAAGACATGAGACAGCAAATAAAGCAGATGCAGGACACAAATAAATATTTGCTTCAATATAAAAATCAAAGAACGAGAAGAGCGCCATTTGAGTTCATCGGGTCACTGCAGCACATATTGTTTGGCACAATGGATGCAGAAGATAGAAAAATGTTCGAAGAAGACATGTCGAGATTACTAAAAAATCAGCATGATATCAAGAATCTGATAAATAAGCAAACTTCGGTAGTAGATTCTACGGTGAATTTGTTAAAAAGACTCACCACGGAGATAAATAATAATTTTAAACAAATGCAAGATAGGCTCAACATCTTGTCG
>NC_051846.1:131412681-131440291 GCF_002237135.1 Teleopsis dalmanni | reverse complement strand
AAGATTGGCATCCTGAAGACCGTAATTTTGATTATTAATATAGTTAAGTTGAAAGTTTTTAATTAATAATAATTAATAATTGCATAGCAGTCTTTATGGGGACTTACATTCTAATAGCACCTAAAAATAGGCAAAGTTATGTACAGTTACAATAATATTAATAAAAAGTCAAAAAAGTCAGTAAGACAAATTGTGGAAGTGAAATGCTGATTTATGTTAATATTTATTATCTGTGTCAATTGTAAATGACTTTGAGAAAAGAAATTGTGACAAGGTAAAGAATGTAAAATATGTAGAATGAATAATTTTGCGAATTAGGCAAAATTATTATTGCAGAATTAATTTCAATTTTTAATTAATTTTTGAATTTTTCTGGGTTATTGGGGCATGTCTAATATAAAAGTCATATTAGATAAAGTTTAAGCGGGGGTGAAAGCAGCTCTGTATATATAGAGTCTATTTTCTTAATTAGGGCAGTTAAGTTTTAGCAGAGTGAAAAAGATGTGAGATTAGAAAAGAAATCAGTCAAGAAAGTCAGTGAAAAGAATTAAGAAAAAATGCAGTGAATTAAACATTGCAGTATATCTAAGAATTAATAATCCTAGATAAATCTGAATCTGGAATAAACTTTGATTTCTGAGTTCTAAAATCAAGAAATATAAAAATGTTCTAGTGATATAAGTAAATAAAAGTTCTTGTACGAACTGAACAGTGCAATATATTAGAATATCTACACATGAAACAATGCCCTAATGACATATGATGTGTAATAAAGTTTTGAATTAAGTGTAACAACTAAAAGATGATATATTTTAAAATAATCGAAGAATTAAAGTTTAAAATATTTTAATAAGAGTTTGTAACTAATCGATAAATAAATAAATAATGCAAATATTCCGAAACAAACAAAAGGGATTTAATTGACTATCTTTTAATTAAAATGATGTGGGTAATAAGAGATCAGTAGAATTTGGCAGTATTATTAAAGTAGCATAATGGAGTAACCACAACATTTTGGGCGTACATATATACAAAAACTAATTTTAAAAATTACAACTATACAACACACTGGATACACAATATATAGTTTTTAATATATACAACAATTAGGATATACAACACCACCAAATTTTAATAAAAGAAGGAGACATTGAGAAAACAGCTTTCACAATAAATAATGGTAAATACGAATATTTAAGACTACCATTTGGGTTAAAAAATAGTCCTAACATTTTTTAAAGAGCAATGGATGATATATTACAAGAATATATCGGAAAAATTTGTCATATCTATATAGACGATATTATTGTATACTCACATTCCTTATGAGACATATTTACAAGAAATAATAAGAACCCTGAAAGATGCCAACATGAAAATTTCACTTGAAAAATCTAAATTTTATTAACAAGAAGCTGAACTCTTAGGTTATATAGTCTTCTATAATATAATTAAAACCGATCCAAAAACGATCGATACAACACGCAATTTTCCTATTCCCCAAACATTATGTCAATCAAGAAGTTCCTTAGGGATGACAGGTTATTATAGAAAATTTGTGAAGGACTACGCGTCAATAATTAAACCACTTACCAAATACTTATCTGGTGAAAATGGAAAAATTCCACAACACATGTCTAAAAAGATAAAACTCAATTTAGATGAAGAAGCAATTAAGGCAGCAGTTAAATTGAAAAACTTATTATCAAACGGAGTGGAATTGGCACAAATAGATTTCAAAAAAAAATTTATTCTCACTATCGACGCTTATAATACGAGTGCTGCTATATATATTTCTGTCCTAATAATGAAAATGCGAATATTTATCATCAAAAATTGTTTTATTGTTTTTGAAAGTAATCTACAGCCTGATTTATAAACTTAAGCATACGCTCAAACCAATTGTCGAAGCACTTTTTCTACTCCGATTGAGACACCTCCAAAACATGGTTTTTGAACGCTTCAACAGCATTTTCTGGCGACGAAAATCGTTGACCACGCATTTTTTTCTTGATGTGCTGGAAAAAAATGAAGTCATTGGGTGCCAAGTCAGGGGTGTACGGCGGATGACTCATCAATTCTACGTTTTGGCCGATCAAAAAGTCACTGGTTTGAGCCAATGTGTGGGAGCTCGCATGGTGAACAATGATTCGTCTTCTCTTGTTCGTTTTTCGAATTTTTGCGAAGACTTCAGGCAAACAAATTGCGGTGTACCACTCAGAAGTGACCGACCGTCGATCTTTGCTCAAGCGGAACAGTTGCCACATGAACATTTTTGCTGAAAACAGGCAACCATTTGGTTGGAAGTGCTTCTTCCACGAACAACTTTCGTAGGATTTGGCTCGTCTTCGCAGACCCACATGGTCGATTGTTGTTTTTTTCGGGCTCATACGCATAGATCCATGATTCGTCACCTGTGACGATCTTATAAACGTTTTTTGACGCACCGCGAACGTATTTTTTCAACATTTCTTTGCACCAATCGACACGAGTCTCTTTTGAGCGATTGTCACATTCTGCGGAATCCAGCGAGAACAAATCTTTTTTACGGCCAGGTGTTTATGCTGTAACGAACCTTTCTGGCCGGGGTTTTGCTCGCCGGAGTCCAGGTCCAGTCCTACAATAAATTTATTTGATAGGAGCAGTGGAAAGTTTGGATACACGGAGGCCGGTGGCGTTGGTGCAATGATGTGGTTATCTTCCTCGGTGAAGTTAGTTGGTTTGGCGTAGAAATGTTAATTTCCAACGCCCCTGACAATGTGTTTTGAAGAAATGTGAATTTCTTCTCTATGCAATGACTTTGGCGTAGAAATGTTAATTTCAACGCCCCTGACAATATGTTTGAAGAAATGTGAATTTCTTCTCTGTTCAATGAATTTGGCGTAGAAATGTTAATTTCAACGCCCCTGACAATTTGTTTTGAAGAAATGTGACTTTCTTCTCTCTGCAATGGATTTGGCGTAGAAATGTTAATTTCAACGCCCCTGACAATATGTTTGAAGAAATGTAAATTTCTTCTCTATGCAATGAGTTTGGCGTAGAAATGTTAATTTCAACGCCCCTGACAATGTGTTTTGAAGAAATATGAATTTCTTCTCTCTGCAATGGATTTGGTATGGGTGATAATATTCATGTGTTATTATCACCTTACCGAGTAATTTATTAACGAAAATGTAATTTCGTTATGAGCAAATAAGTAATAGAAATTTATATTTCTATTACTACTAACGAAATGTTAGTTTCGTTATTAATAATAATTTTTAATAGAAATGTGTATTTCTATTAAAAATAAAAAAAAATAAACAAAATAGAAATCGAGATGTAAATTTCGATTCTTGGTGTTTCAGCATGTATAATATGGAGCGACCTGTTCTTAGCTCGATGCCTTGCTGAATGCCTGTCTTGCGCTTTTGCTTCGCCTTTTATATCCGCGAGGTGCGAAGCAAACAGTAGATTTGTTCTTGTAATTGCAACGGTGCGTTGTTTACAAGTTTTATTATTGTTTTGATGTTTTATTTTATTATCATATATTTTTTTTTGTATTATCATATTTTTGTGTTGTAAAATTTACGAACGTAAATTTCATATTACAATGGAATATCGAATGTATGCTGGTGGGAGAAAATGCCAAGGATGCCTCTATCTCACGGTATGTCACATGACGATCTTACATTATTAGTTCACCCACGGCATCAATGTTCGTTTTTGGACGACCTTCACGGAATTCGTCGTTGAACGAGCGTCGTCCACGATTGAATTCATTAAACCAGTTTTTCACAGTGCTATAGAATGGTGCTTCACCGCCATACAAAGACTAAAGGTCATCAATGCACTCTTGTCGTGATAATCCATGTCGAAAGTTGTGAAAAATGTTCGCACAAAAATGTTCACGCGTTAATTCTATTTTTTGGCTGAGATGAATTTTTCAAGTCTCTGTAAATAAAACAATTCACAGTTTAATGACAACACGTTCTGAGTGATGTTATGCTAAAAAATGTCAACCTTTCCAATGGAAATGCCAGATTGCGCCTGGTAACAGTTAGTGTTACCTAGGCCACAAATAAATATAGCAGCCCCGCATAGCAATCGGTGCAGTATTAAGCCAAGATAGCAAACCAATCACATTTATTTCTAAATCATTAAATTCTACAGAGCAAAATTATGCTTCCAATGAAAAAGAGCTTTACGCTACAGCATGTTCTTTAAAGACATTAAGAAATTATCTTTACGGAGTTTCCGACTTTGAAATACATACTGATCATCTGCCCTTCACTTTTGCGATACCTACCCACAACCCCAATACTAATATGAAAAGCTGGCACTCATTTATTGAGGAATTTGCCCCAAAAATAGTTTATAAACCTGGAGCTACCAATGTAGTAGCAGATGTCCTCTCAAGGCATAACTTAAACCACATTTCGGAAGATTCTTCCTCTATAAATACTCATCACTCAACTGAAAGTAGTGATAACACCATCATTCAGGAAACAATGAAGTTTCTTAATCAATTCAAACAATTCTTTTGAGCAAAGCCTCATTTACTATCCATGAATTAATAATGACATTTGGAAGAATTAGACATATTATTCAGTATGTCTAGTAAGTAAATCCGAAAATTTACTTACTATATTAAAAGAATATTTACAACTAAAATTAACAACAGCAATTCATTGTACCATAGAGGACCTCTATGAAATTAAAAACATGCTATTAGATAATTTCAATACCAAATTCGTATGTACAAAACTATTTTCAATTGATATAATCAACCCTGATGATCAGACAGCTATAGTAGAACAAACTATTATTCGCGCACACTGCAATTATAAGCAAAATGTGAAACACATTCAAGGCATGTATTATTAACCTAAAATGAACATCACTTCAATCAATTTGTTAGAAATTGTGATACTTGCAAATATGATAGACACCCGCAAAAAGCTTCAATTGGAGGATCTCAAATTCCTAAAAAAAGAGGGGGAATAGATTCATATCGACATTTTTTCGCCCTAAAATTAAAGTTTCTGCATTGTGTTAACGCGTACTCAAAATATTTAGTAATCAAATTAATTGAAGACAAAAGTAACCTCGATGAAAAAGTATTAGAAATTTTACAAAGATTTCCAGATATTAAAGAAATAACTTTAGATAATGAGCCAGGTTTTACGACAGCTCAGTTTAAATCTTTAATGCAATGATTAAATTTCAGGTATATTATTGTGATCCGAGGCATGGTACTACTAATAGCCAAATAGAGAGGTTCCATTTTACAATAATAGAAATTACAAGATACATCCAGAAGACTATTCTCTAATAACTAATATATGCAAATATCTAAAATAAAAAAATGTAACACGAACAGCTCATCACCACTAAACACTCGAAACTGTAGACCGCAGTCATCGAACATTTAATGAATATGAACGATCATACATATCAGTCGATAAAAACGACTCGGATCAATGGTTGAAACGTATTGTTTCAATACCACCCCATAGTGGTGCATGGATATTGTCTATATGAGCTTATTTTTGAAAAAATTCCCCAAGGTTTCAATAAATTTAATACCATTAGTAATGTAGATCCTTTATATAATATAGATGACTATAGTAAAGAAATTAAATAAAGATTAGAAATAGCGTACACTAGAGCCGAAAACTTCTAGATAAATCTAAATTAAAACAAAAGTGGCTCTACGATAGAAATAGTGACAATTAGAATTAAATATAGGAGATAAAGTTCTACTTAGAAATGAAGTAGGTCATAAGCTAGATAGTCAATACAAGGGTTCCTATAGAATGGAGAGTATAGAAAACAATGGAAACATTAAGAATAAGAAACAGCTAGTACATGCTAATAAAATAAAATTATATAATGAATAAGACTCAATAAATATAGTGATTAAACAAATAAATATAACTAAAATACACTAACTTTAATTATATGAAATTATTAAAAATTAAAACTTTATTTAACAAAGTAAGAATAACTCCGTTATGGCATTATTCTTTCCCAAAAAGGAGGCGTAATGTATATGCTATAGTTATATTGGCAATGCATATTATTAATATTATAATAAGTGGTTCTGTATTTGAATGCGCAGTGTATATACAAATACACTAATTGTTTCCAAGCGCAAACAAATGCAAATTAAATCACTTGTGTATTTTTATTTAAAAAAAAAACTATTTTATTTTTATTTAGTATTATTATAATTTTATTATGTATTTGTTACATAAACTTATTTTAATATTCGCATCAATTATTATTAAATATTTGTATCTAGTATCTTTCAATTTTAGAGTTCCGTAATATTTGTATTTCACATTTTATTTTTATATTTCCGAACACGATTTGAATTCTTTAAACCTTTCCTAACGACTGGCACTTCAAAGTTTATCCTTTGATGTCTGAAGTCGTTAATGAAAATTTTACGATTGGATTGACCAATCGAATTATAGCTTCTAAAATTTGTGGAAAGGCAAAGTGCCGTTATAGTGATATAGGGTGTTAACTCCCCCCTACCTAAGATGAATCGTCCCAATTCATGAAATGTGAAGTTTGTTGATCCAAAGACAATCTCTTGATCCTTATCAATTGTTGGCGTAGTTGACTTGTTTTTAAAATATTTATAGCATTTATAACTAATATATACATACGTGGATAAAGTAGTGTGATAGGTAAGATAAGGCAGTGAAACGAAAGCAAGATAAGCAGAAAAAGAAAGAAGTAAAAGAGGAGAAAAAATAGAAAAGAAGTTTTTAAGAAGTTTGATAAGTTTTGATATGTTTTTTAAGTTTTGATAAGTTTGGATATTTGAAATTAAAACACAAATTGTTAAACACTAAATTAAATTTTTCGATTAAAGGAGTTCCAAGTTCCGTAAGAAGGTCAAGAAACGGATCCATTTCAGATGTCTAAGTCACGAGCAGTCTCCCTTTTAGTCATACGACGTAGTCTCACCTTAGTCACTTAAGGTAGTCTCACATTAACAGCCGCTGTAAACAAACTAATTGACAGATGGCGCTCAAATTTATGCCATATGCCAAGAAAGGGTTTACCAACATAACAAAAAAAAAATTTTTGAAAAAGTTCTATTACTTAAGTAGTTAACAAAATCTAGGTACTTTTTGAGCAGAAGTTATTTGCATAATATATGTATTATAATTTTCTGTTATAAATTTCTTCGACTGTGTGATTTAAATTATAATCATTATATAATAATTAATAAACACATAGCTACGGCTCAAATTCAAAATTTCAAAGTAAAATACATGTTTCAAATATGAATGATCATTTTAGAAACAAATTTTCTAAGTAACAAACTAACTTTGATATGTTATTTTAAAAATCTGATTTTTTTCATTATTATGTTCTTAATATTGGTAGTCTATTCAGATTAATTAAGTTTCAAAGCAAAGTGAACTTATGCAGTGTACTGATAATCCTGTACTTTATACTTTATATTTATTCTTGAAGAATCTTACAAAATTGTGATTTAAATGAACTTACCGTTTTTTCTTGCAAATCGTTAACTTTGCAATGCAAATAAACATTTGCACTCAGTTGTGTGCTGATGTTAACCTTTGTAAAGGGATCAGTAAAGAATGGAAATGGTTCATGTGTGGTTGTTTCGGTTTTTTCGAGTTCATCAGCATCTGGTATATCAGTAAATGGCGATGAAAATTCTTGCCAAAAATTTTTTGGGAACGTATCGAAGGGGTCCCCTGCCCTTGGACGCTTCACTGAAAATGTAAGTAGACAAAATTGTTTTGTCAAAATAAACTACATATTCATACAAAAATATAAAATAAGAGATAACTCGATTAAAGTGTTCACAAGGTGATCGCACTGAGAGTCTACTGGTAGATCCTTTTTAGGCTCAATTTTTCAATCAAGTTCTCAGAGCGGCAATAGTAAGAAAATATGAATCAAAGAGAACATAAAAGCATATATGATAATAATAAACGTATGGTTTTAAATGCGTTATTGCTTTTTATTTTAAATACCTCCTAGTAGAAACAGATAGGAACTTTTTGTTTTTGCATTTATTTGTTAAACTGTTTTTTTGCACATTTTTGTTTTCGTTAAACCGTTAAAACTTAATGATAATTAATTTATTTTTTATTTATTAATTTGGAATATAGTTACGTTTGTGGAGAACGCGTAAAGTGAATTTAACAGAAATGAAACACAGTGTAGCGTACATGCATTAAAGTAACTAATTTTAGATATACTTTGTTCTGAACAGCGACATGGAATGTGCTTAACTAGCATACTTCTAACGCTTATTGCTCATGCAAGAATATTGCTTGCGCAACAAAGATATGTTGTTATGTATTTACTAATGCATGCATGACACTCTGTATATAACAAACAATGCTTACGTATGCAAGTTAAAACCCTGAAATTACATAATGGCACTGCGCCATTGTTTTACATTTTTGTATCTTCAGAATGCGTACCTAGCTATTGCGCATTAAAATATCTCACGAGGCTTACGCGCGTTTGGTTATCTAAATACATTCAGGGTTAATGCCTATACTTCTTATGACAATATTGTTGCAAAATGCTTTCTTAAGGAACTGCAAGTATCTTCCAGAAAGCACATCAAGTATCATATTAAATACTTGATCAATGAGATATCCAAATACTATTCGATAAAGACGCTTACGAGATGCTTTAGAAAATAGAAACTATAATCCTATAGTATGTAGATAGAGAAGCTTCTAGAATATTCTTAAGAATTGCAGAAGCTGGAATCAAATTGCTCAAATCCAATTTTACAATTTCTGGAATGACTTCAGTCATTCTTCATGAAAATGAAAGGAGTCAGTCTTTAGAAATCATTTGTAAATATAAGTTAAGTCATTTATTATACGGGATAAAATTGTAATGTTATATATTAAATAAAATAATTATACATTAAATAAAATATAATTTTTTTAAAAATAAAAATTTATTAAGAATAAATTTAATCGGTAACAATTGCAGAAAAAAAAAGTATACGACGCGAGTGCAAAAAAAACACGATCAACTCACGCAATTGTGGAAAAATAATAATTACGCGACGTGAGTGTTACAAAATAAAAATCCTTGCAATTTATAACACACGACAACAAATGTGATTGCAGAGCATTTAAACAAACAAGTATCCCAAAAAAGAGAGAAAAAAATATTAATAAAAAAAAATAATATAAAAAAATCATATACATATTACGAAAGTAAAAGTTGGATAAAATTATCTACAAAGTTAAAGTTGAAGTTTTTTATTAATAAATTGTTGAAGGAAAAACTGTTCCACAACTTTACCTGAAAAACCAGCAGACGAACAGCATCACTTACAGGAACATCATATGCTACATTCTTCACGAATTGGTGGATGTATATTTTTAAAAAAATTTTTGTATTTATATGTTCCAATATTAATAAATATTTTATCTTAACAATACTTAATATTTTCTATATTAAATAATCAATGTTTTGATACACATAATTAAATAATAAAATACTATTAAATATAAAAAATATGCTATTTATAAATGCTTAGAAAAATTAGCAATGAAACAAAAATATTCAACCTAATACAAATAAACTTATTTTAAACAGTTATAAAAAATAAGTAATTGAATTTAGTTAATATATCTATTTTGAATAATTAAGTTATATTAAGTTTATAATTTTATTTATTATGATTTAAGTAATAAAATTTAGTTAATAATAATAATAAAAGCTTAATATACAAAACATAATCAATTATTATATAATATGGTTTTTATGAATATTCTTCATGAAACCATTGCTACTGTATGGCATAGCACAGCTTCACAACCAAACATTAAGAGCATTTACACTAATAACAACTGTGGTTGCGCTACTCCAGTGTTTTCGCATCATATCATAGGCAAACATCATATTTTAGCAAGAAGCCAGTATAAAATTTCAGCAAAAATTAAATTTTAAATAATTTGGAGACTTTTACATTTCACGTACACAAAGCCAGTCATATACTTTAAGAAAAAAAAAGCACACAAACAAAGTGCAAACATCACATTCAAAAATATTGTCTCACCTACCCATGCATACAAAGATATTTAGTAAGTGTGCGATAACAAAGAAGAGTGAAAAAAGTATTTGTCTATCCAGTCCGAACCAAAAAACTTTACTTCGTCTTTAGCTCCCTTCTTACGCATGAACCAGAAGCTATATTGCATTCGCTCTAATATTAGAGTTTTTTCTATATGATTTTGCCTAAGCAAAATATGTTGTGTACGATATTGGTTTGATTGGTGATTACACTAACAAAATATTAGTGCTCATACTTAAAATAATAAGTTCGATTGTTTATACGTTTGAACAGACATGTTTTTCCCATTCCGTGTACCTTTTCAGAAATCATTATTTTTTTAACGGAGGCAAATTACATGTCTTTATATTTACCTGAGCCTAGATAGCAACGACGCTGAGGGGACCAAGCCGGAATTGGAACACGAAATTTTTCTAAGTTTATTAATTTGCCAAAATTAGCCAAATTTAAGCTTTCTCACCAAGCATGAAATATGATTTAGATAGAAAATTCAATTATCTTTCATTTGGTATATACCCCATATCTGTATGTTGCGTAATAGCAGAGATATTCAAAAAATAAAAAAATCAAATTTTTTGAAAAAACTGACTTTTTTACTTAAAAAATTATTAAAAAACAACTACAAACGGGACCGACTTGCACGGATACTCACCTGAAAAGCAATAAAATAAGCTTTCTAATAAAGTAAAAATCAAAAAAATCTTATGCGCAGATTTTGTGCAAAATCGCATTAAAGTTCGATGTCGAAACCGCTTAAATATCATCCGAATCAAAAAACTAAATATGCAAAATGTTCAAAAATACATCACAAAATACAATTTTAAAACCTCAATTAGATATTTTAATTTTATCATAAAAAATTGTTAAAAAATAGCATTTTTTTTTAGCTTACTTTACTGTAATCATTATATCTTCTCGTGCAAAAAGGGGGCCGAAACAAAATTAATTTTTCTTTAAAGACAATAAAATTTACTTTCCAAAAAACTTAAAATCATAAAAATCGTATGCACAGTTTTTTCTCTATTATTTTTCAAAAATTGTCAATTTTTTACCAAAAATTCAATTATTTGAAAAAAACCTCCACCCTCACAGCGCCAAATGCGGAGCATACTCAAGGCAGGCATGCCAGCGCCATCTAAGTTTCAAGTATAAATATGATGTTTGTATTTTTTTACGCAAGTATTGCGAATAAATAAATTTATAAAAATTTGAATAGAAAAAGCGACTTTCTTATATAAAAAGATTAATTTATAAAAAACTACAATGAAGATCCAAATGCACGCTAAAACCTTTAAAGGCAATAAAACTCACTTTCAATTGCAACATAAATCAAAAGGATTGATTTTGTCTTCACCCCAGGATATTTAATCAAATATGAAAATTATTATTTCTTTTTAAACACATGTTTTTAAAAAAGTAAAGATGACAAATGTTAAGATATACATTATAATGCATAATTGTAAAATATCAACAAAATATTTCAATTATATCATAGAAATTTCATTAAAAATAAAGAATTTTTTTTATAGTATGCATTTATATATAGAAATAAATGTTCATGCACGAACGGGACCAAAATCATCTATACATTTTTATAAAGATGAAGAAATTTCCTTTTCAAAAAGCTCAAAATCGTAAAAATCTAATGCACAGTTTTTTTATAATCATTTTTTAAAAATTTCTCTATTTTTTACCAAAAATTCAATTTTTTTATATAAATAAATTGTGTCACAGCGCTAAGGTCGGAGTATATAGGAGGCACAGAAGGAAAAGCGCTATCTGTATTATAAGATAGAATGTTATGTTTGTATGTTTAATGCATTTGTTGCGAATAAATGCATTAATGTGAATTTGAATAGAAAAAGCGACTTTCTTATATAAAAAGATTAATTTATAAAAAACTATAATGAAGATCCAAATGCACGCTAAAACCTTTAAAGGCAATAAAACTCACTTTCAATTGCAACATAAATCAAAAGGATTGATTTTGTCTTCACCCCAGGATATTTAATCAAATATGAAAATTATTATTTCTTTTTAAACACATGTTTTTAAAAAAGTAAAGATGACAAATGTTAAGATATACATTATAATGCATAATTGTAAAATATCAACAAAATATTTCAATTATATCATAGAAATTTCATTAAAAATAAAGAATTTTTTTTATAGTATGCATTTATATATCTCAATAAATTTTCATGCACGAACGGCACCAAAATCATCTATACATTTTTATAAAGATGAAGAAATTTTCTTTTCAAAAAGCTCAAAATCGTAAAAATCTAATGCACAGTTTTTTTATAATCATTTTTTAAAAATTTCTCTATTTTTTACCAAAAATTCAATTTTTTTATATAAATAAATTGTGTCACAGCGCTAAGGCCGGAGTATATAGGAGGCAGAAGGAAAAGCGCTATCTGTATTATAAGATAGAATGTTGTGTTTGTATGTTTAATGCATTTGTTGCGAATAAATGCATTAATGTGAATTTGAATAGAAAAAGCGACTTTCTTATATAAAAAGATTAATTTATAAAAAACTACAATGAAGATCCAAATGCACGCTAAAACCTTTAAAGGCAATAAAACTCACTTTCAATTGCAACATAAATCAAAAAGATTGATTTTGTCTTCACCCCAGGATATTTAATCAAATATGAAAATTATTATTTCTTTTTAAACACATGTTTTTAAAAAAGTAAAGATGACAAATGTTAAGATATACATTATAATGCATAATTGTAAAATATCAACAAAATATTTTAATTATATCATAGAAATTTCATTAAAAATAAACAATTTTTTTTATAGTATGCATTTATATATAGAAATAAGTTTTCATGCACGAACGGGACCAAAATCACCTATACATTTTTATAAAGATGAAGAAATTTTCTTTTCAAAAAGCTCAAAATCGTAAAAACCTAATGCACAGTTTTTTTATAATCATTTTTTAAAAATTTCTCTATTTTTTACCAATCAGCATTGGCGCGAAAAAAAATCACTCCGTAACTTTCAGTGTTTTCTAAGCGAAAAACTTAAAAAGTGATATTAAACTCATCACAAAAAATCGAAACAGTGACTCTTAAACAATATTAATAAAAAATAATAGTGCCAGATAAAATAATATATTATTATATTTATTTCTTTTTGCGAAAAAAGTGAATTTTGACTTTGTTTCCGAATTTGTTCATTTTTTTCAAAACTCACACACACTTGAAAATAGCTGATAGAGACAGCAAACAAAGCTTTAAAGCTCAAAAACAAATTTACAAGAAAGTGTTGCAAACGGGTAGAATAACTAAACAAATTACAAATCGCAAATTTGAAAAATTGTGTAATTGTGTAATTAAATAACAAACTTTTGCTAAATAAATAAAATAAATAAATACGCGAAAGGACACCTCAGAAATTTATTGTTTGATAAATTCTTAAGTAAAATTGAAATTTATATTTTATTATATTATAAATTTATATTGTACTTATATTAATAATATATATATATATTTTTTCTTAATACATACTACATTTTTCATGCCATTTAAAACAGAACTTTAAAAATTTTTATAATTAAATAATTAAAGAGTAGAAGCTTCTATTTCACAACAAATTACTCAGAGACAGTTGGGTGCTCAGCTAACTCCCGCGATACCAACCACGATATGCCAATTAATAGATCACCGCCTTCGCATAGCGGAGGCACAAACCACTCACCCATATGCTACCCAACAGCAGATGGTTGTTCTGAGAAGCCAACCACGAACCAAACAGCAATGCTAAACAACCAATCCCAAAGGCAACGCTCATACTCGGTAAGTGAAACTTCTTGCAAAAAATCAAGCTGCCAACCGCAAAGTCCAGTAACATCTTCGAAAAATAACACAGCATCAGCGCAACAAAATAATGCAGCGCAACATGCCAAATATATTGCAAAAGAATAGTAACATGGCAAAAAATCCTGATTCACCCAAAGTCCGTGGCATGAATAAATATATTCAAATCATAAAAAGAAAACGTAGCCCGAAACAAAAAAATGCTAGCAATGCATTCTCGACAAAAACTCCAAAAATAGAAAATATTTCAACAGCGAATCGTTTTGTCGTTCTAGCCGAAGATGATAAAAATACCAGACCCGCCCCTACCCAGAAACCGCCACCCATATTTCTGCGTGAAAAAAACTCAAACGCTCTTATATACTCCCTAACACAAAGTATTGGCAAAGATTCTATGCATGTTGTGCCTCTTCGTAAAGAAAATGTCGATGAAACAAAAATTTCGATCAACGAAGAAAAACATTACAGAAAAGTTGTAAACAACTTCGAAAAAAATGGTAAAAATTTTTACATATATCAATTAAAAAGTGCCAAAAGTTTAACAGTGGTTATAAGAGGAATATAACCAGATTTGAACACAGCAGCAATTAAAGAAGCATTTGCAGAAAAAGGATTTAAAACAAAATCTGTATACAACATTAAAAACCGCGATAGAGTTTTTAATTGTGAAGGCTGGTTGCCTTCACCGCTAATTATAAGGGATGTGTAGTACACACTACCGAAAAACAAAGAATGTTTCCAGCATTGCGTCCCCGCTCTCAGTCAGTAATCACACCACAACCTATTCAAACGCGATCTCAGCCAAATGCTCCATCTGACTCCAACAATACGTGTACACGAATTTCATATGTAAACGCTGTTAGAGACGCTGTTCACTGGCCCAAGCAACGTTCAAAATGAAAGCTCTACTAAACCATCTTCAAATATTGAAAACATGATCCAACTGTTTATGGAAAATATGACACAATTTATCCAACTGTTTATGGAAAATATGACACAATTTATGGGAATGATTCAAAATCAAAATATTCTGGAATGCTAACGGTTTAGGCCAACATAAAAATGAACTTTTATTGTTTTTACAATCACATCAAATTGACGTCATGTTTATCTCAGAAACCCATTTTAACGAGAAAAGCTACTTTAAGATACCTGGTTACATACTCTACGATTCGATATATGTCTAGAAGAGTACATAAAAGGTCTGACTATAACCTCAATTTATTGTCCACCTATTGTCCACTTCAATGCCAAACATACATTCTGGGGCACAAGACTTATATCACCAAAAGGAAAATCCCTGATGAACGTGATATCAAAACTCGACCTTAACATATCCTACACTGGCAGACCAACATGCTGGCCATCAGATCAGAAAAAAACTCCAGACGTCATTGATTTTGCGGTAACAAAGAACTTATAAAAAAATCAAATTGCTACCGAGGCATCTTTAGAACTCTCCTCTGATAACACGCCGACTTTTATTCTGATTAGAAACACAACAATAGTCAATCCAAAAGCTCACAAACCAGCACAGAAATTGGCTAAAATTTAAAAAATATATTAGCTCACATATTAACACCGACACTGCCCTAAAATCAAATATTGAAATTGACAAGGCCGTCCAGGACTTCACAGCTTTACTTCAACAAGCCGCTCGAATATCAATCCCACTCCCAATACCCCACAAACCCATAAACTACCATACATCGAACGAAATTGCAACCCTTATATAGGAGAAACGACAAGTAAGACGCCAATGACAACAACAAGGATCCCCCCGAATTAAAAAAGAACTCAAGAATCTGACGAAAGCACTTCAGAGATTACTCAAAGAAAAAAATCGCATAGAATACGCAAATTTTATTTCACAGTTATCTCCAACGCAAACAACAAACTACTCCCTTTGGAAAGCCACTAAACTCAAGAAAAAGTCCGTTATTCACAGAGCACCCCTTCGACTCACAGATGGAAACTGGGCTAAAAGCGATGAGGAAAAGGGTGCTGCTTTTGCAAATCACCTTAAATATGTATTTACCCCAATCTCTACTTTAACAAAACTTGACTCTCTGCCTTACTCCACACGAAACGACAATATGACAATTTGCTTCAGTAAAAAACCACTAAAAAGCGAAATCAAAAATTTAAATACCAAAAAAGCTCCAGGCTACGACCTAATTACAGCGAAAATGCTGAAAGAGATCCCACAAATCGCCAAAGACCAACTACTTTTTATTTATAACGCTATTTTAAGGACTGCATATTTTCCAAACGACTGGAAGCTATCCAAAATCATGATGATACCCAAACCCGGAAAGGATCCCGCTCAAGTCACCTCATATCGACTCATAAGTCTACTTCCAATTTGTTGTGTATGCCTGTGTGAGTAGGAGGTGATAGGCTAA
Organism: Teleopsis dalmanni; assembly: GCF_002237135.1. Classification (NCBI taxonomy): domain Eukaryota; kingdom Metazoa; phylum Arthropoda; class Insecta; order Diptera; family Diopsidae; genus Teleopsis; species Teleopsis dalmanni. Next base: position 131,423,964 of record NC_051846.1, on the reverse strand, counting down.
CATGAGTAAGAAAATTAAAAACATGATATTACCTCGCATGTCCCACGTTGTCCAGGCAGTCTCAGTGCAGCACCTGCTTGTCTCACGGTGGTTCCTTTGGTAAAGTGAGCATGCACTTCCTTGTCCAATTTCGCGGCAGTAATATTTTGACACACCGTCTACTCATTTTTTTTATTTATTTTTATTTTTATTTTTTTTTTATAAATTAAAATTAGCCTGTGCATTGCACGCACAGCGAAATGTCAAAATTTGCAAGAAAGAAAAAAAGAAAAAAAAGCTTTTGTACATTTTTTTTGTTTTCTTTTGTTTTGATCAAGAGTCGCGGCGAAAAGTTTGGCCAAATTGGAAGTTGAAATGATCAATGCTGCCAGAGCAATGTGTAATGCAAGTATTGAAATAAGATAAAAAGAAAAAAAAAGTGTTCGGAAGGTGGAAAGAAAAATAACATTAACTGGAGGTTCAAGGAACGACCCCGAAAAGTGTACGGGATGAGTGTCCAACGGATTAAATTACGGGAGGAGAATGATATAAGATAGAGATATTGGTTGCAGTTTTTTTTTGGGAGGAAGTCTTTGGAAGAAGACGGTTGATGTCCGCGAGCGACTTGAAAAATTTTTAGACGATATATTGAAATATATTAGTAAAAAGTGAATATTTAAAAATTAATTATTATTAATACAAAAATAATTAAAGTGAACATTTAAAAATTAATTATTATTAATACAAAAATAATTAAAGTGAACATTTAAAAATTAATTATTATTAATACAAAAATAATTAAAGTGAACATTTAAAATTAACTATTATTAATACAAAAATAATTAAAGTGAACATTTAAAAATTAATTATTATTAATACAAAAATAATTAAAGTGAATAAAAAAAAAAATATTTTTACAAATCGGAGGTTTAAATGATCAAAACTTTGAATAAATTGATGATCGAAAAAATTCAAATAAATATAACATATCGGTGAAACTTGGATTTAACAACCTAACAAGCCGTATTATATGTGTAATAAATCAAGTCCAATAAGGATTGATAAACATATGGAATTAGCCCTAGGACTCACTGCAAGTACATCTAACAGCAACTGGTACGGTAAGCTACCCTTACAGTTGTAGAATAGCAACGGAGAATACTAAGACCGCACGGAAGTGCTACAGGATATGATTTTTTTACGTTAATGCTTATGATTAAATTAATTAAATTCATTAAATTCATTTAAGCAATAAATTATATTATGCTTACTCAGTTGTTCAATTACCTATGACTTATTGCCGTCTATAATGTCTTACAATTTTTTTTAAATATTCAATCTCATATTTTTTTTGTTTCTAAATTAAAAATTTTTTTTTTCTCCAACTTATTTTAATAATTTGAATTTTTTTATATATACATTAAGTTTTTTTTTATTAATTTTCTTGAATTAATTAGTTCTATTTATGAAATTATTAGTAGAAATAATATTCATTGTTAATTTATTTTGGATATGATATTAGTCACGCAAGATTAGAATATATACATTTTTTTTTATTTTAAATGATGTACATATATTATAAGTGATCAAGCACATCAGGTGTCTTTGTTTTGTTGTTTTTTTCTTTGATTATCCACAATTTGTTTTTTTAATTTTTTTGTAGCTATTTAGGTCAGCAACGCGGAGTGACGTCACTGCTACGATGTTGGTAAGAGTAATCAAAGTAATTAAAATATTGGTAGTCTAAATGTAAAAGAAAAAAAAAAAAAAAAAGGAAAAAAAAAACAAAACAACAAGTTGATGTATAGAAAGCTATTTTTTTATTCTCGTTATATTTATCTATTTTCTTATTATAAATATATTATGGATATACATATAGTTGTGCATTAAATAGTAAGAGTAGATTGTAAGTTTTTTATTATGAATACATTATGTATATATATATATATATTCTTTTGTATTTTTTTTTATTTGAAGAGAATTTTGCTTAGTTTAGTTTAGTCGAATTTTTTTTGTATTATTATATAATAAAATAATAAACCATAAAAAGAAAAAAAGAAACAAAATTAAAAATAATTCCATTCATAAGATTTTCTTTTTTTTTGTGTAACAAACTAAATGTGTAAATGATGTAAATTCAAACAAAATGATGGCTTAAGTTCAATAGATATAGGTGACAGGTGAAAGTGAAGAAGGGGGCAATGTTAGGTTGCAGTAAAATAAAAATGAGTTAGACAGGACAGGGACGAACATGAAAATAGGGAGCTGGAGAGAATTTAACAGGGCCTGTTACTTCAGCTCAACGGTAACTACGGTAATGTAGTGAGGGTGGGTAGGTCTAAACCGACCAACAAGGACAGGGACAATACGAAGAAGAAAAAAAAAAGAAAAAAAAAAACTGGTAGACACAGGGTATTAATATTATATAAAATTACTATCATTGATTGTAAATTTTTTTTTTTTTTTTTTTGAACCAAATTCTCTGGCACGATTTTTCTTTATTTTTTTGTTACGGTTCGGATGTGCTATAGCGGAGTAAAGAATCCAACCCTTTTCTGACGAGCTAGCTGGCCTTGCCACCGTGCCAGACACTAACTCTGCACACATGAATGTAAAGGATGTTGAACGTAACAAAATGGCGCCAAACGAACGGAACTAACGAAAGAACAGAACGTAATACGAACGACTGACCATCGACAGGACACGAATGACGGATTGACAGAATTAGTGTTAGGTTTGTGTTTTGGCTTGATCGCTACAACATACATTCGAACAGGATATGTTTGAGGTGATTAAGTTTTTGTTTTTTTTTGTTCTTTTAAATCACAAGCAAACCAGCAGCTATACTGAGGTGCCGTGAAGCTGTTTGTCAGAAACGTTATACGTGAAAGTCAGTATAGCAGCAGGTGATATGAATGTGCGCGTGAATGATAGAAAGTACGAATGAAGACTGAAGTTGAAGCTGCTGATCATTTAGAAGGACGTCCTGTGATTGTGAGGCTTGCTTCAGAAACGGCTTGTGATGGGTGGGGGTAGAATTTTAGTTGTGTTAGCTTTTGGCAGTAGTTCAGACTGCATCAAATTGTAATGCAGCAAATAATTCTTAGAATTTCTGTGGGGGACTAAAGCCCGAGAGAAACGCGACTCAACTCATTTTTATTTTTTTTAACATTGTCCCTGAGATAATAACACTGAGAATACACCAAAGGTCATCTATATCATTATTATTATTATATTGTAGAAATTACAAAACCCATTTGAATATAATTGAATAGTAATACTTTATATTTAGATTACGTTTAGGTATAGTATACCAATTGAATAGCTTTAACCTGTTTTAGAAGTTATTTTTCTTTTGGTATTTATTAAGATTTTGCCTATTGATGCCAAATTTTGGTTGAAGTTTAGTTTGAATAATTTTGAATATTATTCATTATTATTTATGGTGGTTGATTTTTTTTTCTTTTTAAACCCTTATCTCTAATTATCTATTTTTTATTTTTGTTTATATATTATATTTTTTTTTGGAAATAATTTATTTATTTATTAAGTTTTACATTTAATTAAGAAGAGAAGTAGTCAAAATCTTTCTTTAATTCTCTTTCGCTTTTTGACTCTGGTATATTACTTATTACTGGAATTTTTTTTTTTCTTATGAAATTGTTTCTTCATAAACGGTTTGAATTAATAGAGATAGTGTATAATTTTTTTTGGTGAATTAGTTGGGTAAATAGACCACAGTAATTAGTTACATTTCCTATTTTGCTACAATTCAAATTACACGAATTTGTTCAGTTTTATTCTGTTTCTGATTCATGGAGAGCGATCGCGAGTGGTTTACTCCTACAGGTGAAGCAAATACACGCAATAGGAACGAAAATAAGCGACTTACTAGGAGTGTAGCGAGAGCTTTGGGAAGAGACGCAGCGTCGTATCTTCTGACTCAAATAGATACAGGCGTGATTAGGCCGACGGATAGTGTGCCAGAACGCGATATCAATTTGTGTGCAGGAATTTTGTTCCAAAGAAAGGAGACGCAAGCAGTTAACCGCAACGCGATTGCCTCAATTATCAGGTCCCCTGAGTTCATATCAGAGTTGAATAAACTCTCACTAATGGCGGATCAAGAAGACGTAGAAAAGGAAGGCGCAGTAGGCGGTGCGTTACCTGTCATAGCGGTAGGAGAGGCGTGTGTGAATGATGGTGTGAATGAGTGGTTGAATGAAGAGAATGTTAAAAATGTTGGAAAAATGGAACGAGAAAGTCAAAGGGAACTCGTTGATATGATGCACATGTTGATGCAACAAACCCAAGTTCTGCGAGTGGGATGCATGATATCAGAAGTGAATTAGGTTCATTGAAAGGGCGGGTTAATTCCGTAGAAAGAAATAGAGTGAATAAGACGGTAGTAGGAAGCGATGAGTTAAACGCGAACTCTGAATTTTTAGCGAATAATACTAGGCTAAGGGATCATAGAAGGGACTCAATATTGTTTGAAGAAGACGAAAGGGTGACCCGAAAAATTTGTGACCTAGATAAATGGCGGATCAAATTTGATGGGACCACTAAAGAAATGTCTGTAGAAAGCTTCATTTTCCGTATCAAAAAAATGAGAGAGCAATATGAACTTTCTTATCACCAGCTCTTCACTGATTTTCACTGTTTGGTATCGGGTTGCGCTGCTAGGTGGTATTGGCAAGTGATGGAGGACCATGCGGAGGATAAGAATTTCAACTATTATCAGCTGAAAAAAGAACTGTTAAGTCATTTTAGATCTTGCGATAGCGATTACGAAATAATCAGGCAAATGATGGAACGTAGGCAACAAGTGGGAGAAACGTTCGAGCAATTTTACGCAGATATTCATAATTTGTCGTTTAGGCTTAAGAAAAAGATACCCGAAAAGGAGTTAGTCCAAATTATAAAAAGCAACTTAAGAGGAAATTTGGCTAGTCTTGTGTTTTCGGCATCTTTTGCTTCGATAGCGGACCTCATTAGTGAGTGTAAAAGAGGGGAACGTCTGTTACAAGAAAATAGGAGTAAAGGACGTCCTGTATCAGAAATTCACTATAAGGGTACCATTGAGCCAGGAATCAGGGAAGACGGAATAGCGAGAGTGGAGGCTGTTGTAGACAGTAAAATTAAACAACACAGCTACAACTATGGAAGTAATAGGAATCCCTCACCTAATTCATTAGGGGCCTCTCTCAATTCAACGCGTGGTATGGTGGAAAATGTTCAAGTAAATAAACCCTTATGTTACTCTCCGTTCCACATGAATTTGTGCTATACTTGTGGTATGCCAGGAAATCATTATAAGAATAAGGATGATGTAAAGGAGATATGTAAATCGTCGTTTCACTCTATGAGATGTTTCATATGTGATAGTGATGTTTCATATTGTGTGTTTCAAGAGGGAAACCAAGTAATGACAGCGTCAACCCGGGGAGGCTGTCAAATGAAGATGAATCCGGGAAACAAATAACTATTTTAAGAAGAAAAATGGAAGTTCAAACGCCAGTAATACCTGTTATCAATGAACGTAAAAGTCTACACCAGCGTATATTAGAGTATGAACAAAAAAGAGCCAAAATATTTAATGAAGAGGTGCCGAGTAGAAAGTTCAAGAAAATAAAAAAAATTAGGGAAAAAACGGCTTTGTTCAAACGGTACAGTAGAAAGTTAGTGTCTGCTATAGTAACTTTAGATGATGATAATAGATTCTTTGCAAAAACTACTATAGATGGGGAAGAAGTATTAGCTTTATTGGACTCGGGGGCTAGTGCAAACTGCATTGGAAAAGATGCTGCCAAATTCCTTGAAAAACGGTCAGACCAAATGGTTCCCTTGAAGAATCAACAGGTTAAAACCGCAAATGGAGGAAAGACTGCAGTCATAGGAATAATCACTTTGCCCGTAAAGTGGGATGGTATGTTAAAAAATATGGAATTTTTGGTAGTACCTGCATTGCAGCAACATTTTTATTTTGGTACCGACTTTTGGAGAGTGTTCGGGTTAGCAGTGGTAAACAGACAGAATTCAATAGTAGGGGGTAATGAAAATAACTGGACAGATGTTTCGGAGTTGATTGCAACCCCAAAGGACCTTCAGTTCGATAAGGACCAACATGTTTTAACAAGTAGCCAAAATAGAAGACTGGACATAGTTAAACAAAATTTTCCATCATTTAAAACTTTAGGATTAGGCAAAACAATGTATGAAGAACATGTAATAGAAGTAAGAGACGAGCACATACCAGTTAAACAGAGGCACTATCCAATATCGCCGGCCATACAAAAACTAATGTATGCCGAATTAGACAGGATGTTAGATCTAGGAGTAATTGAAGAAAGTAACAGTAGCTGGAACTCCCCAGTAACACTGGTGATAAAAGGGGAGAAGCATAGGCTCTGTTTGGATGCTAGGAAGGTAAATGAGCGTACTATAAAAGATGCGTATCCCTTACCCCATATAGAAGGAATTCTTAGTAGGCTGCAGGATACAAGATATATATCAGCCATTGACCTAAAAGATGCCTTTTGGCAAATACCGTTGGAGAACAAGTCAAGGGAAAAAACTGCATTCACGGTGCCGGGGCGTCCTCTCTATCAATTCACCGTCATGCCCTTTGGGTTATGCAATGCAGCCCAAAGGATGTGTCGCTTAATGGATAAGGTGATACCAGCGAGGCTCCGTGAAAGTGTTTTTGTATATCTTGACGATCTGTTAGTATGCTCGGTAGATTTTGAATCACATCTCAAACTTCTCGAGGAGGTAGCTATCTGTTTAGCTAAAAATAACCTCACAATAAACGTAGAAAAGAGCAAATTTTGTTACAAAGAAGTCAAGTACCTAGGGTTCATAGTAGGCGACGGGTGTTTGCGAACCGATAAAGGTAAAATCACCGCTATGGAAGAATTCCCTGAACCAAAGACCCCAAGGCAATTGCGTCGATTTCTAGGTATGACAGGGTGGTATCGGAGGTCCATAAAAGATTATGCCACAATAGCTGCACCCCTACATGAGTGTCTTACAAAGCCGAATATAAAAAAATTCATACTGTCAGATGAAGCCAGACAGGCGTTTCAGGCGCTCAAAACTAAGTTGTCAACAGCACCAGTGCTCACTAATCCGGACTTCACAAAAAGATTTTACGTACAATGTGATGCGTCAAAGGAAGGAGTGGGTGGAGTGCTATTTCAGAAAGATGATTTTGGTGATGAACGACCCATTGCATACATGTCTGCGAAGCTCAACCGAGCTCAGCGAAATTACAGTGTAACGGAATTAGAATGCTACGCGGCCGTATTAAGTATAAAGAAATTTCGGGCCTATATAGAGGGCTTACCGTTTACTGTAATAACTGATCATGCAAGCTTAAAATGGCTAATGCAACTCAAAGATCTAACAGGAAGACTAGCTAGATGGAGCCTCAAACTTCAGGCCTTTGACTTCAGTATTGAGCATCGTAAGGGGGCACAGAATATTGTACCTGATACGTTATCACGAGCACATGTGGAAGAAGTAATAGTGGAGAGAGTAGAGTTGGGGGTAGATTTAAGTTCGCAATTTTTCAAGTCAGATGAGTATTTACAACTCATAAAAAAAATAGTTGCGGACCAAGAAAAACTGCCAGACCTAACGGTCTCTGAAGGGTTCGTGTACAAGCGTCTAGATTTTAAAACGGATGGCTTAATTCAGGAAGATAGGGCATGGAAACTGTGGGTTCCGACCGAGTTACGAAAAGAACTGTTGGAATCCGCACATTCTTCTCCTTCAGCAGGACATGGAGGAGTGCACAAAACTATTGCAAGATTAAGATCTAATTACTATTGGCCTGGAATGGTAGTTGAGGTACAATCTTTCATTAAGAACTGTGATATATGCAACACCAGTAAAGCTTCAAATAAAATGTGTAGACGGTTGATGGGTGCACAGCACATCACTGAGAGAGCGTTCCAAAGACTATATATCGACTTCATGGGACCATATCCACGATCCTCGGACGGGAACACGATGTTATTTGTATGTTTGGATCACTTTACGAAATTTATTTTCTTAAAGCCAATGAAAGCAGCCACAGCCGCTAAGGTGACTCAATACCTTGAAAACGACATCTTTCATGTGTTTGGGGTACCTGAGTACATTCATAGTGATAATGGTAAACAATTCATAGCAGAAAAATTTAAGAACTTGCTCTTGAAGTATGGAATCACACATGTCAAAACGGGCTTTTACGCTCCACAGGCAAATGCAGCTGAAAGGGTAAACCGCAGTGTGCTCCAAATTTTACGATCTTTCATAACTCAGGATCAGAAGACCTGGGATCGCCATGTCAGTGAGGCAGCATGGGCGCTCCGGAGTGTAATACATAGCGCGATTGGGATAGAACCTTACTATGCCTTATTTGGAACTCAGATGATGCTGCATGGTAATTCCTACAAGGTGATGCGAAATATTGCTACCGTAAAAACAGGTGATTTTTCTGTAATGATGACGTCTGATTGGCAACAGTTACTAAGAGAAAAGATAGTGCATGAACTCAAATTGGCTCATCAAAGGGCCGAAAAGGTGTATAACACAAGGAGTAAGCCAATTTCTTTTAAAGAGGGACAAATGGTATATAGAAGGAATTTTAGACAAAGCAATGCAGCCGAAAGTTATAATGCAAAACTAGCTAAAAAAAATATTAAATGTATTATTCAAAAAAATGTAGGCAATTCCCTATGTACCTTAAAAGGGTTGGATGGTAAGGATATGGGCACGTACCACGCTAAAGATATTTATCTAGTGTAGCTCTTAGGAATCATAGATGTAATAATTTTGTTTATAAGCCAGAAACACTTGATAGTAACATTTTTATTGATTTTTTACCAATTATTACTAAATATAATTGACTAGAAATAATTACGTAAAGTTACGAAAAGAAATAGCTAGTAAGTTTGGACCAACGATTAGGTATTTAGTAAATATATCTATTTAGGCTCAGATGTTTGACAAAGATATGCTAGAGCATTTTTATTATTATCTATGTCAATAGTTACTTTAGTCTTAGTCTCTTTTAATTCGTCCTTTTGTGATATAATATCAATTTCGGTAGTTTTGTCCGGTTAACTCAGTCAGTAGAGCATGAGACTCTAACATAGGGCGTGGGTCGAAGCCACACGTTGGGAACATAAACAAGGGTGAAATAAAGTATTGAGATCGACGGCCTACACAGAAAATTTTTCTACGAAGACGCTCCATATCGCAGGCGACATCGGCAGCTTCGATCCTGTTGTGTATGCCTGTGTGAGTAGGAGGTGATAGGCTAACATGAGTAAGAAAATTAAAAACATGATATTACCTCGCATGTCCCACGTTGTCCAGGCAGTCTCAGTGCAGCACCTGCTTGTCTCACGGTGGTTCCTTTGGTAAAGTGAGCATGCACTTCCTTGTCCAATTTCGCGGCAGTAATATTTTGACACACCGTCTACTCATTTTTTTTATTTATTTTTATTTATATTTTTGTTTTATAAATTAAAATTAGCCTGTGCATTGCACGCACAGCGAAATGTCAAAATTTGCAAGAAAGAAAAAAAAAAAAAAAAGCTTTTGTACATTTTTTTTGTTTTCTTTTGTTTTGATCAAGAGTCGCGGCGAAAAGTTTGGCCAAATTGGAAGTTGAAATGATCAATGCTGCCAGAGAAATGTGTAATGCAAGTATTGAAATAAGATAAAAAGAAAAAAAAAAGTGTTCGGAAGGTGGAAAGAAAAATAACATTAACTGGAGGTTCAAGGAACGACCCCGAAAAGTGTACGGGATGAGTGTCCAACGGATTAAATTACGGGAGGAGAATGATATAAGATAGAGATATTGGTTGCAGTTTTTTTTTGGGAGGAAGTCTTTGGAAGAAGACGGTTGATGTCCGCGAGCGACTTGAAAAATTTTTAGACGATATATTGAAATATATTAGTAAAAAGTGAATATTTAAAAATTAATTATTATTAATACAAAAATAATTAAAGTGAACATTTAAAAATTAATTATTATTAATACAAAAATAATTAAAGTGAACATTTAAAAATTAATTATTATTAATACAAAAATAATTAAAGTGAACATTTAAAAATTAATTATTATTAATAAAAAAAATATAATTAAGAAAAAACAGATTTTTTTTTTTTGAAATCATACTGCAGATTACAAAACAACTGCAGCAGTAGAATAATATGAGATAATGCATAACCGAAAATTGAAAACGGTAGATTATTATAATTAATAATGTTGTCATGTTGATTCGTTAAAACATTAAGTGGCATCAACAAGGTGGCAAGACCTGTGTTATGTGTTGAGGTTATAATTTGATTATCGTGAAGCAACAATTTTCACCCAGCAACAACAACAATACCAACAACCAGAGGCAGCAACAACAACAAGACCAACAACTATAGGCAACAACAACAACAGCTAAGTGGCAAATTAATAAAAGAAAAAAAAAGAAGTTTTTTTTATTTTTTTTTCATAGCATCTAAATAATATTAATATATTTATTATTTATATTTTTTTTTCTATAATATAATTTTTATAAGTTTTTTTTTATTAGCATTAAGTTTATAACATACCAAGTAATTAATATTCGAATCTGAAATAATTAGATAACTAATTTATTTACTTTTAGAATGATTTTTTTTTATTTTATTTGAATATTCTTGTGCAAATAATTTGTTTGTAAACTACATTTGAAATTGTAAGAGATATGTATGTATATACGCAATGATTATCTTCGGTTACGGTGTTTAAGAGTGCAGAAAGAAAAAAGAAGAGAAGAAGTATGAAGGGAGTAGTTTGTTTCTATTTACAGGTGATCTTGCTGGTGACGTCATCAACGAGGAGTCAATGAACCTGTATGTAAGAGTAACGCAGGTAAAGAGTGTTACATATAAAACATATCTTTGTGTTTTTTTTTCTTTTGTTTTTTTTTGATTTCGTTTGCAATTTTATTTTTATGTGGATGCAGGTATACATACATATTACGTTTTTTTTTTCTCTTTAAACAAAAATTAAAGTGGAAATATACATAAGATTTATTCCTTTATTATTCTATTTCAAATTATTTTTTTTATTTTTTTATTATTTCTAGTATTTAAATTTTTTTTCTTTTTTTTTATTTTTCTTGTAATAAATTAAACATATAAAATTTGTAAATTTAATTTCATTTAATTTTTAATTCACATCATTTTTGTTTAGATAAGACGATAAATATAGTAGTTGTACAATACAAATTAGTTGTTTTTTTTATTTTTATTTATTTTTATTTTTTT
>NC_051846.1:131406952-131412581 GCF_002237135.1 Teleopsis dalmanni | reverse complement strand
AAGATTAGAGACGAAGACAAACAGGAGTTCTTAGAGCACATTGTAGATTGCAAACTCAATCACAATGTGAAGATAAGAGTTTCGCCAGTAGGTTTTCCAACTTCAATGGAAACATTAGTAGAGAAACTCAAGTCAATTTACATACCGAAAGACACAGTTCCAATTCTCTTACAAAAAATAAGTAAAATTAGGCAAGGCCACAACCAGTCGATCACGGAATATAGTGATAAAATGGCCAAACTATTGTCAGACCTAAATACGGCGTCTCTATTAAAGAGAAATTATAGCCCAACCTCGCCACAAGCTGAAGGGATGCTAGCAACTAACGAAGAGAATGCATTACTGGCATACAAAAAGGGCCTTAATGCAACATATTCGCAAGCTGTACAGATGTCACAGCCCAAAACTTTCCAGGAAGCGAGAGAAATCGCTGAAAGTTTACTTTTCACTGAACAGAACCAAAGAATGCTATACTACCGTGGTAACACGCCAAATGGCAATAGACTTAGTGGCAACTGGTCCAATAACCATAACAATTATAATAATAATAATAATAATAACAATCGAAATAACCGGTACCATAACAGAAATAACCGATATAACAGTAGAAATACATATAATAATAGTGGTCAAAGAAACCACAACAATCAAAATAACAACAACTCAAATAGGAATCAAAATAATTCTCTTATCAGTAACAACAGGAATGTCCAAATAAATCGAGGTAACAACAATAACAACTGGAGACAAATCAACAATAGAAACAATAACAGAAACGGAAACGGAAGGAACATTCGCTTAATAGCAGCACAGGAAAACTGCAACACACCAGAGGGAAACCAGTAGAATTCACCTCTGGTAAAATAAAAAAATATATCTACTCATTCAACCCACATGCATCGAACTATGTAAAAGTTCATTGCCATGACACTAACAACTATATAAAATTATTAATCGACACAGGAGCAGATGTGTCACTAATCAAAAACAAGTTTAATCTAAATTATAATTCGAATAAAACATGTATATTATCTGGTATCACAAACAACTATATAAATTCCATAGGCATCACTACTCTTCATATGATGTTTGAAAATATAAATTTAAAGCATGAATTTTCGGTGGTGGAAGAGGATTTTCCAATTGAAGTAGATGGCATCATCGGTAGAGATTTCCTAACCATTTTTAAATGTAAAATTGATTATTACACTTTTTCGTTAACAGTTACCCACAATGAACAACAGATAACTATTCCCATATCATATAAACCAATTGTTCTACAAGCAAGAACAGAACATATATTACCTATAGACATGTATTTCGATGATGATAAATTGTTGATTTCTCAAGAAATTGATAAAGGTGTTTTCATTGCAAATACAATACTTCCAGCCAGAGGAAACTGTCACATTCGAATTCTAAACACGAATGAACATAGTGTTACCCTTAGTATGCTAAAATTTGAAACCCGCCCACTAAATAATTACTATAAAGTTAATAAAAACTCTTTTAATAAACATGACGAACTGCGTCTACAAAACCTTTTAAACAAGCTACAACTAGGAACTCAATACAACAAATGTGATGATGAATTACTAGTGTCATTAGTAACTAAATACCAACACATATTTTTAATGGAAGGAGAACAAATCTTCTGCAACAATTTTTACACGGAACATATTTCTACTGAAGACGATGTCCCAACATACATAAAAAATTACAGATTACCTCAAAGTCACAATGATGTTATCAAATCGCAAGTTCAAAAACTACTTGACGATGATATCATACAACCTTCCAAAAGCCCCTACAATTCACCGATTTTACTTGTACCAAAGAAATCATCGGACGACGAAAAGAAGTGGAGACTCGTAATTGATTATAGAAAACTAAACAACAAAATAGTAAATGACAAATTCCCTCTCACACGTCTAGAAGACATACTTGATTTGCTTGGAAAAGCAAGATACTTCTCAACTTTGGATATGACTAGTTCATTCCACCAAATTCCAATAGATGAAGAATCAAGGCAAAAAACTGCATTTTCAACCATCAATGGTCATTATGAATTTAAAAGACTACCTTTTGGTCTTAAAATAAGTTCAAATAGTTTTCAACGCATGCTAACGCTAGCGTTAACAGGCCTTGAAAATGAAGCATTTTTGTATGTCGATGATATTATTGTTTTCGGCAACAGCCTAAAACACCACAATATTAATCTAGAAAAAGTCTTTAAAAGACTAAGTGATTACAATTTAAAACTAAATCCTGAAAAATGCAACTTTCTAAAACACGAAGTTACATATTTAGGACATCTAATCACTGAACATGGCGTTAAAACAGACCCAGCCAAATACAAAGTCATTCAAAGTTATCCTAAACCTACAAATGTAGATGAAGTTAGGAGATACATTGCTTTCTGTAATTATTACAGACGTTTTATCAAAGATTTTGCATCAATATCAAAACCTTTAAATTTGTTATTAAAAAAGAATCAAAAATTCGTATGGAATACTGAATGTGAAATAGCATTCGAACGTCTTAAATCAACTCTAATGAGTCCTCCTGTATTGAAGTATCCAGACTTCGATAAACCGTTCATAATAACAACGGATGCCTCTGACTATGCACTTGGTGCGGTACTTTCTCAAGGTAATGTTGGTTCAGATTTGCCAATTTGCTACGCAAGCAAAGCCTTACAAAAACACGACTTAAACAAGCCAGTTATTGAAAAGGAACTACTTGCGATACATTGGGCAATAAACTATTTCAGACCATACATATATGGCAAACATTTTTATGTTGTAACTGACCACAGACCCTTGATTTCATTATTCGTGCACAAGAATCCTTCTTCAAAAATGACGAGGATTCGAATCGATTTATCAGATTATGACTTTGAAATAATCTACAAAAAGGGAAAAATTAATACTAATGCTGATGCCCTGTCTAGAATAAAAATAGACAGTAATATTTTAAAAAAGTTGATACCTACTAATGAAGACAAGATGTCCAGTCGGAAATTGAAAAATCCAGACGAAGATGGAGAAACAATAAGTAATGTTAAAGAAATATCGCAAATATGTATAACGACTAGAAGTAAAACGCGCGCTGCAGCTACCACAGGTACCGCTGCCAATAAAACTACCAATAAGAATACACAAAAAGAGACAAAACCAGCTGAGCCTGATCAACTCTATTGTTGGGATTGTACTTCTATTAGTGATATTCGAGGTATGAGAACACTGCAGTTTAAAATTGTAAATAAGAATAAGGATGCATTCATACGTTATGATGACAAAAAAGTCACAGTGGAATTATGCGAAATACCTCCGAAGCCGATTTCGATTATGGTGAAGCTAATTTCGAAACTAGAAGAATTGAATATAACAATGCTAGCGCTAAGCGATGATGACATAATAATTAAATCCATGGATGAAACTAAATTTAAAGAAATGATTAATAAGTTGCAACGAGAGAAGAAAAATGAAAGTCGATATAAACTAAATATATTGTTATACAAGAAACCAGAAAACATTACGGACATCATGAAGAAATACAGATTAATAGAGGAATATCACGACAATCCTCATAGCGGACATCTGGGAGTTCGCAAAACTTTTACAAAATTAAAACAAAAATATACATGAAAAAAAATGAAACAGATGGTTCATAAATATATTAGCACCTGTGAAAAATGCCAACGCAATAAACAAATCCGACACAACCGTGAGGAATTCCAAATAACATCGACACCGCATACTGCCTTTGAAACAGTACAAATCGATACTGTTGGACCTTTAAGACCATCCAATGGATGCAGGTACATATTAACTATGCAATGTGAATTAAGTCGATTCATAATTGCATATCCAATAGTAAATAAAGAGGCCAAAACAATAGCTAAAACCTTAGTAGAACAACTCGTACTAAAATTCGGCTCCTTTAAAATCTTAAAATCAGATAGAGGAACAGAATTTTTAAACGAATTGCTGACTAAAGTTACAGAAATTATGAATATTAAACAAATTTTCTCTACTCCGTACCACCATGAAACGGTAGGTACAATAGAAAGGAACCATAGAGTTCTAAACGAATATCTACTCAACTTTGCTAACGACGATGACTGGGACGAATGGTTACCATATTATACTTTTGCCTATAATACTGCCCCACACGTTGACACAGGATACTCCCCACATGAATTAGTATTTGGTAAGTTACCATCATTACCAAATGAACAAATACATAGCAATCAGGGAATATTTAACTTAGAAAATTATGCCAACGAATTAAAGGCAAGGCTAAGATTATCCCTCGATAGAGCAAGAGAGTTTAGCATAAGTGCAAAAGCTAGGAGAAAAGAAATTTCAAAGAAAAATAGTTCGCCAATAAATTTAAATGTAGGTGACGAAATATTAATAAAAACTCACAGAACACGAAAAGGCACAAGCCCATATACAGGTCCCTATAAAGTAATCAAAATAGAGGATAGTAATGTTAGTATCGACATCGGAAATGATACAAAAATCATACACAAGAATAACACCAAGCTATTCAAAAGAAACAAATAAAACCGATTTAAAATAAAACAACTTGAATTAAGATTTTAAAATAAGTAAACCATTAAACAAATCGTTTCATAATAATAAAATAGGTATATCAAATACAAAGATATATTATTAATTAAGTACAAATAAATATGAAAATAGAGTTTAAAATAAATACATTTAATTGTAAACCATACATTATTATACACAATTATATAAATATAATTATTAAGAACTAATGTTACACAGATAAAGCTTCAATATATTAATATTAAAACTAAAATCAAGTCATTGTACTACTGTCATGGTCAAAGTCTTTTCAATCTAAAAAAAAAAAAAAAATTTTTTTTTTCTCTTTAATTCAATCAAAAAAAAATTTTTTCTTAAAGGGTAAGGGTGTACTGTCATATGAATATATTTAAACCATGACCACACACAACGTACTGTGTGAGGTAATTATCTTGACAAGCTAACCCAAAACACTTGAAATGCGATTCGTATCACATTTCCCAATGTGCCAAATATAAAAATAATTTATGAGTTGGAAATTCGACTCATACTATTTGTCATTTCTTTATGACAAACAGTTTCGCCGCATATTTAATTGTTTTAATATACGCTTGACTATTTAGGTTGAGGTTTATAAAGCATGTTAAGTGTTTTCCGGAATCATATTGCAAGTAAGTATGCATGCAATATGATTTGCCCTAGTTACAGCTGGTGACCATATGTGTGCCACTGTAACACAAATTATAAAAAGAGCAAGACAGACCAATGACTGTAATACAAGTATTTATGATTAATATTAACCAATTAGAAATAAGTAAATAAGTATCAACCAATAGAATCGATACATAAGATTCTATTGGAATTAAATTGTAAGAAATCATGTTAGATATAAGAATGAAACTTTAATAAAGGCAGTCTCTTAAGAACACTCAAAACGACAAGTCTTTGATTTTTAAAGTAATACAATATGAAGAAACGATAAACTAATTACAGTGCGCAACAGTGCGCCATTTCATTATATTCTGTCAATAAATAGTGACGGAATGACATATTTTGAAGTATGTTACGCA
>NC_051846.1:131349934-131406852 GCF_002237135.1 Teleopsis dalmanni | reverse complement strand
TGTATAGTTATATGAAACGTGTGTTCTTAATATCATTAATGATTTCTAAAGGAATGTTTATGAAAAACTATTGAATAGAAGAAAAAGATCTTAGACATCCCAGAAATGGGATCTGTGTAAATGGGATGTCAGATTTTTTTTTTTTGAATACGTTGCGTTCTTGTTTTTCAATATTAAAGTTAAATATCAACTAATTTCCAATATCTTGCGAGCAATTATAAAAAAGTATCAATGTCATAGATAAAAAATTTTTAGAAACACTTGCAAAAAAACATTTATTACTCAAGATGAACGAAAAAACTAAAACTTGTAAAACAATTTTAGGAACTTGTCACATATGCACTTAACAAGACTCTTTCATATTAATAATTTCCGTTTTTTAAGAAATTGTTTTTATATCTTATCAGGAGTCAAAAAATATTGTAAATTTTTTTGAATCAAAAAAAAAAAAGAAAATTTTTTTCTAATTAAATTGTCATTGTATTGACCTTATAAGCACAGGTTAAAATATAACAATAAAACAATGATTATAAAACTAATTTCATATATTTTAAATATTTTCAATATTTTTTAAATATTAAATTAACATATTGTATTTGGCACAAAATATCAAAGATTATTTCTGTATAAAAACTATATAAGAAGTACAGTATTGCTGCATATTAGTGCTTTTTACTAGCATTTTTATAGAAACCGTTTCAGTAATTTATATATAAATCAGGATCTGCTCATTTATGAATATGTAAGGAATAATTTTAATGTAATTATTGTTTGGAATGGAGTGTAATTATCTATGATTTGATGAATAATGTAGTTTTTATGATTTATATTTTCTGAAAAATTTTATGAAATATTTTCTATATAAACAATTTTTTTTTTATTCGCTAAAATTTTAACAAAAAATAATTAAAAATTCTATTACTTTTCTTCACTATTGCTGCTGTTATTTCAAATGGTTTAATTCTTAATAGTGTTATTTATATTGTCAAAGATTTGGATAAAACAAGTGTCAGACACCGAGTTTAAATAAAACACGTCCGTTTGATTAAGAGTGTCTAGTCAAAACTGACTTTCATTTCTTTATTATATTTCTTACATTAATGCACTCCGAGAGCGTAACACTTATGAGAGAATGAAAAGATGCATAAGAGCAATGATAATAGAATTAACAATAAAGCAATAAATAAAAGTAAAAATAACAAAAGAGTGACAGTTCGACCATCCTGACATTAACTCGTCCTCGAGTTTCAAGTTTACTATATGTTAATATCGTTATCTTCATCGTAGTCATCGTCGACTGTAGGAAATAATGAACACCATGGTTTCAGTTTGTCACTGCTAACGACTGTGCTATACCGGCGTTGTTTCCTTTGTTCACCCACCATGTCTCCAATAACATACCTGTCAAATCGCAGAATTTTCTTCACTTCATATGGCCCGCGATATTTAATGCCAAGTTTTCTTGATTCGCCTGTGCTTGGAAGCGTTGCTTCAATAAGCACAAGATCACCTTCTTTATACGGTTGTGGAGTTTTATATTTAGCATCGAATCTAGCTTTCCAAACCTCACGTGCAGCCTTAATGTTCTTTTTAGCATCCTCACGACGCGCGCTTAATTCGTGACCATCGACATTGATATTTTCTTCTGTTACAGCAGCCAACAGTTTATTTCCACTGATGTCTTTTAACGGAAAATCGTAAATTAGTTCAATGGGTGAATATTTTGTTGTTGAATTTATTGTTGTATTTATCTTCCATTGTAAGCAACGAAGTTTTGTGTCCCAATCTTTTGTATCTGATGACGTCTTTAAATAAGAGAGAATTGATTGATTCACACGTTCAGCAATACCATTAGCTCGTGGTGTGCGTACGGCAACTTTAATATGCTGAATATTGTTACTATTACAATAAGCTTCGAACGCTGAAGATGTAAAAGCTGTACCTCTATCAGTAACGATTTTACTGGGAAGACCAAAATACAATGTTAGTTGATTAAGTGTTTCTAATACAGGTTTGGTTTTCGTTGATTTAACAGCGACAGTTACAACATATCTAGTTAGTGCATCCACGATCACTATGATATATTCATTACCACTGCAGCTTCTAATAAAAGGTCCTAGATGGTCCATATGTATTACCTCGAACGGCACCCTCGGTATCTCGATACCATATAGTTGACATTCTTTCTTTGCTGTACTTCGATTATAACAACATTCAATGCATGATTTGATGTACCCCTTAACAAAATTTCGACATCGAGGAAACCAAAAATGTTGTTTAATACGTTTTATTGTGCCATCCACACCTGGATGACCAGCATCATCATGACAAAGTTTCACAATTCTCCATCGTATTCCTTTTGGTATGACCAGTAACTCTTTCCCATCATGATGTCTTCTATAGAGCCGATTTCCCTTTAAAATGAATTCCTTCTCATGCTGCTCTCGCTGTGTTGAATCGACACGACCTTTTAAAATATCAATGATCTGTTGTAAATTTGCATCTTGCTGTTGCATTGTCAAAATCCAATCCTCATTCGAAATGTCAATCATCATTAAATTTGCAGATACATCATCAACTTCGCATGGCGGTTCAACAGGAGCTCGACTCATTGCGTCAACGTGAGCCATTAAATTACCTGGGCGATGACTTGACGTATAATCATATTCGAGCAATTCTAACAGCCATCTTGCGACTCGTGGAATCATTGGTGTTACTGTTTTAATACTGGAAATAGATGAACAATCCGTAAAGATTTTAAAATGTTTGCCCAAAAGATACATTCGAAAACGTTGACATGCTTCAACTACCGCTAAAACTTCTAATTCATATCCATGATATTTGCTTTCAACATCTGTACATAATCGACTAAAATATGCTATGGGCTTTGATATTCCGTTATCTTCACGTTGCATTAATATCGCTGCAAGTCCAATACTGCTTGCTTCAGTATAAATTTCTTGTTCTTTATTAATGTCATATATTCCCAAAAGCGGCTCATTAGCTAACAATTCAATTAGTTTGAGGAAAGCATTTTCACATTCCAATGACCATTTAAAAGCAATATTCTTTCTCGTTAACTGTGTTAACGGATGAGCAATTTGTGCATAATTCTGAACAAATTTCCTGAAGTAAGCTGTAAGTCCCAAGAAACGTCTGACTTCTGTTACATTTGTTGGTATAGGAAATTGTTTTATCGCAATGGTTTTCGTTATACCAGGTTTTATACCATTCTCGTCGACTTCATGACCTAAAAACGATACACTGCCTTTCATAAAATAACATTTCGATAGGCGTAAGGTCAATCCTTCATTGCTAATAATTTTCAAAAATTCTTCTAAATTCTCAAGCCTTTCTTGTGCTGTTTCAGATGCCACAATGACTTCATCAACATACCTAACCACCTTACCTTTCAGCGGTTTCATAAGTTTCATCATCATCTTTTGAAATACGCACGGAGCCTTTTTGAGGTCAAATGGCATTCGGTTAAACTCATAGTGCCCATTATGAGTGACGAACGCTGTCAGCTTTTTCGATGATTCAGCAATTTCAATCTGATAATAGCCTGGCATCATATCTAAAGTTGTGAAAAATCTTTTCCCCGCAAGAGTTGATAGAACACCATCTACTGTAGGCATTGACCATGGCTGTTTTTCCGTTACAGCATTTAATGCCCTGTAGTCGATGCATAAACGATCTTCCCCATTCGATTTCGGTACAAGAACAATAGGAGACGAATATTCTGAAGTTGATGTTCGAATAATGTTTAACTCTAATAATTCGTCAACAATTCGTTCCACGACACGTTGTTTAGGAATTGGTATGCTGTAAGGCTTTTTTGTTATCGGCGTTGGAGATGTAACCGCAATCTCCATTTTCGTTGTTTTCGCCTTACCAAGTTCATTTAGATTTTCGTCAAAACAATCATAATAGTTATTTAATAAATTACGCAACTCATTTTGTTCGTTTACCGATAAATTCTCGTTGCACTTAAAATTTTCGGGTGTTATCGCAAACACTTGACAGTTTCCATTTTCAATCACAACGCGACATTTGGACAATAAGTCAATACCGATAATAACGTCATATGCCATGGTATCATCTTCGACCACTAGCATTTCGCACTTGTACTTTTGTTCATCAATAGTTATTGACAACTTATCTGTCTTTTCGGAACACAAATATTCACCGCCGGCAAAACCGTTCAAAGTTTTCACACATTTTATTAGTCTGCATTTCAATATAATGGCCATATTACGCTTAATTATTGACACACCACTACCTGAATCGATCAAAGCGTTACATAAGATATTGTTTATACATATTTATTTAATTATAATACCAGGTTTTTCAATCGCATTTACTGGATTTCGATTATTACACGTTTTTGTGTCATGGTTTCCGGAACACATTGAACAACGCTGCTTTCGTTGCGGTTTTGGAGAATTTTTCGAAATGTGCCCGTATTCCCGACAATTATAACAAACCGCTCCCGTTTTTACCACACGAGTTACACTGGAGTCACTGTTATTTTTATTCGGCATATATTGATTATCATTGTAACGTACTGCTGGTCTTCGTACGCTTACATTACTGTTCTGCAACGACCGCACAAAATCTGAGCAATTTTTAAATTGCATAGCAGATAATGTCTTCCGCAACCCGTCGTCATACAACCCGTTGGTTACATATCTTATGACCACTTGGTCTTCGAGTTGTCCTCGGCGCCCAATAGCTAACATTCGATATTAGTACTCAACAACGCTTTCATTTTTTCTCTGCTGATGGCTCATTAACTGCATATGAATATCAGTAGCATTTAAAACACACGGAAAATCATTTAAGAATGCGACCACAAATTCACCCCAGCTACGAAATACTGGTTGCGAATCGATCCACAATTTTGCGGCACCTCTCAATTTACTTCTTATAGCAAATAGAACAATATGGTCATTCCACTGGTATGCATTCTTTAATTGCTCAACACTTTGAACAAACTGCACGGATGTGACGTCATCACTGTTGTTGTCGAATGACGGCAAAGCATCTATAATTTCTCTTATATTACAGTAGTTACTCGCACTCTGCATTGCCATAGCAAGATTCGAATTCATATTTGTTTCATACTGCATACGCAAATTGGTTTGATCTTGTCTGTTCTGCATGTACGGTGCGTATTCTGCTGACGTTGCAGCTACAGCTATGTTCGGCGCGATCAACGGCGACTTTTGCACACACTCAGGGGTTGAAAAGATTAGTGGCGCTAACGTAGACGCATTAGGCATATTCATTACATGTGACGCTGGCAGACGCCACACTGTACTTGTTGATGCACACGAATATTTGTTCATGTATTGGTTCGGTACAGTCATCGAAGGCAAAGAAACACTCACTGTATCTGTTGTAGTTGTAGTTTGACTTGTTGCATGTAGAGCAGTATTCGGCACAAAATACTTATTCGCATTTAATTCCGGCATCGACGTCGCCACCGCATTGATAGGCTGTATTAATGACTTCAATGTCCGCTGGAGACGCAATACTTCGGCTTTCAATTCCAAAACGGTGGTGTTTTCGTTTGCCGTATTAACATCAGCGACACTTTGTTTATCCTGATCATTATAATCATGCAATTGCGTTTTCAAATTACTTTCCTTTACCGAAGGAAAATCATCCAAGTCAATTGCATTTCCCATTGTGTTTGAATCCATTATTTTCACTAATAACTGTCTACACTTATTACCAATAAATTATTATTTGCACTCTTTATTTTAAATCCCACTTCTGAATTTGTCAGACACCGCGTTTAAATAAAACACGTCGGTTTAGTTAAGAGTGTCCAGTCAAAACTGACTTTCATTTCTTTATTATATTTCTTACATTAATGCACTTCGAGAGCGTAACACTCATGAGAGCATGAAAAGATGCATAAGAGCAATGATACTAGAAGTAACAATCAAGCAACAAATAAAAGTAAAAATAACAAAAGAGTGACACTACCATGTCGCCTTTTCTGTACTTGACGGCTGGTTTACGTCGAGAGTTAAAGTCTTTACGGTTTTCAGCTTGCATCTTTGGTATTTGCGCCTTAGCTGCTACTCGTAACTCTGTTCGTTCATTTTCGAAAGTAGATACAATTTCTCTATCGAGTAACCCTTTAATTCTGATGTCTTCGATAGTACGCATTTGTACTCCAAACATTAACTGAAACGGCGTTGTGTTGATACTTCGGCAAAATGTTGAGTTTATCAGTTGTTGGACATAATGTACGTACCGGTACCACTTACTTGGATCGTCACAGATCAGCTTTGAAATTACTGCTATTATGATACTATTTAAACGCTTTACTTGACCATTCCCTCTTGGTAGGCCGGTAACACCTAAAATATGTTGTATATTTTGCTGCTCTTCACAGTACTGACGAAATTCTCCGGAACTGAATGCTGGACCTCTATCGGAAATAATGCTATAAGGATTTCCAAATGTCGTACTTTGAAGCTTGAGGCCAACAGAATTTTGTAAACCCGTCGATGACTACAAAAATGTGTTTATACTGCTTACTCGTGCCTTAAAGTGGACCAAAGTGATCAACGTGGTAGTTATGATGTGGCGTTTCTTCTTTTGGGAGCGGATGCAACAATCCATCCTGCTTGCCATACTTACGATTGACAATGATGCACTGAATACAATTCGAAATGTGGTTCTGTATTTTTATTCTAGTTTCGGAATATAGTAGTCTTTTTCAATTATTTCTATGGTTTGCTCACAGTAAAATGACCTCGTTCATGTGCTTTTCTCGCTGCATATTCTTTGGAATGACGAGAAGCTTTTCCGTTATTGGTTATCTTGAATAACGTCTCGTTTCAAGAAAAAGTTTTTATACGGCATTTCCTTTTCGAGCATTTCCCGAACTGTATTTAACTCTTCGTCTTGCATTTTTCATTTTTGCACCCTTTTTATCAAATCATCTTCTATGGATAAAACAACGTATCAGTTTAGAGCGTCTCATGTTTCATACGTGACTCACTTCGATGCTCAACCTCGTAATCATATTCTTGCAATAGGAGCACCCATCGAGCGACTCGTGTACAAAGATTTATTTTTTCAAGCGTTTTAGTGAAAGAGTCACAAATAAGTCTATTGCCACAAATCTCAAAAATTTTTGAAAAACTACTAATTAAAAAAATACTGATTTCCTCACCGATAGAAAACTTAATTTCGGAACATTAATTTGGTTTTCGCAAAGAGCAAGGAACAATTGAATAGGTCCTTAGAATAGCTGACGAAATACACTTAGCTTTACATTCAAAACAATATTGTATGGCAGTTTTTCTTGATGCAGCGCAGCCATTTGATAAAGTGTGGCTTGAAGGACTTTTATTTAAAATAACGCACTCGCTTCCAAAAAATTTTCACAAACTTCTACAATCTTACGTGACTCACCGAAAATATAGGGTAAGACACAAATCTTTTACTTCGCAAGAGTACGATATCAACGTTGGAGTTCCTCAGAATAGCGTCCTTGGGCCGCTTCTATACTTAATTTATATAGCTGACATCCCACAATACTCAAACAACTTGCTGACAACGTTCGCTGACGACACTGCTATAGTCAGTACCGACCATAACCGCACTATCACAAAATTTATTCAGGCATTTTGATTTGATTGAAGAGTGGCTTGCAAAATGGAGAACCAAGGTGAATGAAACTAAATGCGTTCAAGTAACCTTTACTCTAAGAAGAGAAACCTGCCCTGCCATTAATATTAATAATGGGGATATCGTTCAACCACATTCTGTGAAATATCTAGGAATTCATCTATATAGAAGGCTCACGTGGACAAGTCATATTGACGCCAAAAGATGTAAATCGAATCTTTTGAAAGTGAATGAAACTAAATGCGTTCAAGTAACCTTTACTCTAAGGAGAGAAACATGCCCTACAATTAAAATTAATAATGTGGATATCGCTCAATCACATTCTGTTAAATATCTAGGAATTCATCTAGATAGAAGGCTCACGTGGACAAGTTATGTTAACGCCAAAAGATGTCAAATGAATCCTAAATATAAGGAATTGCACTGGCTTCTAAATCGCAACTCTAAACTGAGTCTCGATAACATATTGCTAATTTACAAATCAATATCAAAGCCAATGTGGACTTATGGTATAGAACTTTGATGTTCAGCGTGTAACACAAATATAGAAATAATCTAGAGAGTACAAAGTAAAATTCTCCGACAATCTACGTGCGACCCGTGGTATGTCAAAAACAAAAATCTACAAAAATATCTAAATTTACCAACTGTTAAAGAAGTTATTTGCCAATATACACCTAAATTTCGAGAGAGACTCAAGTCGCATCCAAATCCTCATGTTCGACAGTTATCTTTTGCAACTGCACCAAATCGCATTAAAAGAAAATCCTTGATAAATATGAATACCAAGTTCAATAGCATACATGTTAGTTTTTAACATTTGCAAAATTATTGTCAATTTCTATTTAGAAAGATTCAATAAATAAGCCGATGAAAGAAAAAAAAAATCATAGTAGATTTGTCTTGTGGGATTTTTAAATCATAAATAAAGTGGAGTGCTTAATCTAAATTTTTGTGTCCCACATATTAATCTAATACAAATTTTCTAATCAAATTTTGTGAATCTTGCATTAACACCTTGGTATACCCTGAGTATATCCCGGTCTTGGAAAGGGTCAGAAAGGTCATTACACTTTGCTATTCGAAAACTCTCTCAATTTTAAATATAGCTTCTTTGTCACCATATCAGCAACACTAACACATTATTCAAAAATTAGTGAATATAAGAACAATAATATATAATATTAATCAGTTTTTCCTGATCGCGAAAACGGATTTGTAAAATAATATAGCATAGCTTCTTTGTAAAAAGCACCAGAATGGGCGCTTTACATAGTAAGTAAACAATATGCATAATAAAGTTTTTTTTTCTGTTTATATTATTTTATTTTGAATTGTATCTTCCTGATTAGAAATTGACAATTACGTAATCAAATCTTAAAAACTAAACATAATGCAATTAGCAGGTGCAAAAGAGGAATTTAAACTTTACAATTAAATGAAATGGATTATTATTATCAAAATTTATAGCAACATTTTTAGTAAAATTACGTTAAGGTGGTATGAAGCGTTTTCGCTACAGTCTAGATATTGTGATATCAGAAAGCAGCTGTTGCGCCATTGGATTACTATGCTGGTGAAGTTTCACTTTATATTGTGGATATGTTCATTTTTGAGATACCAAGGAGCACCGGTTATTTGTTTAAGAAATTTGTTTTGAAGTCTCTGTATTTTTTCGATATTAGAAGCACATGCCGTACTCCAGAGTTCCATACCATAGGACCAGATAGGTTTTAAGATTGAATTGTATACCAGGACTTTATTTTCCAGAGTTAGCTTAGAGTTTTTATTAATAAGCCAATGGAGCTGCTGTGATTTCAATTTAATTTGAGATTTTTTGCTTTCAATGTGTTTAGTCCAATTTAGCCTTCTATCAAGATTAATGCCAAGATCTATTACATCATGTGACTGGAGCTGTGCAGTAATGATTACATTTTTAATTAGATTACACTCAATTATAAATAACTGAGTAATTATAATTGATAATTGAAAACCTCAATTACGAATTACAGTATAATCGTAATTTGTAATTTAATTTGTGAATTACAGGCACAATTGAAATTGAAAATCCAAATTTCAAATTACGTGTAATTTGCAAAAATAATCTAGAGAAGAAGAAGCATTGAAACTTTTGAAAGATGATAAACGAATCGAAACCGCATTTTGTTTGCACCTTTATTCATAGTCTCTTGTTGGGTTGCTTGTTTTTGCTTTTTACATTTGGTGTGTAGCAGTGTTCCATTAGAACTTTAAAGCAGATCAAGAGGTAGAAAAATATTTTTTTTTGTATGCAAATCGAAATCTGAATATGTTGCATTGTTGCTTTTTTTCAGGAAGTTGTGAATTTCATATTGCTGTTTTTTTTTGTATGTCTGTCTTGTGCAGTGATCGAAAATATATATTTAGAAATGTGTGTACTTGTTTCATTTGTTAGGTTGCGTGTGTACTTTTCTATGCTTTTGCTCTATGATATTTGTTTGTTTTGCTGATAGTAGTTTATTTTGTGATATTTAGGAAGGTGTCTATTTTGCATGATTTTATTTTTTTTGTTTTAAGCGCTGATATGTATGTGTGTCAGAATGTGTATACATTTTGTTGTTTTTTTTTGTTTAATTGGTTGAACATTTGACTATGAGTTGCGCGTAAATTTTTTAAAGCAAATTTGGAAAGATCTTTGTTTCTGTGCATCAAATAAATATATGCAAATTTGTAAGCAGTATATGTATGTGTGTACAATGTGTATGCAAATAATATAATTTTATATGTAATGCCTACATTTATGTTTTAAGAATTATTTTTATTGCTAAATACGATTTAGAAATTAAAATAACAAAAATTAGTAAAAATATGTAGTTTAAGAATTAAATTTTTGGACAAAGTCTTATGCTAGATGTATATGGGTCATTCTTTTACAAACCGGACGGATTTTGGCAAAAAATGACCTCATGATCTCCGATTTGGCTGAAATTTTTTTTATGAGCTCCTTTCATAAAATAAGAAGACCCGTATCTCGGGAAAAAATTTTGTGATTTTTTCCTAGGAGATATGGGTTTTGAGAATTGGCATAGTAGATACATTTTCAAATGGCTATATCTCAAGTTGTATAAAAGATAGAAACAGCGTTTCAAAGATAATTGATTGAACTTTTATAAAATTGTTTAAACAATTAAAATTGTTTATATTAAAGTACTAATATTAACTATTAAATTCCAAAAGAAATTTTTTCTTAAAATATATCCCCTGGGATTCCATTTTTTATATTTTATTTAGATTCAGTTTTAAATTCTAGTACGAAGTAAAAATTTTTGTGCTGCCTTTATTTTTTGAGATTTTTTAATATTTTTTTTTCTCCCGCAAAACACATCAAGCACACGCGTACTACATTTTCATTGAATGAATTTTCAAAGAATATACTACATATATTCTTATATAATATTTATGATTTCAATTAGTAATAAAATTCTACATAAAACCCAAAAATTTCAGGACGATATTGTAATTAGAAGTACTTTTAAAAATTTATTTATCCTTCATATCACACCAAACACATACACACGATCTTTCAGTAAAAAAAAAAAGGAATATGCCACACAAATTTTTTTTTTTTATTTCTGATTCAAATTAACATATAAATTCTACTTCAAAAATAAAAGCTTTTAAAAGTAATTAAAAAAATTAATTAATCAGGTGTCCTTCACGTTACTCATACGCACCATTGTACCATGAAATCAATTTTCGAAGGAAAACGATACAAAAACTTTTACTTTTTATTTCTAAAATAAATGTATACATAAAAAATTAATATTTTTAATTAGTTCCGCATCATTTTTGTTTTTAAATTATGAATTTTAACATAATTAAACCGTTTAATAAACTTTTTTTTTATATAGATGAATTAAAAAGTTAATTAGTTTCATACTAGCCGAACTACCTAATACACTGCAACAGATAATCACACCTACTTTTTTCGGTGAAGTGTTATTTTGCTACAGTTGGAAAAATACTCTGCACAGGTAAGAAATGTTATAGGAAAGAAACTGTAAGGAGACAAAAACAAAATATTTTTTTTTTTGGTTTTTACATTGATTTTATTAATTCTCATTTCATTATTGATACATAATCTGTAATGTCTGAAGAAGAAAATATGTTTACCATTAATACTTTTTTGGAATTTGGAATAAGGCAGTAATATTCTAATGTGCCTTTAACTGATGTAGCTGCTTCAAAGCGGTGTTTAATCTTATTTTCTTCTACCTTATAGTCTTTTAACGTTGAGAAATGGCACACAATATTTGGTAAACATTCCTTAGCCCAGTTAAATAATTCCTTTGGTATTTGGATTGGATTATTTATTCGTTGAAGACTAGCTCTTGCAGCATTCCTCTTTAAGGTACCAGCTAAGCCGTGGCATGGTAATTTGCCGTGTGACGTTGGAAAAAAGTGCCATTCTGCTTCCAAATCAAAGTCCGCTTTGTGATGAGTTAAATTAATAAAATTTTTTTTATTTTTATATTGTGAACCCGATCCATCGGAAAACTCAATAGTTTTTTTAATATCCGTACTAATTTTTTTAATGAATTTTATAGCGTATTTCTGGAACAAATGTACAGCAGTTGTGTAGTGATGTAAATAGTCAGATATACAAACAAAATTTTTTATTTGTAGTTTTTTATTTTCAAGACGGTGGTATATTGCAAAAATATGAATTGTTGCCTGATTATTATTCCAGTGAATACCTTGAACAGAGTTTTGAACAACAAAAGCATAGTTTTCGAAAAAATCACACAAAACTATGCATTCAGTTTTTGCTAAGTTGTTTTTCTTATCATTTAAAAACTCTGCATGTTTTTTAACGATAAAGGAATGCAACAGCAATTTGTTTAAACCATCTGTTAAGGATTGCAAATATTCATCTATTTGGGATATCAACGTTTTTAATGTGCTTCTCTCTTCACGAACCCATTGTTTGTATGTAACGGTGTCAATCATATTGTCATCAAATATCTCCAGAAGTTGTTCATTGATATTTTCAGTTCCAGGACATTTGGCGCAGGTTCCTAGAAAACATTCTGCGCGTGAAGAATTGCAAATCATGCGCTGTAGGCAATCTTTATAGTTATTTATCGGCTTTCTACTGCATGCAGTCAGTGCCTTTATATTCACTCCATCTACCATTAATCGAACGTTTTCGTGTATGGAGCACACACAAACTAAATGTGTGCCGCTTGCTCCTTCAAGAACGCAATGTTGTGGTCGTAATGATGCAAATTTTGAAAAACTACATTCAATATCCGGATGGTTGAGTTTGAAAAGAGTGTGCAACTCCTTCAAATTGCTTAGAATGAGCCGTTTTTGCATTTGTGTTCTTTTTCCGACAATTTGTAAGGATACGCAGTTTTTTTTCCCAGGCATTACTTGACTGTTTTCTTCACATTCGTAAAAATTTAAAATTCTATTGGTTACATATTTTCCTAGCGGTGGCTTTTTGGATTTGGGTCTTCTAAGATTCATTTCTCTGAAGTAAGTTTTTTAGCAACAGTAGTCATACATTTTATAGCGTTTGACCCTTTCGGTCGTAGGGTGTATCACACCCATTTTATTTCCATAGTTCCATCTGCTGTGCCATTAAACTTTTCCTGCAGATTTTTAAAATTGATGAGAGTCCTCTTCTTCATCGCTATGCTTAGAGTTATCCGCAGGAATATTAAAAATTTTAAATTTGTGATTTATTTATTCAATAAAAATACTTCTGAGAATACTAACGTCCTTAAAAGTTTCATTTTAATGTAGAATTTAATGATGAACTCAATTCAGAAATAAAAAGTAAAATTTTTGTATCGCTTTGCTTCGAAAATTGATTTCATGGTACTTTGGTGCGTATGAGTGGCTAATTTCACCGTAACAAGTTAAAGTGATAGTAATAAATTCTGAATGTTCAGAAGAAAAATAATTGAACAAAATTTTATTATCAGTGAAGTTAAAATGAACGACCAAACCAATATAAAATAAACACCCTAAGCAACTTTAGTAAGCAGCGCTCCAACTGTATCAGCAACAACGTTAACCACGAGAATAGCAGTAACGAGTGCGTCAACAAGAGCAATAGTTATCATACGCAACAACCTCGATCACAATTTCAGAAGATATAACAGTTCAAATGTACATTCTTCCACAACTGTGTCGGAAACTGCAACAGCAAGAGTAATAGCAACTGCGGAACTTGAAGCAACATCAACAACATCAGCAGCAGCGGTGACGACAGCAGAGCTCCAGAACGTGCGCCGCAGTTAGCATAGCGAAGCAGCGGCAGCAGTTAGGCTTAGAAAATAAACAGAATTTCAATAAGGTGTTCGTAAACTAAAACTAATGTGTGTTTTCCTCGCGCAAGAACCACGACATTTTGGCGCAGCCGGTAGGATGCAGGTAAGCATCATTTAAATTTTATAATTTATTGATCATTAGTAATTTTTATTAATTTATCATTTGTTAAATTAAAGTTTTTGTGTTCTACTTGCATTCTTCTGAAAATAGAAAACATTTTTGGTAGGAATACATTTTTTTTGGGAAGATATTTTTATTATATAGAAATACTAGATAACCCGACAAACGTTGTTTTGCCTTATAAATTATTTCTAGTTTCTAGCTAAATTCTAGTGTAGACAAAAAGTAACTTACTTATTATAAGTGCGTAAGTATGTGGTATATGCATGAAATTGGCATGGAGCGCTATGAACGAAAAGGAAAATAAAAATAACAAACGCCAAACAATATTATTTTTAAGTTATTATAGTTTATTTATTAAATTATTAATTTAAAATCAATAGATTTGTATGATACCAAGTTCCCTGGCAACAACTGTTGTATCTTCAAATTTAAATTGTCTTGGATTGACTGTAAATAATAATAATGATAATGGGCCAGTAACATTAACCAACAACAGTCGAAGATAAAAGCACTCAGTGTGTCTTGGATTAACTGTAAATAAGCGTTCGATTTAAATAAATTGAGACATGCATCAACTGGTGAAACTTGCTTGCGGGGCATCCATTTTTTTGTTTGAGCCCATGTGAAATAGCGTGGTACTTGTGAATAGAGTAATGTTCTTGCAAAGGCACCAAAATCATCCGTACTATTACACAATTCAAAAAATGCAGTGAGTGTAGATTTAGGTGGATTTGTACCACGATCAATCACTGTCTCGTTCGTGAAAAATACACGCTGACCGTTTTCAAGATGGACGGCTAACTGAACAGCTGCTGGATCCCGTTCATGAATTAGAAAACCGAAGATACGCCAAGCAGCTTCATTGGAGCTGATGTACCGACCAATTTGGTAGAGCGTAATTTCACCGTTTTTGTTCATTGGAGGAGCATTTACATTAGTATTTTCTACTCTAAACACAGCCATATCACTGCCTTTATGGACATACTTGAAATATATTTGATGCTCTTCACAGAACTGCAAAACTCAACATTAATATGAGCATTGTATGTCTTGCTTAGCAGAGGCGAATACGGCACCACCCGCCATTGTCCCCCATTATCGGGATTTCTTCGACGATATATTGGATATCCGTCGGTATTTGTTATAGTATCATTAGTGAAATCTTTAGAAAAAATTTTAGTACATTTTCCATCTGCCATGCAAGGCGAAGACGAAGAAACGAAGTGGATGTAAATGCTCGATGTACTTGTTGGCGTAGTTACATAAAATATTAAGAAAAAAATTTTTCTTTTTCAAAAATATAAACAACATTTATGTCAAAAAAATAAAAAATTTTTTGTCAAAGCAATAAGGATATTTTTGCTGGGTAGGGACTCCCTAATCACTTTAGCGGTATGAAAAATAGATAGTAGCCGATTCTCAGACCTACTGAATACGCCTATAAAATTTGGTAAAAATCGGTAAAGCCGTTTCGGAGGAGTACGGTAACTAACATTGTGACATGGAAATTTTATATATAAGACCGCAAACAGACATCGTTTGGCCTTGTGACTTATTGATGGTCTTTGCAAATGCCAATCTAATAGGAAATTGAACGCGTTTGAATTAAATTGGCTTGTCTGTGAGAATCATTGGAATTCGTGGCAATAAAACTTTTTCGTTTCGGAACTTGCCATTCAAAATGGTGGCTTCGATAATGTTTTTCATCAATTTTTTAATTACCAATCGCGTACTATTGCATAGCCGTGGTGGGTTCAAATTCCGAAGTAAAATAATCGGTGATCCAACTTTCAGTCGTAAAATGTGTGGTGGCATGCCTGGCAAATCCAGTGAGTTTAAAAACTCTGCTGGATAGTTTACAACTTCGTTGGTATCACAAACTGTATCGATCGATTTGTATGATATTAAGTCGCCTGGCAATGTCTGTTTTATCTTGAAGTTTAATTCATCAACGTCCACGTTTTTTTTGCTGCTAATGGCTCTTTCTGCCAGCCACCCATGATTTATGTATTGTATGTGTACATCTGGAAATACGCGGTCAATGAGAGCATTTTGGGAATCAACGATAGTGCAGAAATTAGGGGGCAGTTTTATGAATTCAGTATTTTCATAGACAACAACTTTTCATATCATAGCAAGTTTTCTTTTTCAAAAATATAAAAAAATTTATGTCAAAAAAATAAAAAAATTTTTGTTTAAGCAATAAAGATATTTTTGCTGGATAGGGACCCCCTAATCACTTTAGCGGTATGAAAAATAGATAGTAGCCGATTCTCAGACCTACTGAATACGCATATAAAATTTGGTAAAAATCGGTAAAGCTGTTTCGGAGGAGTACGGTAACTAACATTTTGACAATGTTAATTTTATATATAAGATAATAAATAAATATAATAAAAGAAAATATTGCTAAATAAATGTATTTCTATTAGGGATATATTGTTTCCGGGTGTTCATGTTAATTGACATGAATTATCTCGTTGTTTTTTTTGTGTGAGGTCTAAATGTGTAGCAGTATGCACACAAATGTTTTATCGGTTGTCTATTAATTTGCTGTGGTTGCTATTTTTGCGAAATATTTAGTTTTTACTGTGAACGTCAACAATGAACAGTGTCGGTATGTAAATGCAAACATTTAGAATTTTTTCATACTCGTCAGTACATTGTATCAGTTGACGTTAAATACAGTTTGTTTGTTTTTATTTTTATTGTAAATGTGAGTGACTGAGTTTTGCAACTCTAAGTTTATAGCGAAGCGAAAAGTATTCACAAAGGGAATATATTTTTTCAAGTAAATGCAGAATGAATGAAATAAAATAATATTTTTTTTTTTTTAAATTTAAAAAAACAAATTTGTTGACTAAATATTAAATTTTGGTTGGTTGTATTTTTCATAATGTAATTAAATTAAACATTGGTACGTGTATTTATGTTACACGTACAAAAAATAATTTTTTTTTAACTTGTGAAATATATGATATACACGAGTTATATTCTATATTATATTATAAATATAAAATAACTCAAGTCAGAATATTTAAAAGGTTGAGATCGTAGATATTACAATCAATAAACAAATAGTTACATTAAGTCCTAAAGTTATTATTTTTGATTTTGATTTTAAATACATTTTTCTTAATTTTCTAAA
The DNA here is from genome assembly GCF_002237135.1 of Teleopsis dalmanni. NCBI lineage: Eukaryota > Metazoa > Arthropoda > Insecta > Diptera > Diopsidae > Teleopsis > Teleopsis dalmanni. The sequence continues at coordinate 131,389,604 of NC_051846.1, read as the reverse complement.
GAATAATTACAATTTGCGTTTAAGATGCAACGGAATTGTAATTCTACAACGTAATTGATCTAATATATGTTTAAAAATGAATATTGTCACTGCGTAATTACGGATGAAATTTTTATATCGTAATTTAATTAAAATGAAAATAAAATATCAGTAATGCATTCTCATTGGTCCTTTATACGGCGTTTACATTGGCCGAAAATGGCTCATTTTGGTCAAAAATCGAAAATGAGTATCGAATGGCTCATTCTTGCATATAAAATTTCAAGCACAAAAATGAGCAATTTTCTCACATTCTGTATGAATGACGTTCGAATGCATTCCACATACGTTCCAAATGCAAGGGAATCCATTGAACATACCCTAAATGAAAGCTCTTCATGGCATTTTGACAGTTTGAAAAAGCTGTTTTTAACATATTTACAAAAAAAGGTAAACAAATGTTTGGTGGTTGCATTTTCTTGAAAACGATGCACCTCTTTTTAGAACTTCTACTTCCCAAAAGGTAATTAATCTAATATGGCGTTTACACTGGCTGAAAATGGCTCATTCTGAATGAGTCATTTGAAAGTGTTTACATTCGTTGTATTTCATTTTTTCTCATTTCAAACAGCTGATTTTTCAACTTGCATGTTGATTTAATTTTTGGTCTGTGCCAAAAAAATGTTACAGGAAGGTTAAATATACCTTCAAACCTTACAATATAAACTGAAAACTTGTTTCTAGATTCGATTTATTTATTTTTGGGAAGTAGAAGTTCCAAAAATTGGTGCATCGTTTTAAAGAAAATGCAACCACCAAACATTTGTTTACCTTTTTTTGTAAATATGTCAAAAGCAGCTTTTTCTGTCAAAATGCCATGAAGAGCTTTCATTTAGGGTATGTTCAATAGATTCCTTTGCATTTGGAACATATGTGGAATGCATTCGAACGTCTTTCATACAGAATGTGAGAAAATTGCTCATTTTTGTGCTTGAAATTTTATATGCAAGAATGAGCCATTCGATACTCATTTTCGATTTTTGACCAAAATGAGCCATTTTCGGCCAATGTAAACGCCGTATATGGTTTGAAGGCATATTTAACCTTCATGCAACATTTTTTTGGCACAGGCCAAAAATCAAATCAACATGCAAGTTGAAAAATTAGATGATGAAATGAGAACAAATGAAATAGAACGAATGTAAACAATTTCAAATGGCTCATTCAAAATGAGCCATTTTCGGCCAATGTAAACGCCGTATTATGCAGCCAACTGGTACATTGGACCTTCTGTGTGAAATCTGTGAGATCAATTTTTAATAAACTTAAAACATATTGCATTCAACTAATATTAATATTTTTTTTTTGTTTTTGGGTTTTTAAACACACTAAACATATATTTTGTGTATATATATAAATATATTCTTGTGTATTTGTATATTTTGATGTTACTTCAAAACCGTTACAAAAACTTAAAAATAAATTTAAATAGATACTTTTTATTTGTACAATAAACAAATTTGACATTATAATCCACAAATGCCTTTTAATAATGCAAATTTTAAATAAAAATACTTAAAATAAATGTTTTTCTTGCAATTAAAAATTATATATAAAATTCTATATTATGTGCACATTAGCTCATAAGTAAAAAAAAATAATAATAATAAATAGTGCTCATAATAAGGAAATCGTTTAAGATAGACTAAAACATTAGGTAAAGTGAACGGAAAATAAAACAAGAAAAACAAAATATAAAAGAAAAAATACTATTATTTATAATGGAGCATAATAATTGCATTTAATTATTTTTTTTTATGGTTTCTGATCTACTTTGTTTTTCTTTTTGTTTCATCGTTTTTTTTTCAGTTTAATTTTAATACGTTTATTTTTTATATTTTCCGTTTATTATAATATGTGTATAATCATCATAAATTCTCCAATCTTACTTTCTTTATCATTTAAATCTGGATTCTGGCATAACGTAAATAAAAATCGTCGTTTCATACGCACATTTTCGCATTTTATAATAAAATTTGTTTTTTAAACTTTTATTTATTTAGATTTCATATTATTTTCAAACTATTCGTATTTTTATTTGCTTCAAATTGTATGTCGGTTGGCATGCGTTGAAGTGCATTTGTTGAATAATTTTATTCACTGGGAAGTCGTTTCTTTTTATTTTGTTTATCGACTTGAAGTCAAGAATGGAATCTAATGATGTTGTTTCTAGTTTCTATTAAACTATTTATAGCTGGTTACCGGAACCAAGTTACGTAAAAATAGCTATTATCAACATTATCTGATTTAAACTCAAATATAACATTGTTCGAAGATACAGTCTTATATTTTTATATATCATTGTTCGAAGATAAAGTCTTATATTTTTATATAACATTGTTCGAAGATAAAGTCTTATATTTCTATATAACATTGTTCGAATATAAAATCTTATATTTTTATATAACATTGTTCGAAGATAAAGGCTTATATTTTTATTAAATTTCCTCATTGACAAGTTTCTCTCAAAGCAGTACATCTGTTGTATCAATATCAATTATAAAAACTTAAATTTTCTAGATTTTCAATATATGTAATATAACCAGCTATTGTTGAACCTTCCATCAACATGGTTATATAACGCAATTGTTTTTAGTTTAGAATCATATACAGTTTCGTTTACTATCGTGTTTATTAACTTGGGATCAAGAATGTGAATTGGTCTTAAAGGTATAATAAACATATATGGTATATTTATTTAAATCATATAAATAATAATTCAATATTTAATTGTAAATTTTCGAATTATACGGTTTATACGGTTTTTTCGAATGATATAAAAGAATTATATATTTATTTAAAACATACGAAGTTAATTCAGTATAAAATCTTTTTTCTCGCATTCTCCCTTTTTGATTATTGAATCAGTGGAATGGTTTTGTAGTTTTGAGCCAATCACTAGATTTACATCATAATAATACCTAATTACTGGTTTCAAGTAATCAGTTGATAACTAGATTCGATTATTCAGTTGTTGGAGGATATTCGAATATTAAGCTTGATTATTATTTTTGAATATTCAGGTTTCCATTTACACAAAATTTTTTTTTACAAATCTGGTCTTCAGTGGTCTTAAGCGTTGAAGAATTATTCGAATTCGGATCGCTATTACTAGTATATAGTAATACGGATAGATGGATGACGCTCAATCAAGAGCGGAGGAGTTAGCGCAAGAGGTCCATGACTTTTGTACATTCATCGCCTCCATCCAGGTACATGCGTGGCGGAAATTAGGTTCTTTACAACAGAACAAGAAATTTATTCAAATACATAAGGACACCATAAAATCGAGACGTTTGTCACAACTAGCGGAGATAACGTATCTATTGGATTTAATCGAGGAAGTGGAGGATATTAAATCGGACGAACAACGAAAAGAGCATATACAGCTGCAGGAGGCTAAGATCGGATTAGAAGTACAGTGTACAAGGTTTAGGGAAAGACAAGAGGAGTTGACCGAACTTTTAGGAACAGCGGAAGAGGAGAACGAACGCCTGCATAAGTCTCTGCATAAGTCTTAGAAATCTAGGCAAGTCGGAGGAGGAAATTTCGGAGCAGTTAACGGAGAGCGGTAAATTAGTGGAACAGGATCACGTTATTGAAACATTGAAGGTGCAATTGGAAAACACGAGGAGAGAGCTGAACACATTTAATAGACCTGCAACTCCGAGCGTGGATACATTGCAGCTGCCGGTAACGCAAACTGAGGTGATCCAAGAATTAACAAGAACAAATCAAACGATATTGCAAAAGTAACGGCGATAATGAACTCAGTGAATAACATCTGTCCGATGTTCACAGGTGGAGAAGTAGAAAGATTCGTAGAACGATGCAAACTAGTAGAGCAGGAGTGGGGAACTGAAGTGAATTCAGATAATACACTCAACATTATACGCTGTTTGAAGCAGCGTCTCCGAGGGCCAGCGTATTCAAAGATAGAGAGGCGAGATTTTACCACGATCAACGAATTTTGCGAGTATATCCAGCGGAGTTTCTACAGGAGAAGCACTCTGGAAAAAGTTCGCACCAAGATGGCCAACATTAACCAAGGGATTGCAGAATCTGCCAGTAATTATGGCGCAGGTTGGAAAATTTGTTTTCAGATGGATTGGAGATAATACACACCAGTTGGGAAGAGTCAGACAGGAAAGGTTTGTTAACGGATTTAAAAAATTTAGCTTCCAAAGGTTTTATAAAGGGTTTAAGGAACGACGCAACCAAGGAATCGTTAATCGGTTATGATTATCTGGAGTTGGATGGTTTGATTAAGATGGCAGAGGCAGGAATACAAGAAGGGCCATCAGGTCAATTTCAATCAAGTTGAGTCAGAACATAGGAAGCCAATAGATGATCAGTTGACCTGTACATTCTGTCGGAAGAAAGGTCATGTAAGGGATGAGTGTCGACTACGGAAAAATACGCCGTACTGCATCAATTACGGTGACTACGGACATGAAGTAGGGCCGAAATGCGCTAGTAAAGGCGCGTCCAGTATAAAAACTTGCAGTTTTTGCGAGAGAATTGGACATGAGAGAAAGTGTTGTTTTAAAAGATTACAAACTGTGTTCTGTAAGCAGTGCCAAATTAAAGGCCATGAGGAAAATCAGTTCTGTATACAGAAGGCTCAACAATCCGCACGATCTCAGAGGAATGGCAGGGAATATCAAAATATCAACAACCGTCCATCGAACTCTTCTAATTATACAACTCCAAAACTCAGTGCAGGTCAAAAGCAATACCGAAACCCAAATCAAATTGAGAGAAGATTTTCGAATCAATCCTCACAGTACAGACCGCGTGAGTATAGGCAGCCACAACTGGGTAGATTTGAAAACAGGTCTACAAACGGCTACACGTCCTCCAATGCATTCATGCCACAGGGGATACGAAACCCCGAGGTACGACGGGGAACAATGCCTCCAAATGAGGGAAACTAAAGCCGGCCCAACCCCCGCCAAAGGGTTGGACAGCCGATAAACAAATCGAAAATAATTGGCATAGGGTAGGCGATAACACAGCTGATACCCAAAATGAATGCCATATCTCATGCATTCAAGTAGAAAAGTTACTCTCACCAGGAAAAGTCTCGATGCACGAGGTGAATAACAGTTTACTCACCTCAGCCTCAGTTGGGTTAAAGGAGGGGGAAAATGGAGCCTCCAAAATAACTTATAATATGATCGAAACGTCAAGTTTAAAACGCGTAAAGAAGGGCACTAAGAAAGTGTCAATTGTAGAAAAACCCCACACCTCAGTACGAAAATGAAACTTACGAGGAACATAAGGATTTTCTAAAGAAATCTGTGACACAGTTTATACAATCAATGGTCGCTTTGTTTCTAATATTAATATGGAACCTAAAATCTAATTTGTGGAGAAGCACAACTCAGCATCAAACTCCATGGAATTCAGATTATAGCCAGATCGCAGACGTTTGTTATGGTACAACGAAAGGAGGCCGCGATATTGCTTTCATTATTTACCCCTGCTATCAAGCAGCTAATGAACAGTTAGTACACTTGTTCGACTCAGGGGCCGATACCAGTCTAATCAATCCGGAATCCCTCAAGAGAAAAATACATCTAGATCAAAGTGATACGCAACAACTAATTGGTGCATTCGGAGGAAAGACTCATACTCTAGGGTCTGTAGTAATTCAACACAAGGACATACCTGAACTCAACTTCAGGATGCACGTGGTTCCGGCAGGAACGAGTTTACCTGCTGATGGGTTATTAAGTAGAGACGAACTTTGGAATCGATGTATAGCAGATACCGTACACAACAATTAGGCAGTACCGCGTACCAGTACCGTGCCCATAAGGCAGAAATTGCCAGACAAGTAGATAAAATGCTAGAAGATGACGTAATTGTCCTAAGTGTGTCACCCTAGAATTCACCGATTATTGTAGTACACAAAAAACAAGGATCTGCTGGGGAGAAAAAATGGCGGCTCGTTATCGTTTTTAGAAAACTAAACGACATAACTATAAAGTAAGTGTTCCCAATTCCCAGGATTGACGAGATTCTGGACCAATTAGGCCGCAGTAGATATTTTTCTACTCTCGATCTGGCTAGTGGTTATCACCAGGTACTTCTTGACAACCAGGATCGGGATAAGACGGCTTTCAGTACTAGCACGGGACATTATGAGTTCCTTAGGATGCCGTTCGGATTAACGGGAGCCCCGGCAACGTTCCAGCGAATAATGAACAACATACTAACTGGGCTTCAAGGGTTGGATTGTTTCGTTTATTTAGACGACATTGTTATATATGACAGTAATCTAGCGGAACATGACGATGAAAACGATTAAGCAGTTGCAAGCATTTCTGGGTTTAGTAAATTATTACAGGAAGTTCATACCCAATGCCGCGAAAATCTCCCTACCATTAAACAAGTTACTGAGAAAAGGGGAAAAATTTATTTGGTCGAACGAGTGTCAAAAGGCGATGGATGATTTAAAGGAAGCTGTGACTAATCCACCCATTTTACAATGTGCTGATTTTTCCAAACCATTCGTTTTGACGACCGATGCTAGTAACGAAGCATTGGGAGCCGTTCTTTCGGAAGAAAAGATAGGCGAAGACCTTCCACTGTATTTTGCGAGCAGAGCCCTGAGTGCAACCGAGAGAAAATACTCCACCATCGAGAAGGAATTTCTAGCAATTGTCTGGGCAACGAAAAATTTCAGATCTTACCTATTGGGAAGGCATTTCAAGATTTTCATGGACCACAAACCTCTCAGAGGGGTGGCAAACCAAAAAACCCAGGACACCAAGCTGCGGCGGTTTAGGCTGAAATTATTGGAGTATGATTTCGAAATTTGCTATAAACCTGGGAAATCTAATTTAAATGCGGATGCATTGAGTCGACTACCAATTGTATCAAGTGAGATCCAAGTAGTAACCAGATCAAAAACCTCAACAAAAGTGAATGGAAAGGCTACAGATTCTGCAAATCAAGGGAAGACCAACGCAACACCACAACAATCCGTAGCCGATGTCGAGCCCGGGACAACAGTTTCACCCGGAACAATCAAGGGAGAGGAACGGGAGCCAGGAGTGGAAGATCAGGCTCTTTATCTGACTGATTCCAGAGATATAAAGGAGGTGCTGACTAAATTCCATGATTCCCCAATAGGAGGCCATCAAGGAGCCACCTGCACGTATTTTCGGATTCGTAAACAATTTAAGTGGAGTTTAATGCAAAGGCAAATTAAGGACTATGTGAGGGCATGCCCGCTGTGTCAGAAAAATAAAAGCTCAAAGGAAGGTAGAATGCCTATGGTTATCACAGACACACCTCAAAGACCGTTCGACAAGGTTTACATGGACATAGTTGCCCCATTGCCATATTCGTCGAGGGGAAATAGATGCATTTTGACCTTCCAAGACGATTTCAGTAAATATATGATTTGTGTCGCTCTACCAGATGCCGAAGCAGTAACGGTAGCGCGTGCCTTTTTCGAAGAGATAATTGCAAAGTTCAACATACCTCGGATTTTAGTGACAGATAATGGTTCTAATTTCACCGCTGCGTTATTTAAAGAAACCTGTAAGATATTAAGGGTGAAGAAACTCTGTATATCACCGTATCATCCTCAGTCGAATGGTTCTTTAGAAAGAAGCCATAGACCATTGGCAGAGTTCCTGAGAAATTTCGCTAACATGGATGGTACAAACTGGGATCAGTGGTTACACCATGCTATGCATGTGCATAATAATACGATTCATATGACCACAAAACAAACACCGAGCAGGACCTTGTTTGGATTTGATGTAGAGATTCCAGTGACGCTGAGGAAAAGGCCGTCACCTCTCTACAACTCCGATGATTGCTCTCAAATATTGAAGTATCAGATTCAACGTTCTCATGAGTTAGTGAGAGAAAATCAGAAGAAAGCGAAATTGACGTCCAAAAAATATCATGACAGGAATAAAAAGGAAAGGAAATTTAGAATAGGAGGGAAAGTGATCCTGAGGAACCAAACGAGGAAAAATAAATTTGCACCCATATGGGAGTGCATAGGGACCATGTGATAAAAGAGGTTTTCAACACGGTTAATGTAAGAATTTCCATAAAAGAAAAGATGAAAACTTTCCACAACAACATGGTGAACATGGTGAAAAAATTACAAAATATTTATTTATTGAATTTATTGGATTTTAGGAAGGAAGATATAAGTTAGGTGTCCGTTCGATTTATTGAGATAAAAATATTTTTTATTAAAAACATTCGCTTCAATTGTTAGCTTTGGGTTTGTTTCTCACCGTTACCATTAAAATTGAATTATATCGTGTTACGATGACTTGGTTTTATGATTTTATTATCAACTTTGTTCAATCAACCGATGGCATTGTTGATTGTATTAGGCGTATATATTTTTTTTAACTAGTGATTGAAACACCAGTTAATTTCACTGTTTTGACAAATTCTGTAACTTTAAAGCATTACCTTGATGTTCATTGCAACTTTCATACCTGGGGTATCTCGTTTAAGTACCAGATAACGGGTAGAGGTACAGTAAACCAACGTCCGGATGGGACGTTTTCAATTCATTATTCTGATTAGTTCGGAGGGGTCAACGTCCTTCACCTGTATGACAACCTTCGTGCTATCAACATTATTCCAGTACATTATCACAAATTGTAAAGCAGTTGCACTATCAATGCAACATCCTTTGATTTATAAGGTCTAAACGTGGGGTTTATTTCTGGTATTCCTCATTTGGCGAGGGCAGTCGTTGACACAGGTATATATCATTAACTATATGTCGGCACGTTTGATGGCGATCTAACCTCCATGCAGATTATCGTTCAATAACCATCTCAGTAATGGTTGACGGTAAAAGTCCGTTTAATTCTGTGGTCAAATAATAATTAATAATTCTCGTTCAATAACTATCTCGAACCATCAGGGTCGAATAATAATTAATTCTCGTTCAATAACCATCACGAACTGGTGATGAATACCGCTGTGAATACATCTGATTGGATCAGAATTCACGAGACCAATCAGATTGATCATCGCGATCATACTTTAAATTTCTGACAATTAATAGATCTTTTGAATTCGAAACACGAGCAGGAATCTCAAGTAGTTTTTTTTTATCAAGAGTTACATTCCGAGTGTACATTACATTCATACTGTCCGCCGAACGCTGCAAGTTTGCGTTCAGTGCAAACTCTCAAACGCTCAAGAGTTACATTCCGAGTGTACATTACATTCATACTGTCCGCCGAACGCTGCAAGTTTGCGTTCAGTGCAAACTCTCAAACGCTCAAGAGTTACATTCCGAGTGTACATTACATTCATACTGTCCGCGGAACGCTGCAAGTTGCGTTCAGTGCAAACTCTCAGACGCTCAATACAATGATCTGGATTTAATGAGACCGGAACCTTTAACAATAGGTTTTGTTATTGAAATCATTGATTACCTCCAGTTAAATTGGTTTTAAATACGTCTAGGTTTTTATATTGTATTTATTTATTGTTTACGATGTATAAGCTTAATGATTTAAATTTTAAAGGAATTTACACGCATAATATGATTGCGGTTTTACAGCTTTACATATGTTTTATTATTTAATGTTCTAATACTTGTAAAGAACCTTTTTTTTTTTCTCTCAAACCGGGGTTTTTCTCGCCGGATCCCAGAGTCGTTACAAGAATATTTTTTCTCTGTAACCCTGAATCGTTCGAATAATAATTTTCAAGCCACTTAATTGTTTTTAATTTCTTTATTATTTTTTTTTTCGGAATTTATTTTACAATATTTATAACTTATTTGCTAATAAAATATATAATACATATTAAGAATTATAATAAGAAATTTTAATTAATGGTGGATTTGGAACCAACACTACCGACAAGGCTGTGTTGCTTAGGAACAGTGTTACCGATAGGGCTACACTGATGAACTTGGAACCAATGCTACCGACAAGGCTGCGTTGCTAAGGAACAGTGTTACCGATTGGGCTACACTGATGAGCTTGGAACCAACGCTACCGACAAGGCTGCGTTGCTTAGGAACAGTGTTACCGATAGGGCTACACTGATGAACTTGGAACCAACGCTACCGACAAGGCTGCGTTGCTAAGGAACAGTGTTACCGATTGGGCTACACTGATGAGCTTGGAACCAACGCTACCGACAAGGCTGCGTTGCTTAGGAACAGTGTTACCGATAGGGCTACACTGATGAACTTGGAACCAACGCTACCGACAAGGCTGCGTTGCTAAGGAACAGTGTTACCGATTGGGCTACACTGATGAGCTTGGAACCAACGCTACCGACAAGGCTGCGTTGCTTAGGAGCAGTGTTACCGATAGGGCTACACTGATGGGCTTGGAACCAACGCTACCGACAAGGCTGCGTTGCTTAGGAACAGTGTTACCGATAGGGCTACACTGATGGACTAGGAAAATGTTATTTAAATATTTTTAATTACCTGTTTATACACTTGCTCTGGCTCTGTCAAGTGTTCTGCTTCGTGGCCTGTCATAGAGTCTCTGGTGATGTGCACTGTTCGAAGTGCTGTGGCCAAGTCTCTCTGGTGATGTGCACTGCTCGAAATGCTGTGGCCAAGTCTCTCTGGTGATGTGCACTGCTCGAAATGCTGTGGCCAAGTCCCTCTGGTGATGTGCACTGCTCGAAATGCTGTGGCCAAGTCCCTCTGGTGATGTGCACTGCTCGAAATGCTGTGGCCAAGTCCCTGTGTTTTACTTTGCTTCTCCTTTTATACGGATTTTAGAAACGGGACTTCTAATTGTTGAGTGCACTTTGTACAGCTTTGTTATTGTCCATTCTAAGTGTCTGCGTCTGGTATGCTTACTGTTGCTGCACATTTGTTAAAATTTTACAAAATAGTTACCCTCAAACAAAAAGGTGTGTTATTACTTAATTTATATTTTAAAAGGAATTGCTTTTAATTTTTATTAAATTAATATTAACTTAATGATACTGATTTTATATACTAACTTAATAATACCTTAATTTTAAACTTATTCATACCTTAATTTTTATTACTACCTTATACTAATATTTTATTTTATGTGTAACTTAACTAATAATAAACAAATTATATTTAACTAAAAATACCTTAATTCTATTGTTGTTTTTTTTTTTTTTTGTTTATTTTATTTTCTTGTTGTTTGTTTGTGACGAGATTCTAAAACTCGTCACATACTTGATTGTTCATATACAATCCTTAACGTTTATATATATATAATACAATGTATATATTTCTAAAAAGCCTTGTCGTTTATAGCAGGACGGGCAATGTGTAGTCCTGGAGCTGTAGCAAGTCCGTACATTAAGTGACATGTGCCGAATAGTTGAGATCTCGCACTCGCGATTTCCCATATCTTAAAATTGAGTTCCACAATTTCTTACCACAACTTGTTGATTTTTAAAACTCCTTGGATTTTCTCCAATAGTCGTTTTATTTGATTTTTCATCGGTTTGTTAATGAGACATGAAATTTTGTTTGTTTAGATGGTTGCGAATTCTTGCCGGGATTTGTTTCATCATTGGACGCTTGTAGTTGTTGAGTGAATCGAGCAATGTAGAATTCTGCTAGGTCTTTAATTTTTAAATAATTAAATGTTTATTAATTAATGTAATACTGATGATGACTATTGTAGCATTGTTGATACCGTTCCTATTAGCAGATTGATAACATTGGTTGACGCATAGCAGGCTTCCAATTTTTTTTATCACATTCCATTACTATCACTTATCTCGCAAGTTATAATAATTATTTATTTCTTAAATAATATTTTTCTTTTATTTTATAGTCTCACATATATCTTTCATATCTTTCAAGTTCTTATACAATATATCTTTAAATATGTAAATAAATTTTAAAAAATATTTATTAAGCATTAAAATGTGTATTTGGTGAAAATGGTGTTGTTTCCTCTCCAAAAAAATGTACGCTACTTGGTGCTAACCCAGATCCTTAATCTGTGTTAGTTTGGTAGCCCAGTTTTGTGTGTAAAGACATTTGAAACCTATTGATTTATGTTTTTTTTAAGGGTGGAACTTTGCTAAAATTGTGTAGCCAAATATTTGTTTAAAATAATAATTTTATACTCGTTAATGTCATGTTTCCACTATTTATGATTTGTCCAATACCCAAATTCGCGAAACACTGTTTTCATAATAATAGTAAAACTCCACATTCATGTTCTTACACGATTAGTCAGATAATTTTTTTTTTACAACTTATAAATTTTTAGTCTTAACTTATGGTTTCGTTTATACACCATAAGTTATTATTACAATATCACAATTTTCTTATATAAATAACAATTTATATTTTATTTAATAAATTGTTCATTCTAAATCCAAATTATAATATTATCCTTAATATTGTCCACTTTATTTTCAAATATTATTACTTGATATATCCTTGAGGATTCAATTCAGCTGAATTTCTTCCTCCAGTTATCTCTGGTCACTACTTTATCTTTACCAAATCCATTATGAACTGATCTCACAGTCCTTACATTGTGCTTTAATTAGATTCTCTGTTTCTGTGAATAGAGTTTCAATTCGTTCTCCAAATATACTCACCGATTAAAATCATTTTGAGAATTGTTGTGGAGTATTTTCTTCTAATTATGTAACATGGGTACTAAATCTTGTTCACAAATGTATATAATTTGCTTAAATTTTTAATAGCATCATATGATGATGAATACTGTTTAAACGTACTTTATAGGGAAGATACGTCAAGTTTTCTTTAGTTTTGGTGGAATAAATAGAAAATTTATTCCTCTTTTTCCTGAGCTAACATTTTGTTCAAATTGCGTCCAAGCAACATTAAGCCGACGTAACCTTTAACTGTAGTATGTTTATGTTTGTTTGCGTTCAGCCGGATTTTTTTTTGAAGTTCCTGACGATAATTGTCCTAAATTTACAAAACAAAAGAAATGAATCAATCATGTGGTTTCGCATCAATTGAGTTATCAAGAATTCAATTGTGTTTCTTATTTGAAAATAATCAATTGAAATCAATTGAATTATCAAGAATTTAATTGTGTCTTTTTATTTAAATTTAATAATCAATTTACAGCAAGTAAATTGGCTACAATATAAAAATAGTTTTGAATATGTTTGTCAAACTCGTTACAAACTGCAAGAGTGCATTTTCTTGCAGACGATTTTTTTTTGTTGTTGTCCTAATTGTATGTAATAACTCAGCACTCACATAGGTAGTATATTTAGGAGTATTAATAGTTGAGCTCTGGTTGGTGATGGGTAGTTTTTCTATAAGTAATACATGTCCATCTTTTTCCCTGGTTTAATTATAGGATTTTAATTTGCAGTGGTTCCTGATATGTTTGGTAATCTCATTAAAGCTACACGGAGGTTTAGCTAATTTGACGATTCAACGTTTGAGTAGCGATTTGGGATATGCAGAAGTGAATATGGGACCTGTGAGAATCGTTAGTAAATACGATTACATAATTCACATGGCACATGAGCATGGATTACGTGCGCTACTTGACCATTTTAAACAAACTCTGGGCCACATGGAGGTAAATAGCTACACTTCTATTGCAGAAGAGGAATTGGAGTCGATAGAAAGGACCATTAATAACCTGGTAGAAACGAGACAGAGAAGAGGACTGTTTAATGCTGTTGGTAATCTACAAAATTGGCTTTATGGAACAATGACGGATGATGACCGTCAGAACATTTTTTTTTTTTTTTTAAACTTCATTTTATTAAATACAATCTATTCTATTCATGAATAATAAGTACTACTTATGGCAAAAATATATGATTGGCATGTACGGGACTACCCAGTGGTAATCACCTCCTTATGAAGAATTACAATTTCTAGAATCTGCTCGGCAAATCAGAAGTTGCGAAGCGTATTAATCTACGAATGTTAAAGGTGTCCCTCGTTAGACCTGCGGCAAGGGGGTTAGGATGAACTACCAGTCGTGAGTGATAGTTGCTGCTTATCTGCTGTATTGACTCGTACACTGTAGAGATGCCAAGATCATGATGTAGGACGTTATTCGGGATAAACCATGGGGCGTCGGCGCAGATACGTAGTATTTTTGATTGAATCATGTCTAGATTTGACTTCGCTGCCATACCCCAGATGTGTATACCGTACGTCCAGATTGGCTTTAAAACGACCTTGTATAAAAGTGTTTTATTTTGTAGCGATAATTTGGATTTGGGATTAAGTAGCCAGTAAAGTGAGCGTAGCTTTAGTCCTAACTGCTTCCGTTTTGTAAAGATGTGGTGACGCCAATTTAGACGACGATCAAAATGTACACCTAGATATTTGGCGTTTTCAGCTTGCGGCAATTCACGGGCATTCAGTCTAACGGAAGGGCAGGTACCGTGGCGGAGTGTAAAAGTACTTTGAACTGATTTGTTATCGTTAGCTTCAATGTGCCAAATGTCTAGCCATGCGTTGACATCGTTCAGATTACTTTGCAAAAGTTGTGAAGCTACTACAGGATCTGCGTGTTTCGTCATCACTACAGTATCATCCGCAAATGTTGCAGTGTATGTTTTAGCGCTGAGTGGGAGATCTGCTGTGAACAGAGTATATAGAGTAGGACCCAACACACTTCCTTGGGAAACTCCAGCCTCTATTTGAAAGAGTTCAGTGTGACAGCTATTCATTTTAACTATAAAGTGCCGATCTAGTATATATGATTTTAAGACAGAGAAGTAGCTATGCGGGAGTTGTAACTTTAATTTGTAGAGAAGTCCAGTGTGCCATACTTTATCGAATGCTTGTGTTATGTCGATAAAGGCTGCTGTGCAGTATTCTTTATTTTCCAATGCAAGTCTTGCAAAGTTGTATACTCTATTTACTTGTTCAATAGTAGAGTGATGTTCGCGAAACCCCAATTGGTGGTTGGGAATCAGATATCTATTTTCAATAATTGGCTTTAGACGTTTTAGGAATACTCTCTCAAATATTTTTGACAACACAGGAAGTAAGCTGATCGGTCTGTAAGATGTTGCAAGTTCGACGGGCTTACCGGACTTTGGAATTAATATAATTTGAGCGACTTTCCATTGAGCTGGGTAGTGTTCACAGGTGCAAATTGCATTGAACAATTGGTTTATGAATTTAAAACCCACATCTGGTAGCTCATGTAGCACCTTTCCGGTTATCAGGTCATATCCTGGAGCTTTTCTGGCTTTAAATTTGTTTTTTATGTCCTCTGGGTGTTATTAATCTTGAGCCCCAATGAGTATGCTTGGCGTTAAAGTCACATGCTGCTACGAAATTGGTCCCGAGCGTTTTGAAATAATTTGCGAATTGATGACTTTTAATTGGTTGATTAGGTGGACAGTATATAGAGGCAATAGTTATTTCACCATATATATCTCGTACTGATATGGCTGTTGATTGCAGATAGTCTTCATTGTGATTGGTGAGAAATGAGTGGTCAATATTATTTTTTATGATTATTGCTTCGCCACCACGGGCGTTACCAGAAGGATGGTTGGCGTTGTACATTGTGTAATATGGAAGCCTCAGATAACTTCTTGATGTAAAGTGAGTTTCACTAATAAGCATAACATCAATGTTTTTGTCAAGAAGAAAAGTCTTAATTTCGCAAATGTGTTGGGTCAGCCCGTTAGCGTTCCAAATAGCTATCTTTAGACTACTCATTATTTGGATGTATTAGCGACAAATGCGGTTAGGAGGTTGAGCATAGAGCTCATTTGTTCCATAACCGTTTTGAGCATTGATTTAAGCTCAGGAAAATCGTTTTGCTGAGCTGAGTTTACGTGCTCTTGAGTGTTTATATTGTTAGATTTAACAACATTTGCATACGTTTGGCTTGTTACATTCAATTTGGTGTTCTGTTGCCTTTCTGTATCAGTTGTTATTTTTCTACGTAGGGGTGGAAACGCTTTTTTCTGGAGTTGTTTGTAGACTGTGCACCCTTTATAGTTAGCCGGGTGATTACCTTCACAAAGAACACACCATACATCATTACCGGGGGATTTGCGAGGACAATCTGAGGATAAGTGGTTTTCAGGGCATTTAACGCAGCGTGGCATTCGATTACAAAAATGTTTTGTATGACCATATCGTTGGCACCGAGTGCATTGCGGCAATTCGCGCTTCTTTTTAGGCGCTTCGATGGAAATTTTTGTGTGCAGCAAGTCAGTACAGTTGTAAATTGTTTTCACCTTGTCTGAGGGCTTTAGTCCAACGAAAAACAGAGGAAGTGGTTTTTTTGTAGCACGATGTCGAATGTTACTGATATTGACTACTTCATGGCCTAAATTAATTAAATCTTGTTTGATTTCATCAATAGGTATTGATGGATTTAGGCCCCTCAACACTACATTAAAGCTTCTATCTTGCTTTAGTTTGTAAGTATGAAATTCCGTCTGCTTTTCTGCAAGAGCTTTGGTAACTTTTGAGTAGATATCCGCTGTGTTGGGCTGTATTTTGTCTTCATTATTACCTAAAATTTTGAGTACAAACTCATTTGGAGCCACATCATTTAGCAGTGCCCGCAATGGTTGAATGTTACCAACACCCGCTACAAATATTGGTGGTGGTTTAGGAATTTTACTTTCTTTAATTAATTCCGCATGTTCTGATGTTTCTTCCTGATTATCAGCGTCAGGGTTGTCTAGAACCTCAAAACGGTTAGGTGTTGCAAGCCGGTAGCTGTCAAACTTTTTTTGTTTATTTTTTCGCTGTGCATTTACAGGACTAGAACGCCCACGTTTACCGTTTTGGGGTGAATTACTGTTACTCGCAACGTTCTTATGTACTGCGTTTATAATTGTAGCATGTTGGAATTTATCAAATGTAGAACACACCTTTACAATAAAACGCGTTGTTTGCTTTTCGAGTGTATAATCACAACTGTCGTTATTTATTAAATTAAATTATGTAAGACTAAATAAAAGCTTATTAAAGCTTGACAAAATATCTATATATGTGTAATGTTATTAACATTGTGGTAGGATTTAACTTCAACACTCCTCCTCAATGTTTATAACATAAAATAATATACTTCATTTTACTACAACATAAAATACTAACTTATAATATGTACAATTTCATCAATTCAATAATTTTTATAAATATCATTCATCATTCATTATTTTAATCCAAGAGCCATAGTTAATTTACAATGCTTAATTTTTTGTAAGTTCTTGGTAAAGATATCTGCCAACATTATATCAGTTGGACAGTATTGTAAATCAATCTCTTTATTACTATATGCTTCACGAACAAAGTGATATTTTATATCTATGTGCTTACTGCGAGCATGATATACAGGATTTTTGATTAAATTCATAGCACTCATACTGTCACTATTTATGATAATTGTTCCAATATCACTAAGTCCTATTAGTTCCGACCAAAGTTTTTTTTAAATATATAGCTTCTTTGGCTGCTGTAGAAATCGCCATATACTCCGCTTCTGTGGTGCTCAGAGCCACTGTAGTCTGTTTTTTGCTCTCCCAACTGAAAACACTTCCTGCCAAGATAAACGCATAGCCCGTATACGATTTTCGATCAGTTGCATCGCCTCCCCAATCTGCATCTACATACGCTTTAATTGCTTCACCACTCTTATTGTAATGCAATTTCATGTCGATGGTTTTGCTAAGATATCGTAGAATATGCTTTGCTGCCGTTAAATGCTCAGAGTGGGGATTACAATTTCTCTGGGCTAGTTTGCATACTGAGTGCAATATATCAGGTCTTGTATTAATAGCAATATACATTAGTGAGCCAATCAATGACTGGTATTCTGTTATATCAACTTTATTACAACTTTCATTTATACAATGTACCTGAAAGTTTGTCTCAAGAGGGGTAGAGACTGGGCGACACACAGTCATACTATTTTTCTTTAAGAGCTGCAATACAAGTTGTTTTTGACTAATAGTCAAAGCACCAGTAGGATTTTCACGCTCCACTTCCATACCCAGAAAATGATTTATAGGACCCTTATTTACTATCTGAAAAACATTAGAGATTTTCTTTATTATTGCGCCCAACTCACCTAGGTCTGTACACACAAGTAACAAATCATCCACATACACTGCGATGATGTTCAAACATTTATTGTTATTTTTTGTGTATACACATGGTTCGCTTCGGCATGAGACAAATCCTATTTTTTCCAATTCCTCATTCAATCTGGAATGCCACATTCGGCCTGACTGTTTAAGTCCATATAGAGATTTTTTGAGCTGAAGCACTTTATTATCGTCTTTCTCGAATAATTTCGGTTGCTCCATAAAAATTGTTTCTTCGAGATTACCATTCAAATATGCTGATGACACGTCAAGGTGATGGACATGAAGTTCATATTCTACTGCTATAGCTAGAATCATTCTTATGGTTTCGTATCTCACTACCGGTGAAAATATTTCAGTATAATTAACACCGTACTTTTGACTACAGCCCTTAGCGACCAATCGTGCTTTGTACCTCTCGATGTTTCCAGTTGCATCGAATTTCACTGCAAAAACCCATTTACAGCCGATAGCTTTTTGCCCTGTTGGTAGCTTCACCGCGTCCCATGTATGATTTTTTACCAATATATCATACTCCTCCTGCATAGCGCGTCTCCAATAAGCGGACTGTTCGCTCTGTAGAGCTTCGAAGACTGTTTCTGGGACTACTATATCAGTTGACGTCTTGACTGGAGCTACTAAGTTTACAATATCACATTGTGGCCTTGGTCTTAAATTATAACCAGCTCTTGTACCAGTATAGTCTTCGGATTCTGGAACATCAGGTATATCATCTTCCTGTGGTGTATTCATTTGACTACTTTCTTTGTTGGCAGTTCCGTTCTCCTCACTGTTTTTGAGATTTTCAGTTGGAATTTCAAATTCATTATCTGGAATATAGCGGTTAAGATTACTTGCACTTAATAAAGGTAGGAGATCAATATTGCTATTATCGTTTAAATTTTCAACGAAATACACATCGCGACTTACAACAAGCCTTTTATTTATTTTGTCATATAGCCGATATGCTTTCGATTTTTCTGCATAGCCAACCATAATCATTTCTTTGCCCTTTGGTCGAAATTTCTTTTTCTCAGTTTTATCAAGAGCTATCGCCAAGCAACCAAATACTCGCAAATGACTTACCACAGGTTTCTTTTCCCACCAAATTTCATATGGAGTCAAGTTCTTTATTGTTCTTGTTGGTGATCGGTTTCTTATATATGCTGCAGTGTTAATTGCTTCACCCCAGAAGTTCTCGTCGACACCTGCGTTTAAGATCATACTCCGTGCCATCTCTACTAAAGTTCTGTTGACTCTTTCAGCAACGCCATTCTGTTGTGGAGTATGAGGCACAGTCAATTGTCTAAGAATACCCTTTTCATTTAAATAATTATTAAATTCAGTATTTACGTATTCAGTGCCATTATCACTACGTAACATTTTAATTTTTTTACCTGTTTGGCATTCAACCATGCTTTTAAATGATTTGAAAACATTTAAAACTTCTGATTTTTGCCTTATAAAATAAACAAAAATATACCGCGAGTTGTCGTCTACGAAAGTAACAAAGTATCTGGATCCTCCGATTGAATTAACGTTTATTGGTCCACAAACATCACTATGGACTAAGTCTAAAATATTTTTCGTTTTACTTTGAGACGATTGAAACGGTTTAATGTTGCATTTGCATTTAAGGCACACTGTGCAGTTTATATGTTTTTGATCTGAATCAAATTTTAAACCCAGCACTAGTTGTTTATTTTTTAATTCGATTAAACTATTAATATTTAAATGTCCGTACCGTCTATGCCACAGAACTAAATTATCATTTGCATTATTATTAAAAAACAATTGCGTTTTTAAATCGATTGTTTCGTTTAATATTTCACAAAAAAATAATTGTTTTATTTGCTTTGCTTTTAACACAGCTTCACCGTTTCGATCATAAATATACGCGTTATTTTTTTCGAATGTCACTTTGTAACCATTGTTTGCTGCCTTGCTTACAGAAACAAAATTACATTGCAATACCGGAATATACAACACATTTTTTAATACAAGTTCACCCATGTGACTTTTTATTCTCACGTTACCACGTCCTATAGCTTTGAGAAATTTATTACCTGCAAGCATTATTTTTTCATTGCACTGCTCAAAATCTTCAAACATTTCACGATGCGCGCACAAATGAGAAGTTGCGCCACTATCCAAGCACCAAGCTTTTTTATCTAGTACCGTGTTTTGACTTACTCCAAAGACAGAAAAAAATGATTTCGAATACTCTCCAGAAACTTTTTCAGTTCTCTTAACAGAAGTTTCTCTTGATCTGCATTCTGCAGCGAAATGGCCTTTCTTTCCACATTTGTAACATTTAAAGTTACTCTTTTTTCTAAAATTTTTATCTCCTTTACCTCCGCTATATCTTTTGGTGTGCTCGTTGTTGGAATATTTATGGCTTGATGTAGCAACTAATGCTTGTACAATACCATCTGCTTCGACTGTTTCATTATGTTTTCTCCGCTCACTTTCTTCAAATAATTTTGTTTTCAAAGCACTAAGCTTTGGGAGCTGATCTCTTGTTTCTAACGCAACAACAAAGTTTTCATAACTTTTTGGCAAACTTGCTAAAATTATTATCACAAACAATTCTTCTTGCAATTCAAGGCCAATTTCTGAAAGTTGTTCAATGACCTTTTCGAAGCTCGCAATATACTGCTGCATGGAATCACCCTCACTCATGCGCATATATATCATTTTCTTAAACAAAGATACCTTTCTTATCGGTCCAGTGGGCTGATGAATTTCTCTTAATGCAGTCCAAGCGGATTTTGCGGTATTACATTTTTTTATATGTCCAATTTCTGAAGTTTTTATTGACAACGTTATTACCGCCAACGCCTTTTCATCGTTCAGTCTCCACTTTTCACATATATCCACATCTTTTCCATCCTTGGTCATTTCAGGCATTTTTTCACTTATGACACACCAGAGCCCTTGGTGTATGAGGACACTCCTCATCTGGATACTCCATGAGTCGTAATTGTTTTCATCCAGTTTATCAATATTATATATATGTAGAATTCATATTACTTGAGTTAAGCCTGGGCCCATAACCTGTTGGAATTTATCAAATGTAGAACACACCTTTACAATAAAACGCGTTGTTTGCTTTTCGAGTGTATAATCACAACTGTCGTTATTTATTAAATTAAATTATGTAAGACTAAATAAAAGCTTATTAAAGCTTGACAAAATATCTATATATGTGTAATGTTATTAACATTGTGGTAGGATTTAACTTCAACATAGCACTAGTACTGGTTTTCTTTTTAACAGAAATTGGTATATTTTTTTAAGCTTTAAGCTTTTCCTTTTCTCTTAGTAGAGATTCGCAATCTTTTTCTAATGACTTGATCTTTTCTGTAAGATGTTTTATGCTGTCTTCAAGCTCATTAATCTTACGGGACTGCATCGAGTTCGTAGGTTGATCATTTCCTAGCGATTGTGATGAGTTATTATTTAGTTTAATTTTATTGGCTGTGGCAATTTCACTATCACCGTCAGAACATCGACGAGCATTTGAGGGTGATTGATAACAATAATCACAATCTCATTAAAAATACAAATCAGCAGGTGCTGATTAACGATGTATTTAACAAGTCAATTAATTCGTTAAGAATGCTTTAGAGGCTGACAGGAAAATAATACTAGGGAAGTTGTTAGAAATAGGAGAAAGTAACAAGCAGCGGGTCCAAGAAGACCTCACGATTGCTTTACTTTTCCGACTAAGTATATTCAAGGGAAAAGTACAACAGCTAGCAACAACTTTAGCAGCAGCAAAAAAGGGGTTGTTTCTACAAGAGATCCTCACGGCAACAGAATCAGAAAAGTTGCAGATTAACTTGGAAAAATTGCAAGGAATTAGGACCGGAGCTACTAACTGGGATAACGGAGAACTAAGTGTAATAATTAAAGTACCGTCGAAGTTCATGACGGTGGACAAGGTATTGGTAGTACCGATACCCAATAAACAAAAACTCCAAATAGTAGCAGAACCGGAAACAGTGTTACAAGCGAATAACAAAACATACACGTTCAGGGAAGATCAGTAATTATTTGAACTGGAAAGGAGTAAACACTGTCTGTTCAGGGGACATTGCCAATCTATAATGATGAACCGGAGCTCAATAATAGAGCTCAGTGGTAGTATGATTATCATAGTAAATGGACGGAACGATACCCTTACAAACACATGTGAAAAAAAGAATATGATATTGACGGGTCACTACATCGTGAATTTTTCGAATTGTTCTGTAACCATACAGACAAAGATATTTGAAAATAAGGTAATGCGATGGGAACAAGTGTGGGTAATTCCGATGTTTGAGAAGACACTGAGTACGGAACGGATTCCGACGTTCGAGGAAGTAGTGTTTAATCAACAACATAACATCAATAAAATACAGGAATTACATTACCATAAAATAGCTACAACATCAATAGGGGCTATTTCAAAAGGAGTAATCATTGGGTTATCAGTGATTGTAATTATCCTATGCAAAAGACAAGGCGGGATTGGGGTAAAAATTTCACAGAGTGGGACCACTAACTCCCCACCAATTAGGTCTTTTCCGAGCATTCTTTCGGTGATAAGGAAATACCCGGCACTGGAGAATTCGGTACTACAGGCCGATGGCAGTAGTGAGAATCGAAATACCTAAACCAATGTGTCACGGTCTAGTTTTGTTTTAGGATCTTTTATTTTTTATTTTTTCCTTTTCTTTTCAGTATATTATAGATGGAAGTTTACACTTTTGTAGCTGGATATGCTGGGGATTGGTAATCATAAAAATATAGAAACTAATTTAAATCTGAGTGAATTACAGATGGGTTAAAGCCATTAATTGAGATATTATTAAAGAAAAACAAAAATCTAAAATTTAATACGTTTTTTTTTGTTACTATAGATCTACAGATAAGCGACTGTAAGGGGACGCTTTGTAAGAAGCTGATATCAAAAAATGCGGCCAATACCTTTAATATAAGAACTAGTAATAAATATATACATGTTAGGTATTGTGTTCAATTTTCCGGAAGTACCGCCAATTTATGTACTAAACGTCTCACAATCCCGTTGCTGGTATTGACGTCAACGACCCTGACCTTATTGTCGCGACCTGTAATTACGGCTTTCACCCTTCCGAGCTTCCACTGGTGAGAGGGAAGGTTGTCTTCTTGGACGACGACTAGTCGGCCGACTGCGAGATTCGGCTGCTCGAACACCCACTTGTTCTTGGGCTGCAGCTGTAGGATGTAGTCTTTCGACCAGGCCTGCCAAAACCTCCGTTTGAGCTCGCATAACAGACGCCATCGTTTCAAAGTGCTCAATTTGTTGTCGGAGACGCCTTGTGCGGATTCTTGCGGCAGCGTGTGGAGAGTACCTCCTATCAACAGGTGTGTTGGTGTTAGCGCCTCTTTGTCGTTTGGGTCTTGACTCAATGGACCGAGTGGACGAGAATTTAGCAGGGCTTCTACCTCTATGAGCACTGTTTGCAGTTCTTCGCTGGTAAGGAGCGCACTGTTGGTTGTTCGTTGTATGTGGTGTTTTGCCGATTTTACCGCCGCTTCCCATAATCCTCCGAAATGAGGTGCCCTGGGTGGTATGAAGACAAACTCTATACCCCTTTGTGCAGCATAGTATGCCAGATCGTCCTTGTGCTCTCGAAATGCCTCTATCAGCTCTCTCAGCTTGCGATCGGCACCTACAAAATTTGTCGCACTGTCGCAATAGATTTTTTCTCGGAGTCCTCGTCTTCCGGCAAACCTTTTACGACAAAAAATAAAACAGTTAGTTGTCAGATCTGTTACAAGTTCTAAATGTATAGCCTTTGACGTGAAACAAACAAACACTGCGATATACATTTTAACTGGTGGCCGACCACGAATTTTCAAAGTAGTGTATACAGGCCCACAAAAATCGACACCGCTAATTAAAAAGGGTCGTAGTGCCTTCAACCGATCCGCAGGTAAGTTTCCCATTACTTGGGTCAACAGCTTAGGTTTGTATCGAAAACAATGTATGCATGCTCTTACGGTTTTACTGCATGCCTTGCTTGAATTTATGACCCAAACTTTTTCACGAAGCAGCACTTCTAAGGCTTTTGGACCAGCATGACAATTGGTTGTATGAAGAAATCGTAAATAAATCTCGGCAAAATGCAATTTTTTTGGTAACAGCAAGGGAAATTTTGAATCATAAGAAAGTGGTGCGTTTAGTAGACGTCCTCCTACACGAAGCAAATTGCATGTTCGAGAACCATCTTGGACTGTATGAATGAACGGAGTTAGTTTCTGAATGCTAACTGGCAATTTATGCGACTTCTTCATTTTTTCGATCTCATCCCTGAATTCGTGATTTTGAATGAATTCATCGATTTTCAAGAATGCCCAATTAAGCTCCTTTGTGGTCGGAATAAGAGCGTTAGCTCTCTCATTTTTCTTAGTGATAAAGCGTAGAATGTACGCGAAAATTCTCAGCAGTCTTGGGTAAGATGATTGGCTACAGATTAGTTTTGAAATGACATTAGTTTCAATTTCAACTGCTAAAAGTCCGACCTTGACCTTTCGTTTCTCCAAATTTTTTTCATCTGTTGATAGTGGAAAATGACTATTTTTTGGCCAGTTAGTGGCATCTTGAAGCAAATATGGGCAAATATGACTATTTTTTGGCCAGTTAGTGGCATCTTGAAGCAAATATGGGGGACCTTTGAACCAGATTGAGGTATTAAGCTCGTTGACAGTACAACCTCTGGAAACTATGTCTGCTGGATTTTGTTTTGAAGGAACGTGTCTCCACAAAACGTCGTTTAACCAGTCTTGAATTTCTTACACTCGATTTGCCACGAATGTTGTGAGTGTTGACGGATGACTCTTGATCCAATATAATGTAATTTCTGAGTCAGTCCAAAAATATGCATTCTTGACGGCACAAGAAATGAGTGGCTGTACTCGAGTTCATAGTTTAGCCAGAAGGTGAGTTGCACATAAAAGATAAAGACTTTGTATTGAGCGGAGCAACCCTTGATTTAGCAGTGAGCAACGCTGTATGGATACCATTAGAGTCGCGAGTTCGGATGTAAATACAATAGCCATAAGCTCTTATCGAGGCGTCTGCGAAACCGTGAATTTCGCATTTGGAATTTGGGATCACATTTACATATCGTGGAATTGCGATAGAATCCAGTGAAGAAAAATCCGCTTTGATGGCTTGCCAACTGGTGTCAAAGTGCATAGGTATCGATTCATCCCAATCAAGTTTTTGAAGCCAAAGTTCCTGCAACAATATTTTTGCTTTAGTGATAATTGGGGGTCGAAAAGTCGATCTGAAACCGACAATATATTTCTCTTTGTGGCTCGTAAATGATTGAATTTTTCCTCTAAATGAAATTTGAAAATATCACTCTTTGGCAACCAATGGATTCCAAGGGCCTTTGTAATAACACTGTCATTGACTTTCAACGGTTTTTCTAACAGCTCGGTGCTTTCATAGGCTGAGTGGTTTGAGAACCATTTCGCTAATTGGAATCCTGCTTCATTGAGAATATAACTGACTTCTTTTCGAATTGTTTCTAAATTTTCAAAATTATCCGAACCAGTTAGCAAATCATCGACATAAAAGTCATTGCGTATTGAGTTTACTCCCCTGGGATAAGTAAGTTGATAAATATCGCTCAAATTGGTTAAGCAACGAGTTGCTAGGAATGGTGCAGATGACGTACCATAAGTCACAGTGTTTAATTCGTACACCTTCAGTTCGTCGGACGAATTTTCTCTCCAAAGTATAAGTTGAAAAATTCTGTCTGCCTCGTCAACTTCAATTTGACGGTACATTTTAACAATGTCAGCAGTTATTGCATACTTATGCATGCGGAAACGAATCAGAATTGAATATAAATCTTCTTGCATGATCGGGCCGACCATTAGTAGATCATTCAATGACATCTGCGAAGATGTTCGACTTGATGCGTCGAATACAAGCCGAAGCTTAGTAGAGGTGCTCTGTGGTCGCAGAACAGTAGTGAGGGGTTGCAGAAAAATTCTCGTTGGTTGATGTCATATGACCTAAGTTCCGATATTCTTTCATAAAATCCATATAGAGATTCTGTAAGATGGAGTTTTGCGAAAGTTTGCGCTCTAATGGTAGAAAACGGCTTTTTGCTGTCTGGAATGAGAATCCTAAAAGACTTGGATCAGATTTAAAGGGGAGTTTCACCTTAAACCTGCCAGACAGTGTACGTTGAACAGTGCTGACGAATTTTGTCTCGCAAAGTTGTTGTTCCGCAGTATATTTCTTAACCTTAATCTCCTTCGGAATTTCTTCCAATTCCCAGAATTTTTGTACAAGAGAGTTTAAGGAACAGTCATCTGTCAACTTTTCTTTATCTGAGCTTATTAGATTGCAAATTTTAGCATTGGAGCTTTCGGCATGTTTGAATCTTCCAGATACAATCCATCCGAGTAATGTTTTCTGGAGCGTTAAAAATTAATACCTTGTTTTATTTGTCCAACCGACAACAGTTCGAAAAAGCTTTCGGCACCAAGTAGAAGATCTATCTTTTGCGGTTTGTGAAAGTGTGGATCAGCAACTGAAAGATTGGAAGGAACATTCCAATTACTCATTGACACAAATTTGTCGGGTTGGTAAGTGGAGATTGAAGGCATTACCCAAAAATCAGTAGAAAACTCATTAGAGTTAATACGTGATCTCACAGTGGCATGTAATTTTTGCCATACTGTGGAGTTTGTTTCACCAATGCCAATTAGGTTTAGAGTTTTCGCTTCTTTTTTTAGTTGCAGTCGTTGTGCAAGTTCCTCGGTTATAAAGTTGACTTGAGAAGCGGAATCGAGCAGTGCTCTGGCCAGCTGATAATCTCCAGATTTTCCTTGAATGGTTATGATTGCAGTGGCTAGATAATTTGATCGTCATTCGATGAGCTATGATTCACAGAGGCACGAGAAATAATAGGTTGTTCTGGATTATAAGATAAACCTGTTTGAGGAGTGTTAGTAGAATATTGGTGTAAAAGAGTATGGTGCGACCGATTACACATTCTGCAGCGTGATGCCTTGCATCTAGATACCGTGTGCCCTTTCTTGAGACAATTTATGCATGCCGAAGATGATTTAATGAAATTGAACCGTTCAGTAACTGAGAGGGCAGCAAAGGCGGAGCATGAATTTATTACATGTTCCTTCGCATTACAGAACAAACATCTACTTTCCTCTTGCGAACTATTTTTTTTGCACACAATTGAAGATTTTACATTCTTACCTTGCCAGTTGTCTTGTTTTGGCCTGTTCGATCGAGACCTTGACGTGGAAGCTTTGTCAGCAGAAATGTGTTGGTATCGATTATTTAACGCAGTCTCGCAATCAGACCAGAGCGGCAGCTTGTTGTGATGTAATTGCTCCTCCCATTTAGATTTCGTGGCGGCATCGACTCTTGACATGGCTAAATGAATAAGAATCGCATTTGAAATGTTCTTATCATCTCCTATTGACAATAGGGACTCATATATGGCAGAAACAGTATCTATGATTATTGCGTAATGCAGAAGCAGATGGCTTGTTCATTTGTGTCAGTTCAAAAAGCTGCGAGATACTATCGAAAAAGATTAAACAAGTATTATCGTAAACTCTTTTTAAACTAGCTAATGCCTTTGAGTAATTAGTTTCAGTGAGTTGAAATGCCTTAACTGTACCAAGAGCTTCGTCAGACAAAAACGAAATGAGATGACTGAATTTTTCAATATCAGTTAGCGACTGATCATTGTGCACTAAGCTTTCAAAAAGGCTTATGAAGTTTTTGTATTCAGAATGTTTCCCGCTAAATTTAGGTAAACGCATACTTGGCAGCCTGGAACGATGATTGCTGCATTCATGCGAAGTATCAGTGATACTAGGGGTTTTTACCTAACGCCTGTAGAAACAATGATTTCGAAGCAACGCAGATTTCTTCTAGATCTGGCCGAAATACATCAAACTCGTTGATGCACTCCATTTTTTGTTGGCAAGTCATGGCCTGTTTAACATATGAATTGAGAATGTCCAACCTACATTCCAGTTCTACAGGGTTTAAATCAACAGTTTTTTCCGATATTACTTTTTTAATACGCAAGATACTGGCCACTACAGTTTCTCGCTGCTGGATTAGTTTATCCAAATCTTCATTTTTTTGTGGGGATGATGGTCGCTTTTTAGATGACATAGTGAACACAATTTACTAAAATTTCGAAGAGAGAAGGCAATGCAGCGCGAAGAACGATAAGAGTATTTGAATATTGTTGAGCGACGGTTGTAAGTAAATTCCAACAAAGTGAACGCGAGAAATTAGCGAAACGAAAGATGCACTCACTTTGTTTATAACGATAATTAAAAACGATAAATAGTCAAATATATGGGTTTCCAACAAAGTGGTTGTTGGTTGGTTGGTTGGTTGCAGTGGCAGGTCATAAGATAACTTCAAATGTACCTCAATTAGCGATTTTTCGCCGTGTTGTTACCATATTCCTCGCAAGAACCCTGGTATAGAAGAGTAGAGACTAAATCCATCCCACCGAATTTAGGTAATTTAACAGGTCTTTCATCCTTACCATTGAGCAGTCTGATAAACTATCACAAAAGTATTTTCCTCAGAACCTATATCTTCTGGATGCTAGAGCTGGGCATTCACAGAGAAAATGTTTTATTGTTTCTTTCTCCCGCGGGTTTTCACAACTTCTGCAGTGAGAGTTATGAGGAATACGCAGTTTCTCTGCGTGAGTTCCTAACCACCAATGACCAGTAAGAACCGCAATAAGCCTTGCAGTGTTTACGCGATCTTTTTTGATGAGTTCCAGAGATTTATTTTTATTATAAGTGGGCCACGTTAACCTGGAAGTTGCACATGACCTTAGTGCTTTCCATCTGTTATTGGCGAGTTGCAGAAAGTAAAGAAAGGTACTTCTTTTGATGGTCTCCAGGGTAATATAGACTGATACCGCCAGTGACGCATCTAGGGAGGCACCAGAGCGGGCTTTCTCATTCCCTACGATGTTCCTATGCCCAGGAACAACAATGTGGTTGTAGTAACTAGCGAAAACGAAAAATGCATTCACTTTGTATATAATTTGCCCTTGCAAATTACTCAATTATTTGTATTAAATAATTAGATTTACCGAACGTATATGTTTTATGAAGCTCAACCTCAGCTTGGTAAATTTGTTTCACGTTTGTCAAATTATTTATTATAGATATGGATAAATATAAATATATCTATTTTAAAAGTGCAAATAATTACCAGTGCAAAAGTTATTTGCAATACTTTCCTTGACTATTTTGTTTAGTCAGAGCATGACCTGGTACAACATTACTTGCACTTTCTTACCTGGCAAACGGCAGTGGTGCTACAGTTACACGCCATCCAGAAAAAGAACGAAAACCAACAGCAGCGGTAAATAGCAGCAACAATCTGCAGCAGCAGCGAACAGCAATGAAGAACAGTATAACAGCAGCGAACTATAGTAGCAGCGAACTGCGATGAAGAGCTAAAGCAGTGAATGACAGCAACGATCTGCTGGCAGCGAACAGCAATGACGAACAGTATAGCAGCAGTCTGCACGTGTTTCCTTTTACAGTAGCGGTTTTTCACTAGCTGATGCTGGTATTTTACAAATTTAGTTACTGCTTACGGAATTTTCCTTTTACTCAATTTTACTGATATTCACTTCACAACCACTTCACACGTGGAAAATAAACCATAAAAAACGAACTAATATCACGACGCTGCCAGTTGCAGCTCTAGAATATGTTCACGAAATTTAGTTTAAATTTTTTTTTTTAAATTATATTATTTTAAGTCCCTGCTCGGGCGCCATGAAGAAAAACAAGCGCTTTTGTATTTATTCTTTTATAGTTTATTAAAAAAAGAAAAAAATTGTGATTTTGAGAATCACTAAGAATCACTAAGAAATTTAATTCACGTTTAAACACGCGTGCTGCTCATTCGGAACTTGAAATCAAAAAGCAAAGAATCGAAAAGCCAGTTCAGTAGGGAAGCTAAAGAACTGTATCAAATTAAAGTTGTTTTTTTTTATATATAATAAGATTACTGTATGTAATGTGCAAGGTTGACGAAAGTCAACATTGGGTTGCATATTGATAATAAAAAATGAGCAGCACGCGCGTTATTTTAACTACTTTAAATAGAAATGTAATATAAAAAATTAAAACATTCAACACCATTTTTGTAAACTCAGAATAAAAAAAAAGGGAGAGGAAAAAATATATTATATATAAAAACAAAAAGCAATGTAGTTGTTACGTTCAAACATCTTTGGATATTTTTCATGTGTGCGGAGTTAAGGTCTGGCACGGTGGCGAAGCCAGCTAGCTCGTCAGAAAATGGGGGGGGGTCGTTTACTCCGCTATAACACATTCGAATCGTAACAAAAAAATAAAAAAAAACAATCGTGCCAGAGAATATTGTTCAAAACAACAAAAAAATTGCAATAAATGTGATCAAAGTAGATCACCAAAAAAACAATAACAAAAAAATAAAAAAACTATTTCCTTGTAATAATGAGTCTACCAGTATTAGTCCGTATTGTCCCTGTCCTGTCTAACTCATTTTTATTTTTACTTCAATCTGACATTGCCCCCTTCTTCACTTACACCCGTCACCTATATCTCTTAACCTTAAGCCATCATTTGTTCTTTTATGACATGCTTGAAAAAAAAAAAAACAACCAATTTGTATTATATAACTACCATATTTATCGTCTAATCAGAACAAAATAATGTGAATTAAAATTAAATAAAATTAAATTTACATATTTTTTACGTTTAATTTATTACAAAAAAAAATTTTTAAATGCCAGAAATAATAAAAAAATAATTTGAAGTAGAAGATAGACAATTTATATTAGCGAAAAAAAAATTGATAATAATGGAATAAATCTTATATATATATACACTTTAATTTTTGTTTAAATAGAAAGAAAGGTGTAATATGTATGTATACCTGCATCCACACAAAAAAATAAAATTGCAAAAGAAATCAAAAGAGAAAAAAAAAAAAACAAAGAGAAGTATTATCTGTAACACTCTTTAAATGTGTTACTCTAAAGTGGGGTGCAGACTATCATACTGGTGTGTCATACGAGTTGCGCTCTCTCTCTTGCTCAAATTTCTTCTAGCGACCGAATTTGAACAGGTATGACACACAAGAGTAGGCAAAATTTTTGAAGAGTGCTTTTTGCGGTAGTGCTGTGAAAATTGTGTGTTTAAAGGGCCCATTAGACAGCAACGTTCGTTGTCAACGCGCGCTTGCCATTACACAAACAATTTTTTTACAATTTTTTAAACACGCCCCAGATAAAACAACAAATATACTAAAAAATTGCTCTCACATGAGAATTTTTTCTCCTACTTTTCTCCTACTTTGTGAAATGCGAAATTTGTTTGTGTAATAGTAACATTTGAAATTTTAAGAAATGTGTTGACGAAAATCAAAACATTTTGATATTTCTTCAACCATGCTCGTGTTTTTGCATATACAGTCGGATTTGGTCGGCATGCAAAATTTTATTTATTTTGAGAAGTGGAAGCGTAAACATTGTTTAAATGCACGCATGATTTGTCGTTAGGATGCGATGCTTTGCAAATATGAATGAATTTAATTTTAAATATTTGTATTTTCTACCTAGGTAAAATTTTTTAATTTCCAAAACATTTTATTAAGAAGAATTAAAATATTAATAACCTTGGGCTAAAAAAAAATAACCAAACATTAAATTATAATAAAAATTTTGTTTTAAATATTAATTGCATTGTGCACCTACGGAAAATTTGTTATTAAAATGTACCAAAAAAAAAAATTAAATTATATAAAATATAATATATATAAAAATAAATATATAAATTGAAATCATAAAAATGAATATAAATATATAAATTAAAATTATAAATTAAATGTAAAACATTATTTTTCGTAAGGAAATTACGCATAGCAGCCGCTGTTGACACTTCAGCGATTGCTTTAATACTGATGAGTGAACAATTTTTGCATTGTTTGCTGGAGGCGTGTTTAAAAAATTGTTGGTAAATTTAATGTGTAATGGAGAGAGAAGACTTCGTGTGTTTGTCAACGCGCGTTGATGTCTAAGGGCCACTTAAAATAAATTTAAAATTGAAAAAATTGATAGTTAAACGTATATGTGCGCTTTGCTTTAAGTAGGGTGCAGACTATCATACTGGTATGTCATACGAGAGAGAAAAACGTCGTATGACACACAGGTATGATAGTCTGCCACCTTTACCAACGTGTTGGCGTGCTCACCAAAATTTTGGTGAACAGCTCTCGCATACGCGTTGTGTATGATAGTCTGTCACCCCTAACGATTCATACGTCATACAAGAGCATTTTTGCCTTGCAAATTTATTGTAAGCAGGTGGAATATGTAGAATTATAATATAAATTTAATATGTTTTTTATTATTTTATTATTAATGTATTTATTATTATTATATTTATTGTTATTAAAATTACACTTATAAATTTGTTAAGTATTTAATTGTATCTTAGTTAAAAAAAATATAAATTTTTACATAAAATTCTTATAAAAAATTAAAATACAATTAAATATTTTATGTAATATATTAAATATTTTATTTAGTTTATTAAATATTTTATTTTCTTTTATTTTAATTTATGAACGATGATTATAAGTAAAATTTTTTTTAAAAAAACATCTATATATAAACATCGTTAAATTTATGATCTAAGCCCAGTAATAAAAAAACATATTGAAAATTGGTCGTAATAATAATTAATTAATAACCTAAATTTAAGATATAATACTTTGTATTCTAAATATGCTTTTCTTTGTTAAAACTTGTTATTAAAATAAAATAATTTTAAATGTTAATAACCTTTAACTAACAAATATATGGAAATGATCAAATTTCTTCAAAAACAATGAAGATATATACATTCTTATGTATATATATATATACATTATTTGTATGATCTATTTATGAAAAATTTCTTAAGAAACTTTACAGGTAGTGAATGAAATTAACTACGGTCCTTTACTGATCTTTTCATTTTAACTACTGTGCTTAATGACCAATAAACCTAAAAAAAATATGAATATGGATGCAGATAAAGCCTTTTTAGATGCTTTCATCGAATGTTAATAAAAGTAATCGCTGTTTGTGGGATGTCCAAAGCTGTGAATATAAAGATCGCAAAAAAAAACGCGGCATATATAAAATATACAAAATTATAATCAATTATAAGCAAAGCACAACCTATACGTTAACTATCAATTTTTTCAATTTTAAAATTTTATTTTAAACACAAATTTTCACAGCATTACCCGCAAAAGCACTCTTCAAAAATTTTGCCTACTCTTGTGTGTCATACCTGTTCAAATTCGGTCGCTAGAAGAAATTTGAGCAAGAGAGAGCTCAACTCGTATGACACACCAGTATGATAGTCTGCACCGCGCTTTACACACAGATTCGTTGACTCCTCGTTGATGACGTCACCATCAAGATCACCTGCAAAAAGAAACAAACTACTCCCTTTATTTCCTTTTCCCTCTTGCACTCTTAAACACCTTAACAGTAGATAATCACTGCCTTTATACATACATATCTATTACAATTTCAAATGAAGTTTACAAAAAAAATTATTTGAACTGGAATATGCAAAAGAAAAGAATATCAAAAAAATCATTCTAAAAATAAATAAATTAGTTATATAATTATTTCGGATTCAAATATTAACTACATGGAATGTTAAAAACTTAATGTTAATAAGAAACTTAAATTACAACTTATTCACAAAAATATGGTTCTCGCCAATAAATATTGGTTCTCGCCCGTGCGACTAGTGGAGTAACATTAGCATGATTTTCTCAGCATTACGTTCCTAGATTAGGTTCTATACATAAGAAAGAACAAATCATGCAACAAATAATGCCTCTACGAATAGAATAGTTTTGAAATTTAACAATTAAAAAATAAAAAATATAATTAATTAATTAATTCAATTATTCTACAGCTGGTTTAATGATTTCGTTCTAATATATAAATACAGCAAGTAAAATTGTTAATAACTAAGCAAGAAACTCCAGCAAAAATATGCGAACAAAAAATCCAAGTACGGCTTTGGATCAGTTGGTTAAGGTGCGCTGATTCTGAGCTTCACATTTGGGAGGACCCGAGTTCGATTCCTGGTACTTGCAGTCTCAAAAATAATTATTTACGAATAATTAAATACAAGAATTATTTCCAAGACCACTGATGAAGGTATTTGGCAATACTCGAAACAGCTGTATGGTCAGCCAAAAATTCAATAATTAAAATAATTTAAAAAAAAAAAAAAAAAAAAAATAAATTTTTGTTGTTGTTTCACTTCTGTTCGAAAACCTCTTTACAAGAAACTTGTGAAAATTTATATTATAGAAAAACATTATAATAACAGGTCTATTAATATTATTTAAATAGTATATTAATATTATTTCTTTTTTTTTTTTTTTTATTAATTCGCCACTTAGCTGTTGTTGTAGTTGACCCTTAAATTCAGGCTTGTGTGCTTCTTCTTTTGTTTCTTCCTCTTCTAAAGGTAATTTCTTATTGTTGACTCTTGGTGTTGGTATTGTGGTTGTTGTTGTGGAGAGATTGTTGCACCGCGGTAATGAAATTATAACAATCGTTGTTCAATACTTGATGTATAAGTTCTATGTGATTTTTATTTAATTTGTAATAAATAATTTGACTAAATTTTAATTTAATTTTTTTTTTTATTTTCTGATCAAATTTTTGTTATTTACATAATAAACTTTAAAAAATGTGAATTATTTTTGTTGAGTTCTTACAAACAAATATAAAAATATTTTATTTTCATGTAAATATTTGTTTTTTTTTTTTTTTTAAATTTTTATTACATATGTTTAGTTAGCATTTATTTTTCTTTTAATAGTTTCATGACAAGTGTACGCACGCTTTTTACATTGAATTTTCAAATTCCAAACTGAAAAGTATTTTTCGCACCGAACAACACGTGTCTTGCTACTTTGTTGATGCCATTTAATATTTTAATGAATCTATATCACATAATTATTAATTATGATAATTTATAGCTTTCAATTTCAGATATTCAGATATTTCAGATATTTTTTTTTCTTGTTTTTATTTATTTTTAATTTTAAATATTCACTTTAATATATTCATTCATAATAGCTAACTTTAATATTCACTATTAGCTAATATATTTCAATATATCGTACAAAACTTTTTATAAACTGCCCGCGGAAATCGACCGCTCTTTCAAGAAGAGCTCTATCAACCACTCTTTCCTTTTTATATCTCCATCTTTCCGTAATTTCACCCGTTGTAAGCTCATCCCGTACACTTTTGGAGGTCGTTCTTTGAACCTTCAGTTAATACTGTTTTTTTCTTTTGTACATTCCGAACGCCACACCTGCATTACCTACTTTTTTCCTTTTATAACTTATTTTAATACTTCCATTGTACATTGCTCTGGCAGCATTGATCTTTACAACTCATAAAGCTTTTGCTGTCAATTTGATCAAAACAAAAAAATGTACAAAAGCTTTTACACATTTATTTCTTTTGCAATGTGCGAGCAATGCACTTTGTTATTATTCACATACAAATTAGTCCATTTTATATATACAATAAAAATATTGTATCTATAAGTATATAAAAAAATGTGATAGTGCTGTTGGCGTAGCACCCGATCTCTAGTGTTACTGGTGGACGTAACTAGTGCTACCTGGAGAGGAGCTGGACATCGCGGTTAGCCCGAGGTAACATCTTGTTTGCATTCTTAATAACTATATATCTAATTTTTCTTTTTTCATGCAGGCCTACATTACAGGATCGAAGCTGCCGATGTCGCCTGCGACATGGAGCGTCTTCGTAAAAAATATTTTTGATGTAGTCTGTCATGCATGAAATCAGTGTTTTTGTGCCAAGCGTGTGGCTTCGACCCATACCCTGATTTACAGAGTCTCACCCTTTTTCGACTGATCTAGCCAGGCATTTAATTGTCATGATACGATTTTTACTCCTTACTGACAAAAGATGTCCTTCGCGTGGTATATCCCGATGCTAACCCCATTCATGTTTCCTAACTCATATAGCAAAGAACCTATTGCCTTTAAAATCACGCACTTCACGTTTTTCTTCCCTAACTTCGCGTTATAACCATCAGCTTGTTTACTTTGTCTGAAGTTGCGTCTATATACTACTTGCCCCGCTCTAAACTGAATGTCCTTTTTTCGTTGATTATACACTCTTCCAGACCGCTGGTGAGCTGCTTTCAATTCTGCCGTCAGTTTCTTTCGCATCAATAGTTGTTTGTCTGTCCCTTCTAATATTTCAAATTCGGATTGTTGTATGGAGCTCAGTTTCCTCATTATCTCATATGCTGCTCCATGCTGAATCATATGTGACCCAAACACGGTCATATATGGTTCCATACCTATCGAGCTGTGTTTTACACTTCTGAGTGCAAATGCTGCCTCACTTACATACTGATCCCAATTACGTTGGTTTTCTTGTATATAAGAACGAACGATCTGAAGTACTGACTGATTTACTCGTTCGGCAGCATTGGCTTGAGGAGAATACAATCCAGTTCGAATGTGTTTCACTCCATATTTTTGCAAGAACGAATTAAAGGCTTCTGAAATAAATTGTTTCCCGTTATCGGAATGCATGAATTCTGGTACACCAAATGTATGGAAGATATCAGTTTCAAGATACTTTATCATATTCTGGACTGTAGCTGAACGCATCGGTTTGAGAAATACGTATTTTGAGAAGTGGTCTAGCCCTACAAAAATCACCGTATTGCCTGTGCTAGTCCTAGGGTAAGGTCCCATGAAATCCACATACAGACGTTGTAATGGTTTTTCGGTTATGGTTTGCATTCTCATGAGTGGTTTTCTCATTCTATTTGACACCTTAGAAGTATTGCAAATCTCGCATTATTTTATCAGTGTTTGAACGTCATCAACCATTCCTGGCCAGAAATATTTTACCTTTAATTTTGCTAAGTTCTTTTGCACCCCTCCGTGTCCAGATGATGGTGATACGTGTACTCGTTCTGCTAATGACCATCGCAATTCAGATGGAACCCATAATTTCCAAGTATTATCCTCTTGTAGTGGGTCGCCACTTCGAAAATCGGTCCTTTTATACACGTAACCGTCTAAGGTACATAGGTCAGGTAAACGTTGGTGTTCCTTGGTCACTAATTCGATGAGTGCTTTATATTCATCAGTTACAAAGAAAGGTGACTGCAAATCAACATCTAGATTGCGAGTGTCTTGTGTTATCTCGTCAACAAACATCCTTGATAGAGTATCAGGTACAATGTTCTGATTACCTTTTCTATGTTCTATGTTGAAGTCAAATGCCTGTAATTTCAAGCTCCATCTCGCTAGTCTACCGGACAAATCACGCTGGTTCATCAACCATTTGAGACTCGCATGGTCCGTTATGATTGTGAATGGCAGGCCCTCTATATACGCTCTAAACTTCTTTACACTAAGTACAGCTGCAAGACACTCTTGTTCGGTCACACTGTAATTCTTTTGTGCTTTATTCAACTTGGTAGACATATAGGCTATAGGCCGTTCATTTCCAGCTTGATCTATTTGAAACAGGACACCCCCTACGCCATCTGCAGAAGCATCGCATTGGATGTAAAAATGTTGATTAAAATCGGGATTCGTCAGTACTGGTGCGGTAATGAGGCTAGTTTTTAACTTGTCAAAAGCGACTTTGGCCTGATCAGTTAAGGTGAATTTCTTTAAATTACCTTTGCTGAGACAGTCATGCAGGGGTGCAGCAATCGTCGCGTAATCTTGTATAAAGCGTCTGTACCATCCTGTCATGCCCAGAAATCGTCGAAGTTGTTATGCTGTTCTGGGCTCTGGAAACATGCTCATGGCCTCTACCTTTGCAGGATCCGTTTTAATAATGCCGTTGCCCACAATAAATCCCAGATACTTTACTTCTATATGACAGAACTTACTTTTCTGTACATTTATTGTCAAGTTAGCTTTACTTAGACAATCAGCAACTTTCTTTAATAACATCATATGGGTTTCGAAATCACTTGAGCATACCAATAGGTCATCAAGATAAACGAATACACGTTCACGTAGAGCTGCTGGAATAACCTTGTCCATCAGACCACACATTCTCTGAGCGGCATTACACAGCCCGAATGGCATAACCGTAAACTGGTACAGTGGCCTACCTGGTACCGTAAACGCTGTCTTCTCTCTTGATTCCCTCTCCAACGGAATTTGCCAAAAGGCATCCTTGAGATCTATCGCCGAAATATACTTGGTGTCCTGTAACCTACTTAGGATACCTTCAATGTGGGGCAAAGGATAGGCGTCTTTGATTGTGCGATCGTTGACCTTACGTGCATCTAAACACAACCTATGTTTATTTTCCTTCACAACTAAGGTTACAGGCGAACTCCAGCTACTATTGCTTTCTTCAATAACTCCTAGGCTCAACATTCGATCTAATTCATCATACATAAGCTTTTGAATAGCAGGCGAAATCGGGTAGTGTCGTTGCTTCACCGGTAGCTGTTCATTCGTTACCTCTATCTTATGACTTTCGACACTGGTACTTCCTAAGCCTAATTCACTAAAAGAA
This sequence comes from Teleopsis dalmanni, assembly GCF_002237135.1. Classification (NCBI taxonomy): domain Eukaryota; kingdom Metazoa; phylum Arthropoda; class Insecta; order Diptera; family Diopsidae; genus Teleopsis; species Teleopsis dalmanni. The sequence continues at coordinate 131,350,812 of NC_051846.1, read as the reverse complement.
GGAAATTCCTTAATAACTTGCTCTAATTTCGTTTGCTGGCTAGTATTCAATGGGTGTTGTTTGGTTAATTTTAAATCAGCAGAACAAGGTGTCAATTCGCCTATGTTGCCTAACGTTTCAGCTTTTCGGATTCTCTTGGTAATCAAGGGGATCTCAAATGTCTTCCAGAAGTCGATTCCAAAGTAGAATGGTTGCTGTAGTGTGGGTACTACTAAAAAATCCATAATTTCAGTTTGACCTTCCCAAAGGACTGGTAGTGATACTACTCCAATCACAGGTACCTCTCCCCCACTGGCAGTTTTTATGGCTTTACCTGTTAATTTCACTAGCTTACTTGGTTGCTTTCGTAGAAACTCTAATGCTCCCTTTCCTATACAGTTGGCCATTGCTCCTGAGTCTAATAAGGCCATCACTTCTTCCTGATTAACCTTAGTTTTGACATAAATTCTATTATCTCCATCTAATGTAACTATTGTACCTACAATCTTACTAAGACTTGTCTTAACCAAACGCCTTTTCTGCCTAAGTTTTAAAATTTTTCTAAATTTCCTATTCCTTTTACATTGGTTTGATACGTCCACATTAAAAATTCTTTCTCTTCACATTCTAGATTGTGTTGATGTAGTGGTTTAACTACCCTTGTTCTTCCGTTACTGCTACAGTGCTTGCTGTGATGTTCACCACTTTTCTCTACTTGTATCTGTACCCCGGGTTCGGCTTCTGTAGACATCGATTCCCAGGCGTCCATGTCCTTGAACCATATCCTTGAATGAGGGAAACCTCATTACCATCATATCTACAATAGGATGAGTTCTTGTTGCACAAAAAGCACGTCATATCATGAAAATGTGACTTACACATAGTTTTTTGGTCAGAAC
>NC_051846.1:131304120-131349834 GCF_002237135.1 Teleopsis dalmanni | reverse complement strand
TCACACATAAATAATTGGAAAATAGAATGGTAAAAAAGAAGAAAAAAAACAACCTGCAGAAGATTTTCCAAAAATACTCCTAAACCTGCCTAAAATCCTACCACAACAAGGCCCAATGACAAAACGACAACAAACAACGCTCAGGAATAGAGGAATACCACCACCAATAAGAGAACACATTTGTTAGTTCTTGCCGTTATTAGATATATATGTGATACATTATTTTTTATTGTTTATATGCATAAATTGCTTTGGTTTTTTTGCACTGCACTTATGTTAAAAGTTTTCAAATTTATTTATTTTTTTATTATACATCTTATAAAATGCTCCCAATGGTAATATCAAATTTATCTAATTTACCATACTCGAAATTCTTGTAAATACCAACATTCGCTGCCATACGGACATAATTTATCATTTTCCTCAATTTACCATTAATTACTTGAACTCGCACATGGTTAATTACATACAATTATCTTATTTCAACTAATACTAATATAACATACATATAACTGTTATTATACCTGATTAAAACAAAAAATTAAAATTGGTTGCATTTGCTTCAAATGTTCCTAAAATAAGATCAAAAAATATTCATATTCTTCCAAATAAAAGTACATATGTTTATAAATATACATTTATACACATACATATATATATGTGGATCTGTAAACTTCCAAACAAATAGGGATGTTTCTCTTATTTGCATTATGAAGTGATATTAAATGTATGCAATTTTTACGTACTGCTTGCTGCTGCCTAGCATTAATTACAAAAACAAATAATTACACCAAAAACAAATTTGACTCTTTTCTTGTACGGCCTGCATACGTAACAAGCAAATCTGTTTTTTGTTTTCATTTTTGTCCTTCATTCATTAATAGTAAAATTTTGGGAAAGAACAAGCATAAGCGCGGCCGATCTAGCAGCAGCGCAGAAAGAAGAAATATCTTCACTCCGCCCTCCCGTGTCTGTTGCTGAAAATTTAATAATTGAGTCATTGTGACTCTATAATATTTTTACTTAATGACTAGACTCGTTGAGTCTCTGTAATTTTTCAAGAAATAAAAAAGTTTAGTTTGTCGCTTATTCTTACTAAAGAAAGTCGTGTGTTTTTCTTATTCTTTTTTCCCGAGATTTAATAGTTGGTGAGATTCTTACATTTTTTTTTTTTTTTTTGAAATCCATTTATTTATTACAATCTGTCAGGAATGAATGACAATAAGTAATATTTATAAATTTAAATCGTAATAATGGTTATTACGATATAAAAAGAAAGGCACGTATGGACTATGCCCAGTGACATATCCATATATATTTAAAATAAAAGTGTATTGTCTACATATACATATTTAAAATGTCTCGCGATGTTTTTCTTCTCAGCCTTGTAAAGGTATTGGAAGGGGACATCAGTTGAGTAACCAGAGGGTTTGGGTGCATATATAAGCGTTGAGCGTAATTCTTTAAAATACTTGCTATTTCTTCCTTGATTGTTCGAACATGTAATTGTTTATGTAGCTGTTCATTCGTTATATACCAAGGTGCGTTTGTGATCATTCGTAGTGTTTTAGATTGGAAGCGCTGTATAATTGCCAGGTTTGAGTCTGCTGCTGTACCCCATAATTGGGCCCCATAACTCCATATAGGTTTAAGTACAGATTTGTATATAAGCAGCTTATTGTCGAGTGACAGTTTGGAATTTCGGCTGAGGAACCAAAATAAGTTTCGTAATTTAAGACCCAAGGCTTTACGCTTTTTGAATATGTGCGATTTCCAGGTTAGCTTACTATCCAGATGTATGCCCAAGTATTTTGTTTCTACAGCTTGTGGTAATTGAGTATTGTTAATTAAGACCGGCGGGCACGTAGAACGTTTTGTAGTGAATGTTACCTGGACAGATTTTGATTCATTCGGTTTAATACGCCAGTTTATCATCCAGAGAGCAACATTATCAAGGCAGGTTTGAAGTTTGGTGGAAGCACGGATTGGGTCACTGTCAACTGATAAAATAGCTGTGTCGTCTGCAAATGTACCGATAACACTCTCATCGGTAAAGGGAAGATCCGCAGTAAATAAAAGATAAAGCATTGGTCCCATTATGCTACCTTGAGGTACTCCTGCTTCTATATCATGAAGTACTGTAGTTTCGTTTCCATGCTTAACGAAAAAGTGCCTAGCCGAGAGGTATGATTTTATAAATATGAAAAAATTTAGAGGTAGATACAGTTTTAGTTTGAACAGGAGGCCCTCATGCCATACTCGATCAAAAGCTTGTGAAATATCTATAAATGCCGCAGTGCAATATTTTTTACCATCTATCGCATTATGGATATGTCTGACAAGTCTATGAATTTGTTCTATTGTGCTATGTTTTTGGCGAAAGCCGAATTGATGGTCAGGTATGAGTCTGTTTTGTTGGATAAACGGAGTAAGGCGCTTTAGAAACAGGATTTCCATAACTTTTGACAGGATCGGAAGTAGACTTATTGGCCGATATGATTTGACGTCTTCTGGGCTTTTCCCTGGTTTCGGTATCATGGAGATTTGTGCTATCTTCCACTGTGGCGGAATAAACCCCCTTATTATCACAGCGTTAAATAGATGAGTGAGAAATACAAATCCTTTTGGTGGGAGCTGCTGCAAAGCCATGCCTGTGATTAAATCGTATCCTGGAGCTTTTTTTACTTTTAACTTTGTTATTACATCTCTAACTTCATTAATAGTATATCTTTTAATTGGAAGTTCCAATTGATAAGGCTCTTGTAGAAAATTAATCCTTTGATTCATGACATCAGGCATATTTTGGTTATCATTTGATTTAAAGACCTGGTCCAAATGTAACGCAAATGTTTCTGCTTTTTCAATATCGCTTTTTGCCCATGAGTTGTCGATTTTGCGTATAGGTGGTTGATAGACAATCGGTCTGTTGTTCTTTTTTATGGCTTTCCAAAGGGAATATTTTGTATCACATGAAGCACTTAGCTTTTGAAGGTATAGCGACGTGCGATTATTGTTATACTTTAAAAGAAGGGCTTTAACGAGTTTACACAGTTTGTTTAAGCGAGTTTTATCCACAGGGAATCTCGACTGTTGCCAATGTTTTCTCATCCTACGCTTTTCTTTAATCAGGTATCTAATGTTAAGTGGATAATCTTGCTTAACACTTTTAGAAATTGGTGGAGTTGATTCCCATGCAGACATTTGGACACAAGAGTTGAAATGCTCTACTGCTTCAGTTACGTCAGATTCAGTTTTTAACCTGACTTCGGTATTTAGACCAATTGAAATTAGTTGACGGTAACTATTCCAGTCAGTGTTTTTATTATGAAGAATACATTTTTCCATAATTTCACAGCAGTCATTGAGAGTGATTATTATTGGCGAGTGGTCAGATGACAAGTCGAAATTGGACTTACAGGTAGTTGTTTCGATACGTACCCCCTTTGATACCGCAAAATCAATTAAGTCAGGTATTTTTTTTCTATCTGTTGGCCAATATGTGGGTTCACCTGTTGAGATTGTGTGGAGGTTGAGTACATTTATTGCTTCGAAGAGTTGACGTCCTTTTGGAGATATTAGGCGGGAACCCCATTTTAAGTGTTTAGCATTAAAATCTCCGCCTACTAGGAACCTAGGTCCAAGCAGCTGAAAAAATGATATGTACATATCTTTCGTGATACTGTGGCGCGGTGGGCTGTAGAGTGATGAGAAAGTCATGTCGCCTTCTTTAGTTTGTACTACAATGTTTGTTGCCTGGATTTCATTCTTGCAATATGGTTTTGCTTCATAATGTTTTATCGAGTTCCTTATGAGAACCGCAGAGCCACCATTTCCTTTACCACTGGGATGCATTGTGTGATAAAGTTCGTAGTTCGGAATTTTAAAGAAACTACGCGTCGTGAAATGGGTTTCTGATACTAGCATTATGTCGACCTGGTTTAATTTTAAAAATGCTTTTATTTCGATAGCATGTTTTGATAGACCATTAGCGTTCCATATGACTACTACTAAATCAAGAATTTTGTTTAGTCGTCAAGTTGATCAGTAAATTTGTCATTACTACGATTTGTTGCATCATTTGCTTCAACAGTGATGTCATCTCACGGAATTCTTCCACAAAATTATTTGGATTTGGTGAAAGCTTCTCCTCTGTTTCGCTACTGGTGTCTGACTTCACTATTTGTGCGAATGTTTCAGGTGAATGAGAAGTCGTGATGTGTTTTTTGTTTAGCGAAGGAAGAGGATTTTCTTGAATTTGTACTTCCGGCGCCTTAGGTCTTAGTTGGGGATACATTTTTTTTTGCAGGTTTTTGTATATTTGACATCCTTTGTAGTTGGCCGGATGATTTCCTTCACATAGAACACATTTGACATCATTGGATCTGCTTTTCCTTTCGCAATTTACAGAAGCATGATTTCCAGCGCACTTGATGCATTTAGGTTTGCGGTGACAGTATCCTTTTGTGTGCCCATACTGTTGGCAGTTTGCACATTGAGGGATTTCCCCTTTCGGGTGAGGTGGTTCAAATGTAACTGTAGTATACAAGAGTTTCTTAACCAAATAAATATCCTTATTATTTAGGTTTGGTGCAAGTTCAATAATAAACATGGGGAGAGGTTCACCTGACCCTCTACGTTTAATGTTCCAAACGTTTACAGCCGTATGTTCATGCTCCAGAAGTGCATTTTTGATTTCATCAATATCGGTTGAATGATGCAAATTTTTCAATATAACCCTAAAGCTTCTCTCTGTTTTTGGTTTGTAAGTGTAGAATTCAGTGTTTTTTAACTCCAACTGCTTTACAATGCTTACGTAAGAGTCAGATGTAGAAGGTTGAACTCTTACTTGACTTGGATTTAGCACTTTTAAGTCGAATTGATTTGCCGCATGTTCGTTTAATACATCTATTAGAGGCTTGATACAATGTACCTTATCAATAAATATAGGTGGAGGTTTCATTAATTTTGGATCCGTATCATTATTTTTTAACGATTCTTCAGTTTCTTCAGAGTCATCTTCCTGGAGATCTGCGTATCGGTTTGTTTTGACGGGTTCATTTAGCCAGTATGAGTCTAGCTTGGTTTGTTTTTGGCTTACTTGATGATTTTTACTTGGACTATCGCGTTGACGTTTACGGTTATTAACTACTGTCCAAGTGTCGTTAACAGAGGTTTCGTTTCTGGTGGCTGCAGCTTGATTCGATCCTTTATTTTGGAGGAGGTTATTTTTTTCTTCATTATACAATTTTTGAAGCTGTTGTTGAAGTAGTTGAATTTGTTGTTGTATATTTTTCACCTGAACTGATTTAGCCTTTTTCTCTTTTAGATGACCCGAAATCGCATTGCTTGACGCCTGCCGCGTGTTCATATTAGTTTCTTTGCGTGTATTGGATAGTATTGTTCCGTGTTGATTTGGGGAACTAAGTTTTATATTATCGTTTTTATTATTTATTAATTTAACTTTGTTAGAGATTCTTACATGTGCTTTTTTTTGTGAACATTTAATTTTATTCAGATCAAAGAAAAGCCTTTGGTCAGACATTTTTGGCGCCCAATGTGGGGCTGGTGAACATTATTATTTTAAAGGTCATTCAAACCGTTCATTTACTGTGCAGTGCTAAAATTACCACGGTTCGTGTTAAAAATATTGTGATGGATTATTTCCACATATTTTATATACATACATATTCATATATAAAAGAAAGGAATTATTTCCATATATTTTATATACATTCATTTTTATATATAAAAGAAACGGATTATTTCCATATATTTTATATACATACATATTTATATATAAAAGAAACACAACGTTTTTATAGTTGTTATCCAGTACCCGTTACGATTTTCACATGTGCTCTGTGCGTTAATAAAATCACGTTGTTTTCGATATTCTTACGGTAGTTGGTACTGTGCTGTCTTGCTGCTACATCTGCTGTCAACTGCGATGCTTTGTTTCTCGCTTTAGTTCTCGCTGCGGTGTCTTGCTGCTAAATCTTCTGTTTTTTGACTGCGTTTTGGTTTTACGTATTTTTATAAAATTTGTGCATTTTTTGCTACGTCACTTTTGGTTCTTGTCGCTGCGGTGCTGCTGCTTTCGATTTATTTCAGTGCAATTATTGTTGCGTTTTATTTTCTCGGTTTTCAATATATCAATTGTATACAATATTTTGATTTTTGCTATCTACGGCAATTTAATTGGATTTTATTATGGCTAGTGAAATTAAACAGCAACGTGCTAACACAAAAAAGAATATAACTCGTATAAGGAGTATCATAGTTCGAAATGCAAAATCAGACACAACGGTTTTATCGCTTATTGAATTAAAATGCCGTTTAGGCATTTTGGAATCGTACTTCACGCAGTTAATGAGCTATCAAACCCAAATTGAAGAATTGGAACCTGAAGACAATATGAGAGGTGAGCTTTAGGATCTATATGCCAACATCAAAACATCTATTCAAGAGCAAGTAGGTGAGGATTTGCATATGTCGTTACGAGATCACACGTTTTCACATTTCTCTTCAAGTACGAGACAGTCACTGTTGAAATTTCCGTCGTGTAGTGGGACATACTTTGAATACAAAAATTTTATTTCGTCTTTTAATCAAGTCATTGAGAGAGAAGTTGGATTGTCAAATATTGAAAAATTTAATCATTTGTTAAATTGTTTACATGGACAAGCATTGGACACCGTAAAGGCTTTTCAAGTTAGTAACGAAAGTTATCCAAAGGCACTTCAGAGATTGAAATCCCGCTACGATAATAGCAGCTTAATTTTTATGGAAAATATTGCTTCACTATTTGAATTGCCACATACATCAAAGCAAAGTTGTGGTCATCTTAGAAGCCTGGTTGACAATGTGTCTGAAGTCTACGATTCGTTACGTTCAATTGGCTCCGACAAACAAATTTCAAATGCAATGCTAATTTACTTGGTAATGCAAAAGGTGGATGATGGATCAAAAAATAAGTGGAAGCAATCTCTTGACTATAATTCTTTGCCTCTATAGGAAGATTGCGCTAAGGTTTTGGAAAGACGCTGTCAATTTCTTGAATCGATTGAAACAAGTTCTCTAAGAAGATCGATAAGCATCAATCTCGTCAAAATTGCTCATTTGTTTGCACTAAACGCACTTGTCCATTGTGTGACACTACTGATCACATTATTACTGGTTGCCAGCGATTTAGCAATATGTCCGTTCCGAAAATGGTTTCGAAAATGTGAAAAGGCTTTCTCTCTGCTTAAACTGCTTATCCAAAAATCATAAAGTTACTCAGTGTACATCTATTTTCAAATGCAAGACTTGTTCACGGTCTTATCATGCAATACCTCATCGAGCTCAAAATACATCAAGTACGTTTTCGTTATCGCCAGCACCTCAACCTATGGTGCAAACCACATCAGCTGTTGTTCATACTCATGTAGGAAACTCATCGCAAAATACAATTATTCTCGCCACAGCAATTGTACTTGTCCGTGATAACATTGGTAACTATCAGCTAGGGAAAGTGCTCCTCGACTCCTATTCACAGATTAATTTAATATCTGAAGAATTCTCACAAAAATTAAGATTACCGCTTGAAAGACATAACACACAAAGTGCTCCTCGACTCCTATTCACAGATTAATTTAATATCTGAAGAATTCTCACAAAAATTAAGATTACCGCTTGAAAGACATAACACACAAATCAGTGCTCCTCGACTCCTATTCACAGATTAATTTAATATCTGAAGAATTCTCACAAAAATTAAGATTACCGCTTGAAAGACATAACACACAAGTCCACAAATTGGGTGGCCTAAAGTTGGTCTCGTTACTGTCGACATGGAACAAGTTAATAAGGAAAAACAAAAGGCTGTATTTATCGTCGCAGAAAATTCTAATAATATCGTTGAAAACTATCGAAATTTAGTTCAAACAATACTAGTGTACGTGTGATAGCGTGGATGCTTCGTTGTTTCAGGAAGTTAAATAAATCTGCATACTGATCTGCATACATTTGCAAAATAGAATCACTGTCTGCCCAAGAAATCGAAACAGCGCTTTGGTGTATAATTTGGAAATCCAACAAACATATTTTGCCGAAGATATTCATCGAGTAAAAAAAGGAATAGAAGGTCAAGGTATTTGCAAATTTCTCAACTCGTTTTGTGAAGATACGTTTGGGTACAACTTGTTAAAGGTTGGTGGACGTCTAGAACTCGCTTTGTTACCTCAAATACAAAGGCATCCTGTATTACTACCCAGCAAATGATATTTTGTCGAATGTCTCGTACGTCACTTGTATATTACCAATTTTTACGTTGGACCTAAAGCACTAGTTGCTTTGAAACGCCTTAGATTTTGGATCATCAATGCTAGAGACATTGCGCGCAGTATTGTTAGATCGTTTGTACATTGTGTACGTTATAAATCGAAGTTACTCCAGCAAATGATTGGTAACTGGCCTGTTAAGCCACTTACACCTTGCAGACCATTTTCTCGCTGTGCTGTGGATTTTTGTGGACCAGTCAATACATATCTCCGAATAAGAGGCAAAACGCCGTATAAAACATACATAGCTATTTTTTTGTGTCTATGGTCAAAGGCAGTATCTCACAACAGATGCATTTATCGCCGCACTAAAACGCATGATGGACAGAGGAGGCTTGCCAACAAATATTTTTTGTGATAATGCCACAAATTTTATTGGGGCAAATCGAAAACTTACTGAGTTCAAAAACTTTATTTTCAAATCCAGCAATAAGCAATCGATCATTAACTTTTATTCTAATGAATAAATAAACTTTAATCTTATTCCTCCCAGGGCTCCACATTTCGGCGGTCTCTGGGAAGCTGCAGTAAAGTCAACAAAGAGTCATTTACATCGCACTGTTGCTAATGCACGTCTTACTTTTGAAGAACTAAATACTGCCCTGATTGAAGTAGAAGCTATACTTAATTCACGACCGCTAGCTCCACTTTCCTTTGATTCAAATGACTGTGAGGCTTTGACACCTGCACATTTCATCATTGATAACTCATTAAAGGCTTTACCCGAACGCACTATTGTTGCAGAAAATGATATAAATCATCACGATAAATGGTCGCGCATTATCGCAGTCAAACAACGTCTTTGGCATCAATGGTCTTGAGAATATTTGAGTGAATTGCAGTCTCGTACTAAATGCGTTCGTGATTAACCAAACATTCAGGTTAATGCATTTGTGATCATACACGAAGATAACGTGCCACCGCAACATTGGATAAGATAAGAAGATAAGAAAGAACAGGGTATTAGCTCCCATTTGAGCAGTGCACCGCGACCATGATTGATCTTTTGTTCTACAACAGACCCTAACTGAACAAAAGGCATTTCGCCTTTCGATCTCCTCCTGGCCCAGATCAAAGCTGGGTAGTCACATAGAATGTGGCTGGTTGTCTCCTCTGCCTCCAAGCAGAGTCTACAATCTATCTCTTCGGATAGGCCCATTTTGTTAAGGTGGTAACGTAGCCCATGGTGACCCGTTAGATATCCCACTAGCAACCTCAACTCTGTTCTGCTAAAGGAGGATATCTTATTATAACTATAGGGGAGAACCAGCTCTTTAGCCTGACGGTTACCTCGACTGTCGCACCAGTAGCGATTTCTCTCGGTTGAGATCCAAGTATTGATTAAAGACCTAGTTGTAGACCAACTTAATCCACAAAAAGGTTCTGGGATACAGATTATAGTGGCGGATCCTGCCAGTGCAAGACTATCGGCAGACTCACTACCATTATTTCCTGTGTGAGCAGGCACCCAGCACAATGTCACTTTATTATTGCTTGCCAGCTGCTGCAGTGTGTCTAGCAGTCTGCTAGAAGTTTTGAGAAAAACTTCCAGGAGCATAACGCTTTGATTGCTGCTTGACTATCTGAATAAATACAGATTCGGGCGCCTTTCAACCCTTCGTTAATGTTGATACGAGCGCAGACCTTGATCGCGTGAACCTCAGCTTGGAAGACAGTGGGCCATATACCCATGCGAGCGAGATTCTGGTGTTTGGACAAAATATTCCAGCACCAACTCCGAGACTTCCGTGCATGTTGATAAGAGGGTGTAGGCTAGCTGCACTCATAGCTGCTGTCTTTTTAATAAAGAGGTGCAGAGGGGGTGAGACCCACAATGGACTTCAGTGCTGATGTGGGACATGTTCGAATATTTCCCGTCATAGCGATGCACACGAGTCTTTGCAGTTTATTGCATTTGACTATTGCAGCATTTTGTTGCGCTTTATTCTACCAAACAAGAGCTGCGTAGGATATAATGGGTCTGACCATTGTGCGGTATAACCATGATATAATTCTAGGACTTATGGCTTTGCCAATTATATTACCCAGGTGAGTGTTCCAGTTAAGACGCTTATCTAGGGTTACCCCTAAATATATGACTTCATCGGAGCATTCAGTAGCCGTATCTTTAATAGATAGGGACCCAATATTTACTTTGTACCTTCTGGAAAATGGTACAATTACCGCTTTTTTTGGGTTAATACTTAGGCCTTCTTTGGTATACCAGTTCGAGACTTCGTGTAATGCCGTCTGCATTACAGCTGTAACTGTGGTGTCGAATTTACCTGTGACAATGATTGCCAGGTCATCTGCGTAACCTATAGGGTGATATCCAGATTGCTCCAGTTTAACTAGTAGGTCGTCGACTACCAGCGTTCATTACAATGGTGAGAGAACCCCACCCTGGGGGCAGCCCCTTACAGCATTAATGCTGACGATAGTGCTACCTAACTTGGACGATATGTTCCTACCACGCAACATTCTATCTATCCACGTTATTATACATGAGTCTATATCTTTACGGGCCAGTGCTCCAGATATGGATTCGTAAGATGTATTATCGAAAGCTCCCCCTACATCCAGAAATGCACATAAGGCGATCTCTTTAGATTGAAAGGTGTTTTCAATTTTGCTGACTAAATGATACAGCGCGACCTCTGTGGATTTGCCTTTTGAGTAGGCATATTGGGTGGAGTGGAGTGGGACAGTTTGTTCCAATTTATTCCGTATGTACAGATCAATTAGCCTTTCGACGGTCTTCAATAAGAAAGACGTAAGACTAATGGGTCTAATGGACTTAGGTTGGTCCATAGGTTTGTTCCTAAATTTGAGAATAAAGATCACGTTCACTCCTCTCTAGGAATGAGGGATGTAACCCATAGTAAAACAAGCCCTAAAGAGTTTTATTAATGGGTCTATAATGATGTCTATGCAATTCTGTAATAGAGCAGGATAGATACCATCGCCTCCAGGCGCCTTAAATGGTTGAAATGAGCTGATCGCCCATTTCACCTTGTCCCCGTCGAAGATAACACCAGATAGCGCGTAATCCTGACATGTAGGACATCCCTATATGAATGTGATGTTGATGGTTCGGTTCCTGGTAACGCAGCCAGGGAAGTGTGTTTGCAAGAGAAACTTGAGGGTATCTTTATGACCAGTTGTGAAGGATCCGTCGGGTTTTTAAAAGGCCTACTTCATTTTTTTTGGCCTAATTTAAAGCCTTTTGTAGTCTAGCAGCTTCAGGCAACTTATCAATACTATCACAATGGCTACGCCAGCTGGCCCGTTTGGACTGTCTGATTGAATTGTTGTAGTCGGTGAGTGCAGCTCTGTAATATTCCCAACTACCAGAGCGTTTTGTTCTATTGAATAAGCTCCTTACTAGTTTGCGCTTATTAGCTAGTTGCGAGTTCCACCAAGGAACCTTAGCTTTAATTGAAGCATTGCCTGCAACTGTGCTGTTGTGAAAGGAGGTTGGTAATACCTCACCTAAATGGTTTGCGGCCAACTCTATCTCTTCAGTTCTTAGTGGCCTAGCTAAAGAAAAATTTTCGGAACCCACCAAGTCCCTGTACCTAAGGCAGTTGGTTTTCTTTGGCTGGTACGCTTTATTTTGCTGTTCGGATATATCGGGAATTTCAAACCTAATATGTTGATGGTGTAACGACAATTTTCCGTCGCTCTGTTTGCCGGAGTAATACTCAGGGGTTGGTCCTGGGTCGTTACATTAAATTTTTAAAGGATAAAGACGGTGTTTGATTTCAATATTTATTTATTATTAAGTTGTCTTAAAACTAACAATGTTTATTTATTTATATTTGATATTTATGATATCTGTTGTGGAAGAAAAGTTTACGGGTTATGGACGTTATTATCTATAGACGTGTTCACGCCTATATATATATATGGCTTAGTAAGTAGGAAAGGATCTAAAACGTGTTCACGCTTTATATTAGGTTTTAATAGCAGGATATGAACGTGTTCACGCTTATATTTGCTACTGGGAAAGGATATAAACGTGTTCACGCTTATGTACGGTGGCTGTAGGAGGGATATACAAATCAAAGGAAAATTTGTTATGTAAGTCTCTGTTTAGACTTAGCTCTGCGACCGACTTTGTATGTTGTGTTTGACTGTCCAAGTCCCTGGTGCGTTCTCTTGTCTTCGAAAGTTGATAACGAGCCTCTGTCTGCTTCTGGACACTTGGCGAGTTGATCACTGACTCCCTCTTCTAAGTAAATGCGTCTTATATACGCATCAGACCAAACTTTAACGTAGCGCAAAGCTTAGTTTACAGCTGGCTTGGATTTTTGACGTCGTTGCAGTTTTGCGCTTTCGCCGTAGTTAATATGCGCGCGCATCAATTTTAACACAAAGCTCTTTGCACAAAAGCTTTTTTTTGACGTTTCTTGTGTTGTGCATTTGTTTTGTTTTGAAACGTGTTTAGCTTAGTGTCGGTAGTGGCGGCTTTAAATATTTATATTTATTTATTAAAATAAAATAAATATTAAAAATATTAAAAGTACAAGCTTAAATAATAAATAAATAAGGTAGGTACAATATTTATTTATTTGAATATATTTTGCATTCTTTTAATTTTTTAATGTAATCTCAGGTTTTATTCAACTGGTGCAGTTACGTGCATGAGGGGGTGGGTTTATGGTAAGTTATTTACTTTTAAAATATTATATAACAATTAATCAATTTTTATTTCAGGTATTAACTGCACACTAGTTATATGTAGGTTGGAAATTGGTAAAAATTTCCATCCTTACATTTCCTTCCTTCTTCGGGAAGTGAAGTTAACATGAGATACTACCTGGTGGCATGATTTCGTTTCTTTGGAGTTTTAAAAATTTTGTAAAAATTGTGTTGGTCTCTGATGTGGTGATCATCACCCTTCTGTTGAAGCATACTTGAATATTTCATCTGTCGCTGCCGATTTTGAACGATGGTTGGATTCTGAGTTCCGTGATAATATTTTCTTGCTTGTGCCGGATAACCGATTACTTTGTCCTTCATGTGAGTAGGACTATTTTTTCCTTGCTGTGATAGTTGTTCCTGTTGACTAGCGTGTTTTATCAAACCTAGTTGTGGTGGTGGTTGGGTAAAACTTATTATTTTATCAATAATTTGAACTTGCGTTGTATTGTGTTTGATGACTTCATCCTTTTGTGTGATTCGTCGTTGAATATCTTGTACTTGTTGCCATGGTATTAGCGAAGTGTTTAAATGTGCTTGTTCTTGAGGTATACAAAGTGATGAAGTTTCTACTACTTCAGTTAATGATGTATACGGTTGTTCTACGCTTGATTCCATTTGAGGTTTAGTATCTTGCTGTTGTTGAAATTGTATTTGACCTAGTACCTTTTGTTGATCTTGCTTGTCTCGGAATTGTTTAAATACTTCTGGGTTTTCTTTGATATATCTTGGACCTTGTTGTCGTTGTGCCTTTTGTATTTGTACTAGTAACTTTTGTTGATCTTGCTTGACTCGGAGTTGTTTACATACTTCTGTGTTTTCTTTGATATGTTTTATATTTCGCTGACGTTGTGCTTCTGGGATTTGGAGCTCTTGTATTTCTTTGTTTGATATGAGGCATTTACATGGCGTTTGCGCTTGTAAATTTTTTCGCAGTTCTACTGACTGCTGCTCTGGGTAAATTCGACATTGCATGCTTTGTATTATACTTGGCTTGGATAGTGATGCTGTCTTTGAAGTTGCAATTCTATTTATTCTAGCTGCTGTTTGCGCAGCTATCGACTAGTTGGGTTGTTGGTTACTTTGCTGCTGGTTCCGGACAGGTGATATGGGACCAAGACTATAGTTATCTTCAACTCGTACTGGCGTCGTGGATATGAGTCTCATTGTACTCTGTAATTGCATTATTGGTGGGTGCTCAACTATTGTACACATGTGGATAGTTTCTTCTTGAACATGGTCTCGACTCACTTTGTGCTGTGTTGTGTGAAGTTCTTCAAAGTCATCAGCAAGTGTTGCTAACTCATTTAAGCTTGTAAAGTCTTGATGTTTGATGTACACTTTGTAATCTGTGTTCATGTTGCGATATATTCGCTCTAATTGTGAATCTGGATCCAAGCAAGCTCGTCGCATTAAATTTTGAATGTCGATAAAATGATCTTTGAATTTTTCCTTTGGTTTATGAAGCCGCAATCGCACCTCGTCTTCTAATTTTTCAAAATATTTAGAGGAAATGAAAAATTTTAGGAAGTTGATTTTGAAAGTTGTCCATAACTGCCAATGCTTATTATTATTGCGATACCACATTAGTGCCTTGTCTTCGAGAAGTATAGGCATCGTCTTGGGAACTAGATTTACGTTAATGGCGTAAACATCTGCTAGTTCTTCTATTCTTTCTATAAAACCCAATGGATTCTTTCGTCCGTCGTAACGTACCGACCACTTCCTTATCTGTTCTACGACATGAGCATATGATGAAGCCATGATCGACATGAGGCATTTAATCTTTGGACGTCTTGTATTTATATTTTACTTTGTGGTAACGTTAGCTTGTGCCATTCATTCTGATGATAAAATCATAATTTCTTTCGGTTTACATAGTTTCCTGTTTGCTTTCGTATTTAAAATCTCCTGAACACGGTCATACTTGATTTTGGCTGGGATAACTTCATTATTAAAAAAATCCTTGAACACTGTCCCTGCTCGGACGCCAATTGTAACGACAATTTTCCGTCGCTCTGTTTGCCGGGGTAATACTCAGGGGTTGGTCCTGGGTCGTTACAATAAATTTTTAAAGGATAAAGACGGTGTTTGATTTCAATATTTATTTATTATTAAGTTGTCTTAAAACTAACAATGTTTATTTATTTATATTTGATATTTATGATACCTGTTGTGGAAGAAAAGTTTACGGGTTATTGACGTTATTATCTATAGACGTGTTCACGCCTATATATATATATGGCTTAGTAAGTAGGAAAGGATCTAAAACGTGTTCACGCTTTATATTAGGTTTTAATAGCAGGATATGAACGTGTTCACGCTTATATTTCCTACTGGGAAAGGATATAAACGTGTTCACGCTTATGTACGGTGGCTGTAGGAGAGATAAAACGTGTTCACGCTTTATATTAGGTTTTAATAGCAGGATATGAACGTGTTCACGCTTATATTTGCTACTGGGAAAGAATATAAACGTGTCCACGCTTATGTACGGTGGCTGTAAGAGGGATATACAAATCAAAGGAAAATTTGTTATGTAAGTCTCTGTTTAGACTTAGCTCTGCGACCGACTTTGTATGTTGTGTTTGACTATCCAAGTCCCTGGTGCGTTCTCTTGTCTTCGAAAGTTGATAACGAGCCTCTGTCTGCTTCTGGACACTTGGCGAGTTGATCACTGACTCCCTCTTCTAAGTAAATGCGTCTTATATACGCATCAGACCAAACTTTAACGTAGCGCAAAGCTTAGTTTACAGCTGGCTTGGATTTTTGACGTCGTTGCAGTTTTGCGCTTTCGCCGTAGTTAATATGCGCGCGCATCAATTTTAACACAAAGCTCTTTGCACAAAAGCTTTTTTTTGACGTTTCTTGTGTTGTGCATTTGTTTTGTTTTGAAACGTGTTTAGCTTAGTGTCGGTAGTGGCGGCTTTAAATATTTATATTTATTTATTAAAATAAAATAAATATCAAAAATATTAAAAGTACAAGCTTAAATAATAAATAAATAAGGTAGGTACAATATTTATTTATTTGAATATATTTTGCATTCTTTTAATTTTTTAATGTAATCTCAGGTTTTATTCAACTGGTGCAGTTACGTGCATGAGGGGGTGGGTTTATGGTAAGTTATTTACTTTTAAAATATTATATAACAATTAATCAATTTTTATTTCAGGTATTAACTGCACACTAGTTATATGTAGGTTGGAAATTGGTAAAAATTTCCATCCTTACATTTCCTTCCTTCTTCGGGAAGTGAAGTTAACATGAGATACTACCTGGTGGCATGATTTCGTTTCTTTGGAGTTTTAAAAATTTTGTATAAATTGTGTTGGTCTCTGATGTGGTGATCATCACCCTTCTGTTGAAGCATACTTGAATATTTCATCTGTCGCTGCCGATTTTGAACGATGGTTGGATTCTGAGTTCCGTGATAATATTTTCTTGCTTGTGCCGGATAACCGATTACTTTGTCCTTCATGTGAGTAGGACTATTTTTTCCTTGCTGTGATAGTTGTTCCTGTTGACTAGCGTGTTTTATCAAACCTAGTTGTGGTGGTGGTTGGGTAAAACTTATTATTTTATCAATAATTTGAACTTGCGTTGTATTGTGTTTGATGACTTCATCCTTTTGTGTGATTCGTCGTTGAATATCTTGTACTTGTTGCCATGGTATTAGCGAAGTGTTTAAATGTGCTTGTTCTTGAGGTATACAAAGTGATGAAGTTTCTACTACTTCAGTTAATGATGTATACGGTTGTTCTACCCTTGATTCCATTTGAGGTTTAGTATCTTGCTGTTGTTGAAATTGTATTTGACCTAGTACCTTTTGTTGATCTTGCTTGTCTCGGAATTGTTTAAATACTTCTGGGTTTTCTTTGATATATCTTGGACCTTGTTGTCGTTGTGCCTTTTGTATTTGTACTAGTAACTTTTGTTGATCTTGCTTGACTCGGAGTTGTTTACATACTTCTGTGTTTTCTTTGATATGTTTTATATTTCGCTGACGTTGTGCTTCTGGGATTTGGAGCTCTTGTATTTCTTTGTTTGATATGAGGCATTTACATGGCGTTTGCGCTTGTAAATTTTTTCGCAGTTCTACTGACTGCTGCTCTGGGTAAATTCGACATTGCATGCTTTGTATTATACTTGGCTTGGATAGTGATGCTGTCTTTGAAGTTGCAATTCTATTTATTCTAGCTGCTGTTTGCGCAGCTATCGACTAGTTGGGTTGTTGGTTACTTTGCTGCTGGTTCCGGACAGGTGATATGGGACCAAGACTATAGTTATCTTCAACTCGTACTGGCGTCGTGGATATGAGTCTCATTGTACTCTGTAATTGCATTATTGGTGGGTGCTCAACTATTGTACACATGTGGATAGTTTCTTCTTGAACATGGTCTCGACTCACTTTGTGCTGTGTTGTGTGAAGTTCTTCAAAGTCATCAGCAAGTGTTGCTAACTCATTTAAGCTTGTAAAGTCTTGATGTTTGATGTACACTTTGTAATCTGTGTTCATGTTGCGATATATTCGCTCTAATTGTGAATCTGGATCCAAGCAAGCTCGTCGCATTAAATTTTGAATGTCGATAAAATGATCTTTGAATTTTTCCTTTGGTTTATGAAGCCGCAATCGCACCTCGTCTTCTAATTTTTCAAAATATTTAGAGGAAATGAAAAATTTTAGGAAGTTGATTTTGAAAGTTGTCCATAACTGCCAATGCTTATTATTATTGCGATACCACATTAGTGCCTTGTCTTCGAGAAGTATAGGCATCGTCTTGGGAACTAGATTTACGTTAATGGCGTAAACATCTGCTAGTTCTTCTATTCTTTCTATAAAACCCAATGGATTCTTTCGTCCGTCGTAACGTACCGACCACTTCCTTATCTGTTCTACGACATGAGCATATGATGAAGCCATGATCGACATGAGGCATTTAATCTTTGGACGTCTTGTATTTATATTTTACTTTGTGGTAACGTTAGCTTGTGCCATTCATTCTGATGATAAAATCATAATTTCTTTCGGTTTACATAGTTTCCTGTTTGCTTTCGTATTTAAAATCTCCTGAACACGGTCATACTTGATTTTGGCTGGGATAACTTCATTATTAAAAAATCCTTGAACACTGTCCCTGCTCGGGCGCCAATTGTAACGACAATTTTTCGTCGCTCTGTTTGCCTGGGTAATACTCAGGGGTTGGTCCTGGGTCGTTACAATAAATTTTTAAAGGATAAAGACGGTGTTTGATTTCAATATTTATTTATTATTAAGTTGTCTTAAAACTAACAATGTTTATTCATTTATATTTGATATGTATAAAAATTATTATACCTGTTGTGGAAAAAAAGTTTATGGGTTATAGACGTTATTATCTATAGACGTGTTCACGCCTATATATATATATATGGCTTAGTAAGTAGGAAAGGATCTAAAACGTGTTCACGCTTTATATTAGGTTTTAATAGCAGGATATGAACGTGTTCACGCTTATATTTGCTACTGGAAAGGATATAAACGTGTTCACGCTTATGTACGGTGGCTATAGGAGGGATAAAACGTGTTCACGCTTTATATTAGGTTTTAATAGCAGGATATGAACGTGTTCACGCTTATATTTGCTACTGGGAAAGAATATAAACGTGTTCCACGCTTATGTACGGTGGCTGTAGGAGGGATATACAAATCAAAGGAAAATTTGTTATGTAAGTCTCTGTTTAGACTTAGCTCTGCGACCGACTTTGTATGTTGTGTTTGACTGTCCAAGTCCCTGGTGCGTTCTCTTGTCTTCGAAAGTTGATAACGAGCCTCTGTCTGCTTCTGGACACTTGGCGAGTTGATCACTGACTCCCTCTTCTAAGTAAATGCGTCTTCTTATATACGCATCAGACCAAACTTTAACGTAGCGCAAAGCTTAGTTTACAGCTGGCTTGGATTTTTGACGTCGTTGCAGTTTTGCGCTTTCGCCGTAGTTAATATGCGCGCGCATCAATTTTAACACAAAGCTCTTTGCACAAAAGCTTTTTTTTGACGTTTCTTGTGTTGTGCATTTGTTTTGTTTTGAAACGTGTTTAGCTTAGTGTCGGTAGTGGCGGCTTTAAATATTTATATTTATTTATTAAAATAAAATAAATATTAAAAATATTAAAAGTACAAGCTTAAATAATAAATAAATAAGGTAGGTACAATATTTATTTATTTGAATATATTTTGCATTCTTTTAATTTTTTAATGTAATCTCAGGTTTTATTCAACTGGTGCAGTTACGTGCATGCGGGTGTGGGTTACGTGCATGGTAAGTTATTTACTTTTAAAATATTATATAACAATTAATCAATTTTTATTTCAGGTATTAACTGCACACTAGTTATATGTAGGTTGGAAATTGGTAAAAATTTCCATCCTTACAATGGTCTAAGAGGAACACCTCGTCCGACAAATGCCAATTCCATATAGATTCCTCAATACCTTTGGTGCAAAGAGTGAGATCTAATACCTCTTCTCTAATTGCATTAATAAAAGTGTGTTTACTACCTTTGTTAGCGATACTTAATCCTAACGACATAATATAATCTAATAGGTACTCACCCCTTTTGTTGTCATTACTGCTCCCCCACACTGTGTGGTGAGCATTAGCGTCACAGCCCAAGATAAGCTACCGCCCAGTGGACTTGCAGAAGTTGATCAGCTATTGGACTTCCGATGGTGGAATGGTTTCTTCATCACCTGGGAAGTAGGCAGAGGCCATGACAATATCCGTCACCCCTCCTATTGTAGGTACTTCAACTAGGACCGCAACTAGGTCTCTAGAAATAAAATTTGTTAGCGGAAGATGTTTAACGTCTCCACCGATTAAGATAGCTGTACGTGGCACTGCAATCGATCGTTCCTAAACCAGCTTACCTGATTTTGAGTTTAGACCCCGAATGTGGCCACCGAACACCCACGGCTCTTGGATAAGTCCTAGAGCAATGTTGTTGGTTTGGGCAATTCTGCACAGGGTGGCTGATGCTCCTTTAGCATGGTGCAGATTTGCCTGGAGCATTTTAAAAGTGCTCATTAGGTCTCGTTAAGAGACTTTCGGACGAGAGTATCACGTTTGTCTCGTCGAGAACCCTTGTTCTTCGCACCCTTTAATTGCTCCGGTAAAATTTTACCGGCTAAGGGTGGTTTAAAAGTAGCGGTCCTTGGGTTACCTGCTACTGTAACTGGGCCCGTGGAGGGCTTTGTGGACTTACTTCTTAAGGTGGGAAACTGAACAGCACGCCCACTAGCCGTGCTAATAGCCTTGCTAGTGGATATGCGTGTGTCTAGTTCCGCTTCCTCAGGAATAGTGACTGTTGGGCAACTGTCCGTATGGGATGTTGACGGAGCCGACGATGACTGAATGGTTTTGTCATCCTGAACCACCTTTGGAACTTTAATCATGGATGGAGAAAGAGCGGGGGTGGTTATCTTAAGCATCAATCTCAGATGTCCGAACCGGTATGCAATCCCTTTAGTTCGGACAACGACCTCATGGATTCGTTATCAATGACGAAAACAAGGTGCAGCATCTGATCCTGCGTCAGTCTGCGAATCACCTTCCACCGTTTGGTGGAGAATTTGTTTTTCGTTTGACAAAGTCAAACTTTGGGGAAAATAGCCACGAACTATATGAGTTCGTGGGAAATCCTTTTCCTCAACCACGTTAATGGCGAACCCGCATTTGGCTTCTATGTGACCAGAAAATCGCTTGACCCACTCCGCGGTTTTTGCATCGCTGCATACGATAAGTAGCCACCCCGTAAGCACCCTACGAACTCCGGCTGAATATCGTCGCAATGTTGCTCTATAGCAACATCAATAATCACCTCCTGGAGACGCGTTATTTGCTCTGTAGAGAGCGAAGTGCCAGCTGGATCTGCTGACGTGAAGCCTAAACGCACGCCTTTGACAGCTAGGCTGTACGATGGCTTGGTGAGCTCCATATGAGCCACCTTAGGCTTTTTGGCGGAAATCAAACCGGGGGATTGCTCCTCCGATCTGACCCGCTTGTTCGCAGGCGGATGTTGCATAGCAATTTTTAGAGCCTCTGCCCTGCTATGGCCTGAAGACATAGCCGCCTAAAACCTTCTTCGCTCACTTCTTTAAAGGTGAGTAAATTTTGGGGATTCCAAAGTGAGGTTCTCAACTCTATAGCCAACGACAGTTAGACCGGATTTTTGTAATACCACACTGCCGGTGTCGGAATCACCAGATTCTGCGGCTACGGAATTTGAAGACAAGACCTCAATAATTTCCTGCCGCCTTACCTGGGATCGCGACAAAGTTACTGCTGGTGCGTACACCGTGTCCGCAAGCGGAGAAGTAGACGGTGGCCCATTCGGGTCCATTTTGACGCATATAATAGCGCTGTCGAAATGGGTGGAGGCTTCCAGCCCAGTGGCCGGCACACACTCAGCTACAGATAATTCCGTAAAGGAATCATTGGAAGGTGATGCCGTTAGAGTGACATCAAGCTCATTTGAATTTATATTATTTAATTTTTCCATACAAAATTTTATATATTCGGGATTGGAAGGTCTGTAACGACACGGATTTGTCGTTTTAAATTTGCTGAGATATTACTCAGTCGTGGTCCGGGTCGTTGCAATAAATTTGTTCTATTGACCAGTTCGAAGCTGGTAAACCAAGAGAAAATTAAAAGCTGTTTGATTGTTATTATTTTTAAAATTTTATTTATTAAAAAGATTTCTTTAATAATTTATTTTAAGCTTGACTCTACTCAATAATTTATTTTAAGCTTGACTCTACTCAATAATTTATGTTAAGCTTGACTCTACTCAATAATTTTTACCTAAAGACGTCAGAACATCAAAGGGTTTTTTTCCAAATCTACGCAATTAGTTTTTAGCCAAAGATGTGAAAACATCAAAGGCGTTATAAAATCTATTCAATAAGTTTTACCCAAAGACGTCAGAACATCAAAGGGTTTTTTTTCAAATCTACGCAATTAGTTTTTAGCCAAAGACGTCAAAACATCAAAGGCGTTATAAAATCTACTTAATACCTTCTACTGATTTATTTAGCCTTAGCGTCGAAACACCATGGGCTTCTAAAAAAAAGACTTAGCGCTGGAGTAGAGGTCTACTCGTTTCGGTGTGCCGGTGCTAAGTGATTTTTCATATAAAAATCTCCGCTATTTATATAAAACACTTTGCTTTGATTAATTGCACGCACAACCGCACAAGTATAATTTTCGTGAGTGTGGGTGTTCGCTGTGTTTGTCGTGCGTATGGATGTTCGCTGTGTTGATCGTGCGTGTGGATGTTCGCGGTGTTTGTTTCGCGTATGGATGTTTGCGGTGTTGATCGTGCGTGCGGATGTTCGCGGTGTTTGTTGTGCGTGTGGATGTTCGCGGTATTGATCGTGCGTTTGGATGTTCGCTGTGTTGATCGTATTTAAATAATTTTTATGCAGACGAAATTCTCGATTTATAAATATTGTTTTCTTTTATTCAAAACAAATTCTGAAAATAACTCTAGCCTAAATATAGTCAATTCATTTCATATAAACATTAATTTTGTATAAAAATAACTTATGTCTAGCAATTCATTTCATATTAACTTTGTATAAAAATAACTTATGTCTAGCAATTCATTTCATATAAACATTAACTTCGTATAAAAATATATATATAAAGTAAAATTTTATTTATGCATATACATATTTTAAGGTAAATAAAATTTACTTTATATGTCCCCTCTTCTTTGGGGGTGACTGAGCCATTAGGTCGGGTTGTTTGGCACCGTCTTCACTGCGACTTGTCCCTGACGGCTGATCCGTACTTAATATATGATGTTATTGATGGTGCGTCGGAACTTTGTCTGCTGTCCGGGTCGGTGATATGGAAGTAGTCGCTGGATCTCATTCTCCAGATCCGCTGGCCACTTTGGTTGCTCGGCTGTAATCATTACCTCGATGTTGCTAATGGCGTTATCTGGCTCTTTCGCTTGTGGTATCGTACTGGGAACCTCGTTTTGTACCTGTCCTGCTAGGATTTGTTGCAAGACGTCATCGATGACTGTAGGTGCTGGTGTTTCCATTCGATTTAGCAGGTCCATCAGGTTATTGTCGCTGTATTGCAACTCGTCGATTAGTGCGGCAATATCTAATTCGTTGAGCATGTTACCGGATGTTTCTGTAGGGATCTCGGCTTCTTTTAGGTTGCTTGACTTTGTTCGCCATCCGTCGGCCTTTCCTTTTTCCGTGCGGTAGCTCGGTAGTATCTTGGGTGTAGTGTGACTGGGGCCCTTCACCGCTTTCACACGATGTGTTGGTTTTTTGTACAAGGTGTTAGCGAGGCTTCGGCATTTCCAGGGGTGCATTCGTCAAAGAATGACGCCGGTAATCTAGGTTCACGCCCTTGAAGTAAATATGCTGGGCTGTATTTGGTGGAGTCTGACGAAGCTGTATTGATCGCTAGCATAATCTCCGGTAGTAGTTCGTCCCATGTGGTGTGTTGTTCCTGTACTAGTTGGGACATTAGGGTTTTCACTGTCCGATTTGTGCGTTCCGTCGGATTTTCTTGCGGCGTGTATGGTGCTGTGAGCTGGTGTTTCACATTCATTTTCTCCAGCCATTTTTTGAACAAATTACTGATGAATTGCGGCCCATTGTCGGTGATGACAATCTTTGGGGCTCCGAATCTCGCCAATACCATTTCTCTAAATGCCCTGATGGTATTTTCACTGGTGGCGCGACGCATGGCAATGAGTTCCGTCCATTTGGAGAATTTGTCAACTATTACCAATAGCATGGTATTTCCTGATTTAGACCGTGGTAAGGGTCCAATGAAGTCAGCGGACACTACAGCGAATGGTTCGTTTGGGACGGTTGATAGCATCAATCCTGCTGGTTTATTCAACTATTACCAATAGCATGGTATTTCCTGATTTAGACCGTGGTAAGGGTCCAATGAAGTCAGCGGACACTACAGCGAATGGTTCGTTTGGGACGGTTGATAGCATCAATCCTGCTGGTTTATTTAGATTTGGCTTGTATTTTTGACATGATTCAGAAGCCTTGACATGTCTAGCAATATCTCGTGACATTCCCGGCCAGTAGTATTGATTTTGCACTCTCGTGATCGTCTTCCGAATCCCAAAGTGTCCAGCATGTACGTTGTCATGATTTTCCTGGATTATACGTGTTCGCAGGGTTTTGGGTACGCATAACCCCCAACTGTTGTCCTGGTACTTTGTTGTGTCCTTGGGCAGATGTCTATACAGTTGATTATTACAAATAGTGTAATCGGGATTCTGTTGTGGATGACGCTTGAGCTCTTCCAACCGCTTTTGATACCATTTGTCTTCATGTCTGCTCTTGGAATCTGCTTGGATCTGCCTTAGTATTTCCATTGGTTGGCGTGAAAGAGCATCGGCCACCACATTGAGTTTCCTTCGGCGATACTGGACATCAAAGCGGTATTGTTGGAGTTCCCGTGCCCATCTCGCCACTCGTCCAGTAGGATTTTCAATCGAGTTTAGCCACTTGAGAGCTAGATGGTCGGTTATTACCGTAAACTCGTAACCCTCCAAGTAGGTCCTCATTTTTCGTATTGCCCATACAATGGCAAGGCATTCCTTTTCCGTGGCTGAGCAATTTATTTCCGTAGTGGAGAGATGTCTACTGGCGTGAGCTATTACCCGTTCTTGGCCCTCTATTTCCTGCGTTAATACTGCTCCAAGACTTATGTTGCTGGCATCGGTTTGTAAGCAAAATCTTATGTTGAAGTCTGGACAGGTCAGAATGGGTGCTTCGGTCAGGAGGGTTTTGATTCTGGTAAATGCCTCTTGTTGTGCTTCCTTCCACCTCCAATGTTTTCCCTTTTTTAACATACTTGTTAACGGGTGTATTACTTGAGCAAAGTCTGGTACAAAGCGTCAATACCATGACGCGATGCCGATAAACTGTCGCAGCTGTCTGAGGTTGTTTGGAGGTTGCAAGTTTTGAATCGCGGCTACCTTATCCGGGTCCGTGTGGATGCCTTGTACACTTACTACGTGGCCTAGGTACTTAGTTTCCGTCTGAAAGAATTCACACTTGTCTATGTTGATCTTCAAGTTTGCAGCTTTCAGTCTGTGGAATACTTTTTTCAGATTTGTCCAGTGATGTTGCAATGAGGTCCCTGTAACAACAATGTCGTCTAAATAAGCAAACGCATGTAGTTCTAAGTCAGCTCCAATAACCTGGTCCAGAGCCCGTTGGATTGTGGCGGGGGCTGAGTGTAAACCGAATGGCAACATGCGCCATTGGAATAGTCCCCGTCCCGGTACCCGGAAGGCAGTATATGGTTTGCTGTTGGGATCCATTGGGATCTGCCAGTATCCGTCCTTCAGATCGATGCTGCTTATGTATTTAGCATTTCGTAACCGGTCCAAGATATAGTGGATGCGCGGAAGGGGGTAGGCGTCCGGTACTGAGTTGTTATTTAGTTGACGGTAGTCAATGCAAAACCGCCAGTCGCCATTCTTCTTCTTGACTAGTACTACAGGAGAACTGTAGGGACTTCGCGACGGCTTTATACACCCTTTGTGTAATAATTCGTCAACCTTGTTGTTGATGACCTGCTGCATGGCCGGGTTTTTGGGGTAGTACCTTTGCGATCGTCCTTCATCACGATCTTATGGGTAGTGATGTTAGGTACGCCGGACATGTTACTGAAACCCTCCAATTCCAGTCCTGTCACTGTCCCTGCGGTGGAGTGCTCCTGATTGCCGTTTCCCGAATATTTCCGACAGCAGTCCACGGTCCGTATGTTTTTTAATCCACATACCCAGCAGAAGAGTATCCGTCGCCCTTGGCAGCTCTTAGCGAGGTGTCCATAATGCCCACATCGACGACAGGCCAGGTTGGGATTGACTATTTTGTTGGTCTGGATCTTCACAATGTGGTTACGCTCTTCGCGAATTTTGTGGTGGTTGGATTTCTCCTGTTCCAGACGAAGTATCTCGAAATCTTCGGCCAGCGCAACTAGTTCATCCAGGCTTACGAAGTCGCGACGCTTAATATACATCTGGTAATCCGTGCCAGAGTTCCGATAAATTCGGTCCAGTTGTTGACACATGTCGAGGCCGGCATGACGCATTAGGTCCTGCATGACGATGACGAAATCTTTGAGCCCCTCACGTTGCTTTTGCTTGCGGGCACGAATCTCGTCCTCTTCCGGTAGGAAGAATTTGAGAAAATCGGCCTTAAATGTAGACCATAGTTTCCATTGCCTGTTGTTGTTACGATACCAAATCAGTGCCTTGTCTCTTAATAACTCTGGCATGGTCCGTGGCATTAGATTTACGTTAATACCATATACGTCGGCCAACTCTTCAATCCTTTCTATAAACATAAGTGGGTCCTTGCGACCATCATACTTGATGGCCCACTTCCTAACTTGCTCCATGGTTTGCGTAATAGGTGGCAGTACGATCTGCACCTCGTTGTTAGGCTCTTATACAGTTGGCATCGTTTTGGTGTGTTTTCGTGCGAGCTCCCACAACATTTCCCTTCTTGCCATATTATAGTCCTCTTCCTCAATATATGCCGCCAGCCTGCGTCGAAGTTCCTCTACAGAACCGGTTGTACCTAATTCCATTTCGTCCAAGTAATGGATGAGCTCCTCCTTTCGTAGGTTGTATAACCACGACTTGCTGGGAGTAGGAGGTCTTCGAGATTCTTGGTCACTGGTCACCTTTAAATCCACCGACATCACTAATCTTGGTTTTCTTTCCTGTTTGGTTTATTCTCGAACTCAGGCCCCTGCTCGGGCGCCAATTGTAACGACACGGATTTGTCGCTTTAAATTTGCTGAGGTATTACTCAGTCGTGGTCCGGGTCGTTGCAATAAATTTGTTCTATTGACCAGTTCGAAGCTGGTAAATCAAGAGAAAATTAAAAGCTGTTTGATTGTTATTATTTTTAAAATTTTATTTATTAAAAAGATTTCTTTAATAATTTATTTTAAGCTTGACTCTACTCAATAATTTATTTTAAGCTTGACTCTACTCAATAATTTTTACCCAAAGACGTCAGAACATCAAAGGGTTTTTTTCCAAATCTACGCAATTAGTTTTTAGCCAAAGATGTGAAAACATCAAAGGCGTTATAAAATCTATTCAATAAGTTTTACCCAAAGACGTCAGAACATCAAAGGGTTTTTTTTCAAATCTACGCAATTAGTTTTTAGCCAAAGACGTCAAAACATCAAAGGCGTTATAAAATCTACTTAATACCTTCTACTGATCTATTTAGTCTTAGCGTCGAAACACCATGGGCTTCTAAAAAAAAGATTTAGCGCTGGAGTAGAGGTCTACTCGTTTCGGTGTGCCGGTGCTAAGTGATTTTTTATATAAAAATCTCCGCTATTTATATAAAACACTTTGTTTTGATTAATTGCACGCACAACCGCACAAGTATAATTTTCGTGCGTGTGGGTGTTCGCTGTGTTTGTCGTGCGTATGGATGTTCGCTGTGTTGATCGTGCGTGTGGATGTTCGCGGTGTTTGTTTCACGTATGGATGTTCGCTGTGTTGATCGTGCGTGTGGATGTTCGCGGTGTTGATCGTGCGTGTGGATGTTCGCGGTGTTGATCGTATTTAAATAATTTTTATGCAGACGAAATTCTCGATTTATAAATATTGTTTTCTTTTATTCAAAACAAATTCTGAAAATAACTCTAGCCTAAATATAGTCAATTCATTTCATATAAACATTAATTTTGTATAAAAATAACTTATGTCTAGCAATTCATTTCATATTAACTTTGTATAAAAATAACTTATGTCTAGCAATTCATTTCATATAAACATTAACTTCGTATAAAAATATATATATAAAGTAAAATTTTATTTATGCATATACATATTTTAAGGTAAATAAAATTTACTTTATAGGTCATCCACGACATAGCCCGTTTATCGTGAGAAGTCTAATTAAAACTGGAGGTTGACAGGTATCCATAGTTCGCATATTAAAGACCAACTATCCATGGCCATTCATCCCTCGGCATATGCTGTTACACCTTGGATTTGAGCTTTGATTTAAGATGCTTTTACATGCGTCCGCCCGATTACAATTAGCCCGAACCCATAGTAGAGACATGACCATACTATGAACCTGTTTCTAGCCGCCCCCGCGTAGAGGATGTAATTACACTACCGACAGTGTACAACAGTTACGGCACATACACAAAGTACGTGTTTATTCCCCTGTGTATCTGACGGCTGACGGCCAAAACATTGGATAACTAGCAGAGTAATTTCTGTCATCACAGGCAAAAATAATCGTGTGAGATTCGTTGAGGTGAAAACGCTAAAGTGCAAGTCCCATTCATAAGCAGGCACTTCTTCTAGCATGAAAGTTCTTTCATGGAGACCGGGATGTTGGGTTGAACTTCTATTCAAAACAATATAATTTTTTCAAAAACAAAATGTTAAACTAGACTCGTTGAGTCTCTGCAATTTTTCAAGAAATAAAAAAGTTTAGTTTGTCCCTTATACTTACTAAAGAATGTCGTGTTTTTTTCTTATTCTTTTTTCGCGAGATTGAATAGTTGGTGAGATTGAGAACATTTAATTTTATTCAGATCAAAGAAGAGCCTTTGGTCAGAGAAATCGACATAATGGCTGATGTTCCTCAAGGAAGCGTATTGGGGCCGCTTCTATATATAATTTACACAGCTGATCTCCCACTACTCCCAAATCATGTACTTGCTACTTTCGAGGTTGACACTGAAATTCTCAGTTTTCAGTGACCATATGAGGGCATCTCAAAGTCTCTCGACTCATTTAAGTCTATTGGAGAAGTGGCTAGCAAAATGGCGCATAAAAATAAACGAAACGAAAAGTTTGCATGTCACGTTTACTCTACGAAAAGAAAGGTGCCGCCTGTTACGTTGAATAACATCATTATACTCCAGTCACGTGATGTAAAATATCTTGGCATTTATCTTGATAGAAGGTTGACTTGGACTAACCACATTGAAAACAAAAAACTGAAATAAAATTGAAATCACAGCAGCTTCATTGACTTATTAATAAAAGCTCTAAGCTAAGTCTGGAAAATAATGTCCTGGTATACAATTCAATCTTAAAACCTATCTGGTTCGTTGGCGTAGAATAAATCGTCTAATATCGAAAATATATAGTGTTGAATAAATTACTTAGATAAATAACCAGCGCTCCTTGGTATCTCAAAAATGTACATATCCATAACGATCTTGGAATACCAACAGTTGCAGACGTCGTTAAAATATGCGGCCAAAAATTTAAATGAAACTTCCCCAGCATCCAACAGCTGCATTCTGATACCTCAATATCTAGACTTAAGGGAAAAAGTTTCATACTACCTTAACGCAATTTTACTAAAAATGTTTTTCTTTTGCTATAAGTTTTGATAATAATAATCCATTTCATTTTATTATAAAGTTTAAATTCCTCTTTTGCACCTGCTAATTGCATTATGTTTAGTTTTTCAGATTTGATTACATGATTGTCAATTTATAATCAGAAAGACATAAATAAAATAAAATAAAATAATATATAAAATAATACAATATTACAATTTTTATTTTATCTATCTATATATACATAAAATCGTTTGTTCGTTTCTTTCGTTACTCAATAACTTTTTAATTACTTAATTTATCTTCGTGATGCTCTCAGATCATATTTATATAGTTTTTAAGCGCAACATAGATTATTAAGACATTCAATATTAGATATAATTTTAACATAAATAATAAATTTATAAATTTCTGTTTCAAACTGTTGACACATTACGACAGTTTGTGTGATACTGATTTTTTTTCCGTATTTTTGTGTGTTTTGTGCATATTGTTCGAACTTTAACGAAGTAGCTGAAAGAACAAATATAATAGAAATTCTAAATGTTAATTGAAACAAACTGAAAATTGGTCAAAATATTTTTTTTTAATAAACATACATATTTATGTTATATAATAATGTTTGATTTAAATGAAATTATCTTTTTCAGTATGTTTTGAAATGAATAGTAATTTCATATGGTATTTAATTTCACCAATTTGATTTTATATTGACTTTATTATATTGACCACGATTTTAAGGAGATACTCGTTCTAGGTACGATGAAAGCTTTCCACCATACCGTCCGAGTATGTAAAGGAGTAATACGAGTTTTATGTATACCCAGCATTCTGCATACTTTCTGCATACTGTCGATTCAAAGTTCCGTCTCTGATCCGAATGGCATACCATACCGCGCAACCTAATTATCCAAGAAAATATTAGCGATCACGCTGGCTTCTTGATTACAAACAGGATACACCTCCGGCCATTTACTAAAATAATCCATCACTACCAACACAGACCTATTTCCTCCACTGCTCAAGGGAAAAGGCCCAGAGATATCCATCGCAATTCGCTCAAGCGGAGCTTATACATTGTACTGCTGCATGCCAACGTAACTCCTCCTACTTGATCCTTTCGAAGATACACATTGGACACATTTCCTTATAAAGTCCCAACAACTGACCCAGTAAAAATGTTTTTGAATCTTTTCCACAGTTTTTGTTATACCCAAATGACTTTCACTGCAAGTACTGTGATACCCAGAGATTATTTCATTGATACGGGACTTGGACACCACTGGTAGATTATTAGTAGATTTACCATCCTCACTCTCCCAAGACCGATATAAACAACCTTCTCTAAAGTTCAAACTCTGCCATTGCGCCCAGTAAGCCCTGCATTAGGACTCTCACTCGCCATTTACTGCCATTACCTTTATAGGATCTGTATCGTGTATATGTGTTCCACTGGCTCGTTTCGGTTTACCGAAGACCTATCCGAGCCTCTGAGAGGCTCAGAGGCTGTTATCCTGGCAAGTTGCCGCAACTCTTTATTTAATTCTTTAAGTTCACTGAAAGTCTGTTACAAATTCTGATCAATTTTCTGCGAATTCTAATTTACAAGCTGTTTAAGTTCAGTGGAAGTCTGCTCTGGGTGCTTTTTCATTTCCTGCATCATCTTCACCATAAGCTGCATCATTTCTCCATCTCTCACCTTTTTAGTCTCCCACGCTGCAGATGTTTCCACAGCGAATTCTTCAATTTCTGTATTCAAACCGCTAGCCTCCATAGCCTCACGCAGCCTTACCTGCAACTCTGTCTTAGTACCACCTGTGTCAAGTCGTAGCTTCTCAAGCTACCGCTTTAATTGCACCACAGTTAACTGTCCAAGCTTACCCATTTTCTTGACCAGAATCCCACTTCTGACACCAATGTTGCGTTCCACCCTATTTACGTGGTCGTTCGCGATCACTGGATTCTGATAAGTAATATAAATAGTTAACTTGAGTTCAGTATAACCGTTTATTATCTCTGTATTTTCTCAAACACAACACAATATTTTCTGATAATCCTATATCGATCAAAAACTTATTTTCTAACTCAACTGGCATTTTAAGAAATTATCAAAATGTACTTTAATTGTATATTCACAATAATATATACAGCGAGGAACAAAATTATTGGCAATAATTTAGTTCAGCTAAATTTAGTTTTTTTTTTTTGGTTTCTTAATTTTAAAAAATTAAATATAAGAGGAAATAATATGAAATAAAGTGAATTTAAAAGCAAATTAAGCATTTTATCTAAAAAAATTTTTCTTGATTAAAAATCGCATCATTAACAAGATAAAAATAGTGCAAAATTTCAATTTGCTTGCTGTGTTAATAATTTTGTTCGTCACTGTATATGGGTCATTCTTTTACAACTGGGACACCTTTTTGACCTCATGATCTCCGATTTGGCTGAAATTTTTTTATGAGATCCTTTCATAAAATAAGAAGACCCGTATCTCGGGAAAAATT
This sequence comes from Teleopsis dalmanni, assembly GCF_002237135.1. NCBI lineage: Eukaryota > Metazoa > Arthropoda > Insecta > Diptera > Diopsidae > Teleopsis > Teleopsis dalmanni. The sequence goes on along the minus strand of NC_051846.1, from coordinate 131,317,917 downwards.
TTTGTGATTTTTTTCCTAGGAGATATGGACCCATGGGGTTTTGAGAATTGGAATAGTAGACACATTTTCAAATAGCTATATCTCAAGTTCTATAAAAGATAGAAACTTGAAATTTACAACGCTTCAAAGATAATTGATTGAGCTTTTATCAAATTGTTTATACTAAAGTACTAATATTAACTATTAAATTCCAAAAGAAATATATCTCCTGGGATTCCATTTTTTATATTTTATTTAGATTCAGTTTTAAATTCTAGTACGAAGTAAAAATTTTTGCGCTGCTATTATTTTTGAGATTTTTTAATATTTTTTTTTTCTCCCGCAAAACACACGCGTACTACATTTTCATTGAATGAATTTTCAAAGAATATATTACATATATTCTTATATAATATTTTTGATTTCGATTAGTAATAAAATTCTACATAAAACCCAAAAATTTCAGGACGATATTGTAATTAGAAGCACTTTTAAAAATTTATTTATCCTTCATATCACACCGTGTGCATGTAACACACGATTTTTCAGTAAAAAAAAAAAAAAGGAATATATCACACAAATTTTTGTTTTTTATTTCTGATTCAAATTAATATATAAATTCTACTTCAAAAATAAATATTTCTACTGTGATATTCATTTTAGAAGTAGTTAAAAAAATTAATCAATCAGGTGTCCTTCACGTTGTCGTGGTTCGTGCGCGAGGAAACCACACATTAGTTTTAGTTTACGAACGCTTTATTGAAATTCTGTTTATTTCCTAAGCCTAATTGCTGCCGCTGCTTCGCTATGCTAACTGCGGCGCACGTTCTGGAGCTCTGCTGTCGTCACCGCTGCTGCTGATGTTGTTGATGTTGCTTCAAGTTCCGCAGTTGCTATTACTCTTGCTGTTGCAGTTTCCGACACAGTTGTGGAAGAATGTACATTTGAACTGTTATGTCTTCTGAAATTGTGATCGAGGTTGTTGCGTATGATAACTATTGCTCTTGTTGACGCACTCGTTACTGCTATTCTCGTGGTTAACGTTGTTGCTGATACAGTTGGAGCGCTGCTTACTAAAGTTGCTTAGGGTGTTTATTTTATATTGGTTTGGTCGTTCATTTTAACTTCACTGATAATAAAATTTTGTTCAATTATTTTTCTTCTGAACATTCAGAATTTATTACTACCACTATAACTTATTACGGTGAAATTAGCCACAATGTTAATCCCCAAAAGGGGGTTGGTCGTTCGTTCTTAGTTTTCTAACGGCGTCGTCGCGTAGTTTAAACGAGACCTTTCTAACCGCAAACCAAAATGTTTTAACCGCAATCGCTGTAGCTTTCACTAAATCGTGCACAATTAAGTTTTGGGTTTTAGTTAAAATCATCACCCGACCTGTTGCCCGTCATATACCGTTTTATGCTGCGAAAAACGAAAATCACTCACAACCGATGCTCAACAGCGTACTTCACCGCTCAATTTCAATCAACAACTGCCCGTCAAAAGTTTCTGTACTTTTCCGTTAGCTTCAAAAGTAGTGTGTTTGCTGGTCACGTTTTGTAGTGTCAGCATTTTCCACGCTCGCGTTGTGGGATCATTGCCTTCTGCATAGTCCCATGCTACCGCATCGTAACATGAGACTTAAAACAAGACTGTTCTTATATTTTTATTTAATGATGGTCAAACCGTTACACACACACCCTATTGTGTATGTGCCCACAACATCCCTTCCCCCTTGCGGAGGAGCGTTGACGCTCTTCAAAGGACTTCTTCGTCATTGGTGATATAGTGATATAGCATAGTAGCGAAAGCATAACGACAGCATATATAATCCGTTTACACTTTTTTTTTTGTCATTCTATTACAATTATTTATATATTTTTTTTCTCTTTTTAAAAACATAATTTTACAAATACTGAATATATTACACATTTAAATATGTGTGTTTTCATTTAAAATAACAAAAATTAAAATTTTTCATATTATTAGATATATGTAAATTTAATCTAATTGTATTTTAAAATTATTACAATAAGGACTAATTATGAAACCACAATGTTTGGTCAATCTTTAAAATTACTTTATATTACACTTAATTTTACAAGTATTTATACTATTGCACATTTAAATAAGTGTATTTTCATTTTTTTTTTTATACCTACTATTATTATAAACAATAATGTATAATGTACTATCCTTATATACAATAATTTATAATGTTGCATTATCATATATGTTATAATTTATACTGTAATATTTTATATAACTTATTAGTATTTATAACTACATACAGAATATTTATCTTTACGTTACAATTATTGATAGAATATGTCTATATATGTTCAATTAAATTAAATAAAAATAAATATGTTAAAAACACATTATAAATATTTTAACAAAAATTATATATTAATGTAATAATATATGCTTAATAAAATATTAATTGCCAAAATTGTTTACAACAAATTTTAAAATAGTTCATGTAGATATTGCTCTTGTCTCAAAATAGAATTTATTTTGTACATATTGTTTGTTCTTAATAAAAATAATTAATAGTTTAAACATATATAGTTTTTCTTTTTTCAATATAAAATAATTTCTAAATATTTGTACACAAAGAATACATGTTCATTAGTTGCTTTGTTTTTTATGTTAAAAACTGCTTCAATTATACAATTTACAAGTTAAATTTTAAATGAATCTTTTTAAAAAAAATATGTTATTAAATTAATTATAACGTTAAACATTTAATAATTAACAAACAGCTATAAACACATAACTATTATATGCTTTTTGTTCTTATTTCATACTTATAATTGTTAGTAACACAACTTAATGATTCTTAACACTAATATGTTTTGCTTTTATTTAATTTTAATTTAAATTTAATTCATTATGTTCTCCTTCTCGTAGTATTTTTCATATATGTTTACTACGTGTTAATTTTATATAAACAACTTTATCTACCTTAAAACCGTAGTTTATAATATTTTTTTTTTAAATATTTTGCTTTTACAAAAATATTATACCTTGAGTATAAAAAAAAATTTTTATATTTAATATTCTATATAATTTAAATATGAATATCATTTTAAATCATAATAATATTATTTGTTACTTATAAAACATTTAATATTACAATTTACATTCTTTCATATAATATACATATGCATTTCAATGTATGTAACTCAATGTATTTCTTATTATATTTTTCTTATTTTTATATCTAATTATTGGTTATATCTATATATAATATATCTAACAATTTTTATATAATAGTTTCCTTACATCATTTATATAGTGTTACAAGTGGTTTTGCTTTTTATCTTTTTTTTATATTTTGATTTTACAAAAGTCTTACCATATTGCACATTTTAATTATATCTGCTAATTTATATTTTCATTGTCTTCCTTATAATTTTGTTTTTATAACTTGAATATTATAAATTATTTTTATATTAAAAAAATTCCACATCTTAATAAATTTCTCATTTTGAACAGTACACTATGTAATGTAGGCCTGCATGAAAAAAGAAAAATTAGATATATAGTTATTAAGAATGCAAACAAGATGTTACCTCGGGCTAACCGCGATGTCCAGCTCCTCTCCAGGTAGCACTAGTTACGTCCACCAGTAACACTAGAGATCGGGTGCTACGCCAACAGCACTATCACATTTTTTTATATACTTATAGATACAATATTTTTATTGTATATATAAAATGGACAAAGTGCATTGCTCGCACATTGCAAAAGAAATGAATGTGTAAAAGCTTTTGTACATTTTTTTGTTTTGATCAAATTGACAGCAAAAGCTTTATGAGTTGTAAAGATCAATGCTGCCAGAGCAATGTACAATGGAAGTATTAAAATAAGTTATAAAAGAAAAAAAAGTAGGTAATGCAGGTGGGGCGTTCGGAATGTACAAAAGAAAAAAACAGTATTAACTGAAGGTTCAAAGAACGACCTCCAAAAGTGTACGGGATGAGCTTACAACGGGTGAAATTACGGAAAGATGGAGATATAAAAAGGAAAGAATGGTTGATAGAGCTCTTCTTGAAAAAGTATTTTGAAAGGTGACGGTCGATTTCCGCGGGCAGTTTAAAAAAAGTTTTGTACGATATATTGAAATATATTAGCAAATAGTGAATATTAAAGTTAGCTATTATGAATGAATATATTAAAGTGAATATTTAAAATTAAAAATAAATAAAAACAAAAAAAAAAAATATCTGAAATATCTGAATATCTGAAATTGAAAGCTATAAATTATCATAATTAATAATTATGTGATATAGATTCATTAAAATATTAAGTGGCATCAACAAAGTAGCAAGACACGCGTTGTGTGTTGAGGTTCGAATGTCAGTTCGGTGCGAAAAATACTTTTCAGTTTGAAATTTGAAAATTCCATGTAAAAAGCGTGCGTACACTTGTCATGAAACTATTAAAAGAAAAATAAATGCTAACTAAACATATGTAAACTGAACAAAAATACAAACAGAGCCCTGGTTCAGGACAAACCAAACAACGAACAGATCAACGATATACTTTACTCTACATTACAGTCAACTGACGCACAGTAAACCAGCAGACAGGTGAACACGACTGACGTAGTAAATAACATGTAAAACATATTTTATATTTTTTTTAAACTTGTTTCAATTTTTTTTAAATATTCTTTTCTTGTAAATATATCTCATTGAATAGTTAAATAGATTAAATTATCACTGAAACTAAGACACACTTTCCATTAAAATTATGTTGTTTTATTCCAAATATCATTAAAAGCTTTTGTTTTGATCATTTTTGAAATGAAATTGCATGGGAAGAGGTGAACAACCTTGTTAGGTATTTTGCATTGCAAATTGTTGGTTTACTTCAAGTAAACGGGATAGGTTTGCTGTAGTTTTAGCAAAATGTTTGGATTTTTTTTTTGTGATAATTTTTGTTGGACAGTGGGTGTTTTGTTTTTTTTTTTATTGTAATTAATACTGAACAGATAGTGAAAAAAAAAAAAAAAAAGAAAACAATAAACTATGTTAATATTTTTTTACCAGTGTCGGACGGATTGACTGAATGACGGATTGACAGAATTAGTGTTAGGTTTGTGTTTTGACTTAATCGCTACGACATACATTCGAACAGGATAGGTTTGAGCTGATTAAGGTTTTGTTTTTTTTGTTGCTTTAAATCACAAGCAAACCAGCAGCTATACTGAGGTGCCGTGAATCTGTTTGTCATAAACGTTATACGTGAAATTCAGTATAGGAGCAGGTGATATGAATGTGCTGTGAATGATAGAGAGTATGAATGAAAGATGAAGTTGAAGCTGCCGATCATTTAGAATGAGTTCAGGTGGTTGTGAGGCTTGCTTTAGAAACAGCTTGTGAAAGAGTGGGTTTAGAATTTTAGTTGTATTAGCTTTTGCGGTAGTTTAGACTGTAGCAAATTGTAAAGCAGCTAAAAATTCCTAGAATTTATGGGGGAGACTAAAGACTTAGACGCAAATCAACTCATTTTTATTTTTTTTCATTGCCCCTGAGATAATATCACTGAGAATACACCAAAGGTCATCTATATTCTTATTATTATATTGTAAAGATTACAAAATTCAATTGAATATTTAAGAGTTTTGTTATTTATACCAAATTTTGGTTTTGAAGTTAGCTTAGCTTCCTTAAGCATAATTTTAATTTGAGTTTTAATTTGGATAGCAATTTTGAAAGTATCCACAAAGTTTTTTCTTTAGCTTTTTAGTTGAAATTCACAACTAAAAGATTAAGAATTTATTGATTGGAATTAAAAATTATTTTAAATTTAGGTTGAATAACTTTAAGTATTATTCATTATTATTTATTTTGGTGGATTTTGTTTCATTTCTTTACTTTTAAAAAAATCTTTATCTCTACGTAAATATACGTATTTTTTTTTTTTTTTCTTATACTTAATATTTTTTATGAATTGAAGTAATAACGATATTGAATAATTTTTTTTGGTGAATCAGTTAAATAAATAGGAAACCGTAATTAGTTATATTTTATATTTCCACTCGCGATCGTTCTCCATTAATCAAACAACAGAATTAAAGCGGACTAACTTCGTGGAGCGAAATTAACTTCAAATTAGTACTACCTAGAGCTTAGTAGTAATTTGAAGATAATTTATAACAAGTTCTTGCTAGATAGAATAGTTTTATCTGAGTTCAATTTTTGGAATTTGTTTGTGAATTGCTATATTAATTAGAAATAGATCAGATAAGGATCAGAGGTGTAACAAATATGGAGCCTACATACAATGAAGTCGAAGTAGATGAAGGTGCTAGCAGCCAGGTAAGAGGTGCTAGACCTAAAACTAAGAGACGTCCCTTAACAGGAAAGTTAGCTCAGAAGCCAGAAATAAAATTAGACGAGAAATATGCACGCCAAAGATCGTTTAGTTTCGATAGTAAACTCGAACATTTAACTCTTGATAAGGTTAGCGACTCCGAGAGTCCGACCGAGATCGAAACCAGATCGAAAGACAGAGACACGGCAAGCAAAGGTAACAAAGAGTTACCTGGCTCGTCAATGAATGAAGAGTTGGTTAGGCAATTTGCAGGTATGATGAGACAACAACAAGATTTCTTCACAGATTGTATTCAGTCTCTGAGAGTAGAAGTTGGGGCTCTGAATAATAGAATAAAAGAAGTGGAGGGGAAACCTTTAAGTACAAGTCCCCAACATGCTACAAATGTGAGTGTGGATTTTGATAAGCCATTTAAAAGGAACGTGGATTTAGAAAGATGGCACATCAAATTTGATGGCTCCAATCGAGATATGACGGTGGAAAGCTTTTTGTTTCGCGTCGAGAGAATGCGTGAGCAGTATGGTGTGTCATATCAGCAGCTGTTTACCAAATTTCATTGTCTGCTGTCAGGTGATGCTCTGAAATGGTTCTGGCAGTTATTGGAACAACAAGAAAGTAATCGGTATTTTGATTATTTTCAGTTAAAACCAGAGTTATTAGCTCAGTTTAAATCAGCAGAAAGTGATTATGATATAATCAGAAGGATCATGGAGCGGAAACAACAACCTAATGAAGATTTTGAGCGATTCTACAAAGACATCCATGACTTGAGTTTCAGGCTGAAAAGGAAAATACCGGAGCCAGATCTGGCCGCTATTATCAAGAACAATATCAGAGCAGGATTGGCTAGCCTGTTGTTTTCAGCTACTTTCAGCTCTTTGACCGATCTACGGAGGGAGTGTAACCGAGCTGAAAAATTGTTAAGAGAAAACAAAGGAAGGAATCAACATATCAGTGAGGTTTGTCAGAAAGAAATAGAGTATAGGGACCAGAAAAATCACCCTAGATGGGGGGTAGAGGTAATAGGTTTGGAACATCGTGAGAAAGGCATGGATATGTCAAAAGTCCGAACTGATCCAGAACCGGAGAGATTGACCCGGTATAGAAGTGGGGTAGAGAAGGATGGTAATAACGATGTGGGAAAAAGTAGGCAAGATGGAGGTGCTCTTTGTCCATCACCTTTCCACTTAAATTTGCGCTATTCGTGCGGTATGCCCGTAGACTTTTATACAGTTAGGCAAGGTTCTGACCAAAAAACTATGTGTAAGTCACATTTTCATGATATGACGTGCTTTTTGTGCAACAAGAACTCATCCTATTGTAGATATGATGGTAATGAGGTTTCCCTCATTCAAGGATATGGTTCAAGGACATGGACGCCTGGGAATCGATGTCTACAGAAGCCGAACCCGGGGTACAGATACAAGTAGAGAAAAGTGGTGAACATCACAGCAAGCACTGTAGCAGTAACGGAAGAACAAGGGTAGTTAAACCACTACATCAACACAATCTAGAATGTGAAGAGAAAGAATTTTTAATGTGGACGTATCAAACCAATGTAAAAGGAATAGGAAATTTAGAAAAATTTTAAAACTTAGGCAGAAAAGGCGTTTGGTTAAGACAAGTCTTAGTAAGATTGTAGGTACAATAGTTACATTAGATGGAGATAATAGAATTTATGTCAAAACTAAGGTTAATCAGGAAGAAGTGATGGCCTTATTAGACTCAGGAGCAATGGCCAACTGTATAGGAAAGGGAGCATTAGAGTTTCTACGAAAGCAACCAAGTAAGCTAGTGAAATTAACAGGTAAAGCCATAAAAACTGCCAGTGGGGGATAGGTACCTGTGATTGGAGTAGTATCACTACCAGTCCTTTGGGAAGGTCAAACTGAAATTATGGATTTTTTAGTAGTACCCACACTACAGCAACCATTCTACTTTGGAATCGACTTCTGGAAGACATTTGAGATCCCCTTGATTACCAAGAGAATCCGAAAAGCTGAAACGTTAGGCAACATAGGCGAATTGACACCTTGTTCTGCTGATTTAAAATTAACCAAACAACACCCATTGAATACTAGCCAGCAAACGAAATTAGAGCAAGTTATTAAGGAATTTCCTTCTTTTAGTGAATTAGGCTTAGGAAGTACCAGTGTCGAAAGTCATAAGATAGAGGTAACGAATGAACAGCTACCGGTGAAGCAACGACACTACCCGATTTCGCCTGCTATTCAAAAGCTTATGTATGATGAATTAGATCGAATGTTGAGCCTAGGAGTTATTGAAGAAAGCAATAGTAGCTGGAGTTCGCCTGTAACCTTAGTTGTGAAGGAAAATAAACATAGGTTGTGTTTAGATGCACGTAAGGTCAACGATCGCACAATCAAAGACGCCTATCCTTTGCCCCACATTGAAGGTATCCTAAGTAGGTTACAGGACACCAAGTATATTTCGGCGATAGATCTCAAGGATGCCTTTTGGCAAATTCCGTTGGAGAGGGAATCAAGAGAGAAGACAGCGTTTACGGTACCAGGTAGGCCACTGTACCAGTTTACGGTTATGCCATTCGGGCTGTGTAATGCCGCTCAGAGAATGTGTGGTCTGATGGACAAGGTTATTCCAGCAGCTCTACGTGAACGTGTATTCGTTTATCTTGATGACCTATTGGTATGCTCAAGTGATTTCGAAACCCATATGATGTTATTAAAGAAAGTTGCTGATTGTCTAAGTAAAGCTAACTTGACAATAAATGTACAGAAAAGTAAGTTCTGTCATATAGAAGTAAAGTATCTGGGATTTATTGTGGGCAACGGCATTATTAAAACGGATCCTGCAAAGGTAGAGGCCATGAGCATGTTTCCAGAGCCCAGAACAGCATAACAACTTCGACGATTTCTGGGCATGACAGGATGGTACAGACGCTTTATACAAGATTACGCGACGATTGCTGCACCCCTGCATGACTGTCTCAGCAAAGGTAATTTAAAGAAATTCACCTTAACTGATCAGGCCAAAGTCGCTTTTGACAAGTTAAAAACTAGCCTCATTACCGCACCAGTACTGACGAATCCCGATTTTAATCAACATTTTTACATCCAATGCGATGCTTCTGCAGATGGCGTAGGGGGTGTCCTGTTTCAAATAGATCAAGCTGGAAATGAACGGCCTATAGCCTATATGTCTTCCAAGTTGAATAAAGCACAAAAGAATTACAGTGTGACCGAACAAGAGTGTCTTGCAGCTGTACTTAGTGTAAAGAAGTTTAGAGCGTATATAGAGGGCCTGCCATTCACAATCATAACGGACCATGCGAGTCTCAAATGGTTGATGAACCAGCGTGATTTGTCCGGTAGACTAGCGAGATGGAGCTTGAAATTACAGGCATTTGACTTCAACATAGAACATAGAAAAGGTAATCAGAACATTGTACCTGATACTCTATCAAGGATGTTTGTTGACGAGATAACACAAGACACTCGCAATCTAGATGTTGATTTGCAGTCACCTTTCTTTGTAACTGATGAATATAAAGCACTCATCGAATTAGTGACCAAGGAACACCAACGTTTACCTGACCTATGTACCTTAGACGGTTACGTGTATAAAAGGACCGATTTTCGAAGTGGCGACCCACTACAAGAGGATAATACTTGGAAATTATGGGTTCCATCTGAATTGCGATGGTCATTAGCAGAACGAGTACACGTATCACCATCATCTGGACACGGAGGGGTGCAAAAGAACTTAGCAAAATTAAAGGTAAAATATTTCTGGCCATGAATGGTTGATGACGTTCAAACACTGATAAAATAATGCGAGATTTGCAATACTTCTAAGGTGTCAAATAGAATGAGAAAACCACTCATGAGAATGCAAACCATAACCGAAAAACCATTACAACGTCTGTATGTGGATTTCATGGGACCTTACCCTAGGACTAGCACAGGCAATACGGTGATTTTTGTAGGGCTAGACCACTTCTCAAAATACGTATTTCTCAAACCGATGCGTTCAGCTACAGTCCAGAATATGATAAAGTATCTTGAAACTGATATCTTCCATACATTTGGTGTACCAGAATTCATGCATTCCGATAACGGGAAACAATTTATTTCAGAAGCCTTTAATTCGTTCTTGCAAAAATATGGAGTGAAACACATTCGAACTGGATTGTATTCTCCTCAAGCCAATGCTGCCGAACGAGTAAATCAGTCAGTACTTCAGATCGTTCGTTCTTATATACAAGAAAACCAACGTAATTGGGATCAGTATGTAAGTGAGGCAGCATTTGCACTCAGAAGTGTAAAACACAGCTCGATAGGTATGGAACCATATATGACCGTGTTTGGGTCACATATGATTCAGCATGGAGCAGCATATGAGATAATGAGGAAACTGAGCTCCATACAACAATCCGAATTTGAAATATTAGAAGGGACAGACAAACAACTATTGATGCGAAAGAAACTGACGGCAGAATTGAAAGCAGCTCACCAGCGGTCTGGAAGAGTGTATAATCAACGAAAAAAGGACATTCAGTTTAGAGCGGGGCAAGTAGTATATAGACGCAACTTCAGACAAAGTAAACAAGCTGATGGTTATAACGCGAAGTTAGGGAAGAAAAACGTGAAGTGCGTGATTTTAAAGGCAATAGGTTCTTTGCTATATGAGTTAGGAAACATGAATGGGGTTAGCATCGGGATATACCACGCGAAGGACATCTTTTGTCAGTAAGGAGTAAAAATCGTATCATGACAATTAAATGCCTGGCTAGATCAGTCGAAAAAGGGTGAGACTCTGTAAATCAGGGTATGGGTCGAAGCCACACGCTTGGCACAAAAACACTGATTTCATGCATGACAGACTACATCAAAAATATTTTTTACGAAGACGCTCCATGTCGCAGGCGACATCGGCAGCTTCGATCCTGTAATGTAGGCCTGCATGAAAAGAGAAAAATTAGATATATAGTTATTAAGAATGCAAACAAGATGTTACCTCGGGCTAACCGCGATGTCCAGCTCCTCTCCAGGTAGCACTAGTTACGTCCACCAGTAACACTAGAGATCGGGTGCTACGCCAACAGCACTATCACATTTTTTTTATATACTTATAGAAACAATATTTTTATTGTATATATAAAATGGACTAATTTGTTTGTGAATAATAACAAAGTGCATTGCTCGCACATTGCAAAAGAAATAAATGTGTAAAAGCTTTTGTACATTTTTTTGTTTTGATCAAATTGACAGCAAAAGCTTTATGAGTTGTAAAGATCAATGCTGCCAGAGCAATGTACAATGGAAGTATTAAAATGAGTTATAAAAGGAAAAAAAGTAGGTAATGCAGGTGGGGCGTTCGGAATGTACAAAAGAAAAAAACAATATTAACTGAAGGTTCAAAGAACGACCTCCAAAAGTGTACGGGATGAGTTTACAACGGGTGAAATTACGGAAAGATGATAGATATAAAAAGGAAAGAGTGGTTGATAGAGGCTTTCTTGAAAAAGTATTTTGAAAGGTGACGGTCGATTTCCGCGGCAGTTTAAAAAAAAAAAGTTTTGTACGATATATTAAAATATATTAGCTAATAGTGAATATTAAAGTTAGCTACTATGAGTGAATATATTCAAGTGAATATTTAAAATTAAAAATAAATAAAAACAAAAAAAAAAATATCTGAAATATTCAAATATCTGAAATTGAAAGCTATAAATTATCATAATTAATAATTATGTGATATAGATTCATTAAAATATTGTGTGTTGAGTTTCGAATGTCAGTTCGGTGCGGAAGATACTTTTCAGTTTGGAATTTGAAAATTCAATGTAAAAAAGCGTGCGTACACTTCTCATGAAACTATTAAAAGAAAAATAAATGCTAACTTAACATATGTAAATAAAATTTTAAAAGAAAAAAAAAACAAATATTTACATGAAAATAAAATATTTTTATATTTGTTTGCAAGAACTCAACAAAAATAATTTACATTTTTTAAAGTTTATTATGTAAATAACTAAAATTTGATCAAAAAAATAAAAATAAAAAAAAAAAAAATTAAATTAAAATTTAGTGAAATTATTTATTACAAATTAAATAAAAATCACATAAAATTTATACATCAAGTATTGAACAACGATTGTTATAATTTCATTACCGCGGTGCAACAATCTCTCCACAACAACAACCACAATACCAACACCAAGAGTCAACAACAGTGAATAATAAGAAATTACGTTTAGAAGAGGAAGAAACAAAAGAAGAAGCACACAAGCCTGAATTTAAGGGTCAACTACAACAACAGCTAAGTGGCGAATTAATAAAAAAAAAAAAAAAGAAATAATATTAATATACTATTTAAATAATATTAATATACCTGTTATTATAACGTTTTTCTATAATATAATTTTCACAAGTTTCTTATTAACATTAAGTTTTTAACATTCCATGTAGTTAACATTTGAATCCGAAATAATTCTATAACTAATTTATTTATTTTTAGAATGATATTTTTGATATTCTTTTCTTTTGCATATTCCAGTTCAAATAATTTTTTTTTTGTAAACTTAATTTGAAATTGTAATAGATATGTATGTATAAAGGCAGTGATTATCTACTGTTAAGGTGTTTAAGAGTGCAAGAGGGAAAAAGAAATAAAGGGATTAGTTTGTTTCTATTTGCAGGTGATCTTGCTGGTGACGTCATCAACGAGGAGTCAACGAACCTGTGTGTAAGAGTAACGCATTTAAAGAGTGTTACAGATAATACTTCTCTTTGTTTTTTTTTTCTTTTGATTTCTTTTGCAATTTTATTTTTTGTGTGTGGATGCAGGTATACATACATATTACACCTTTCTTTCTATTTAAACAAAAATTAAAGTGTATATATATATAAGATTTATTCCATTATTATCAATTTTTTTTTTCTAGCTAATATAAATTGTCTATCTTCTACTTCAAATTATTTTTTTATTTTGTTTATTATTTCTAGCATTTAAAAATTTTTTTCTTGTAATAAACTAAACGTAAAAAATATGTAAATTTAATTTTATTTAATTTTAATTCACATTATTTTGTTTTGATTAGACGATAAATATAGTAATTATATAATACAAATTGGTTGTTTTTTTTTTTTTTTTGTTTAAGCATGTCATAAAAGAACAAATGATGGCTTAAGGTTAAGAGATATAGGTGACGGGTGTAAGTGAAGAAGGGGGCAATGTCAGATTGAAGTAAAAATAAAAATGAGTTAGACAGGACAGGGACAATACGGACTAATACTGGTAGACTCATTATTACAAGGAAATAGTTTTTTTATTTTTTTTGTTATTGTTTTTTTTGGTGATCAACTTTGATCACATTTATTGCAATTTTTTTGTTGTTTTGAACAATATTCTCTGGCACGATTGTTTTTTTTTATTTTTTTGTTACGGTTCGAATGTGTTATAGCGGAGTAAATGACCCCCCCATTT
>NC_051846.1:131279146-131304020 GCF_002237135.1 Teleopsis dalmanni | reverse complement strand
ACCAAAAGGATTTGTATTTCTCACTCATCTATTTAACGCTGTGATAATAAGGGGGTTTATTCCGCCACAGTGGAAGATAGCACAAATCTCCATAATACCGAAACCAGGGAAAAGCCCAGAAGACGTCAAATCATATCGGCCAATAAGTCTACTTCCGATCCTGTCAAAAGTTATGGAAATCCTGTTTCTAAAGCGCCTTACTCCGTTTATCCAACAAAACAGACTCATACCTGACCATCAATTCGGCTTTCGCCAAAAACATAGCACAATAGAACAAATTCATAGACTTGTCAGACATATCCATAATGCGATAGATGGTAAAAAATATTGCACTGCGGCATTTATAGATATTTCACAAGCTTTTGATCGAGTATGGCATGAGGGCCTCCTGTTCAAACTAAAACTGTATCTACCTCTAAATTTTTTCATATTTATAAAATCATACCTCTCGGCTAGGCACTTTTTCATTAAGCATGGAAATGAAACTACAGTACTTCATGATATAGAAGCAGGAGTACCTCAAGGTAGCATAATGGGACCAATGCTTTATCTTTTATTTACTGCGGATCTTCCCCTTACCGATGAGAGTGTTATCGGTACATTTGCAGACGACACAGCTATTTTATCAGTTGACAGTGACCCAAACCGTGCTTCCACCAAACTTCAAACCTGCCTTGATAATGTTGCTCTCTGGATGATAAACTGGCGTATTAAACCGAATGAATCAAAATCTGTCCAGGTAACATTCACTACAAAACGTTCTACGTGCCCGCCGGTCTTAATTAACAATACTCAATTACCACAAGCTGTAGAAACAAAATACTTGGGCATACATCTGGATAGTAAGCTAACCTGGAAATCGCACATATTCAAAAAGCGTAAAGCCTTGGGTCTTAAATTACGAAACTTATTTTGGTTCCTCAGCCGAAATTCCAAACTGTCACTCGACAATAAGCTGCTTATATACAAATCTGTACTTAAACCTATGTGGAGTTATGGGGCCCAATTATGGGGTACAGCAGCAGACTCAAACCTGGCAATTATACAGCGCTTCCAATCTAAAACACTACGAATGATCACAAACGCACCTTGGTATATAACGAATGAACAGCTACATAAACAATTACATGTTCGAACAATCAAGGAAGAAATAGCAAGTATTTTAAAGAATTACGCTCAACGCTTATATATGCACCCAAACCCTCTGGTTACTCAACTGATGTCCCCTTCCAATACCTTTACAAGGCTGAGAAGAAAAACATCGCGAGACATTTTAAATATGTATATGTAGACAATACACTTTTATTTTAAATATATATGGATATGTCACTGGGCATAGTCCATACGTGCCTTTCTTTTTATATCGTAATAACCATTATTACGATTTAAATTTATAAATATTACTTATTGTCATTCATTCCTGACAGATTGTAATAAATAAATGGATTTCAAAAAAAAAAAAAAAAATGTAAGAATCTCACCAACTATTAAATCTCGGGAAAAAAGAATAAGAAAAACACACGACTTTCTTTAGTAAGAATAAGCGACAAACTAAACTTTTTTATTTCTTGAAAAATTACAGAGACTCAACGAGTCTAGTCATTAAGTAAAAATATTATAGAGTCACAATGACTCAATTATTAAATTTTCAGCAACAGACACGGGAGGGCGGAGTGAAGATATTTCTTCTTTCTGCGCTGCTGCTAGATCGGCCGCGCTTATGCTTGTTCTTTCCCAAAATTTTACTATTAATGAATGAAGGACAAAAATGAAAACAAAAAACAGATTTGCTTGTTACGTATGCAGGCCGTACAAGAAAAGAGTCAAATTTGTTTTTGGTGTAATTATTTGTTTTTGTAATTAATGCTAGGCAGCAGCAAGCAGTACGTAAAAATTGCATACATTTAATATCACTTCATAATGCAAATAAGAGAAACATCCCTATTTGTTTGGAAGTTTACAGATCCACATATATATATGTATGTGTATAAATGTATATTTATAAACATATGTACTTTTATTTGGAAGAATATGAATATTTTTTGATCTTATTTTAGGAACATTTGAAGCAAATGCAACCAATTTTAATTTTTTGTTTTAATCAGGTATAATAACAGTTATATGTATGTTATATTAGTATTAGTTGAAATAAGATAATTGTATGTAATTAACCATGTGCGAGTTCAAGTAATTAATGGTAAATTGAGGAAAATGATAAATTATGTCCGTATGGCAGCGAATGTTGGTATTTACAAGAATTTCGAGTATGGTAAATTAGATAAATTTGATATTACCATTGGGAGCATTTTATAAGATGTATAATAAAAAAATAAATAAATTTGAAAACTTTTAACATAAGTGCAGTGCAAAAAAACCAAAGCAATTTATGCATATAAACAATAAAAAATAATGTATCACATATATATCTAATAACGGCAAGAACTAACAAATGTGTTCTCTTATTGGTGGTGGTATTCCTCTATTCCTGAGCGTTGTTTGTTGTCGTTTTGTCATTGGGCCTTGTTGTGGTAGGATTTTAGGCAGGTTTAGGAGTATTTTTGGAAAATCTTCTGCAGGTTGTTTTTTTTCTTCTTTTTTACCATTCTATTTTCCAATTATTTATGTGTGATAATATATTTCTTTGTCATTTATATGCAAAAAGTCTTTTTGTCGAAAATACTAATGTATATTAATATAAAAAACAAAAGTTCTTCAAATTCTTGAGGACGAAATAGAGAAATAAGGAACAAATAATAAAAAAAAATTTTGAAATAGTAAAAAAAATCTCTTTTCTATATTATTTTTCTTAAACAAAATTTCTTCGTTAACATGGACTAGGCCTCCTGGGGACACCAAGTAAAAAAAAACTTTTTCAGTTTTTTTTATTTATCTTAAATCGATTTCTATACAATTTTATTGTAATACATTTGGCAAAGCTAAAGCATACTATTTTTAAAAAATCTTTTACCAATTATTCGTAAATATTTTATATACATATGTGTTCTTATGATTGTATTACTTTCTAAGATTTAATATAAATATTATGTAAATGCGATAAAATTGGAAATCCATACTTAATAACAATTAATTACGAAAACAATTATAACTCTTTCTTCAAATGTCATCATAATCAAAAATTGTTTGAATGCTGCAAATAAAATTTTAATATCTCTTGCCCACGAAATTACATACAAAAATATATCCACATATTCATATTTAAACACCAAGTAAGTAGGTATGAATGAATATAAAATATAGAATAATTCCTTTTACTTCTTACGTTATAATTCAAGGAAGCAATAACAACACCTCAAAGAGCAAAAGGAACAAAAAACACAAAAAAGAAATATAAAAATTTCTTGAACCTATGAAGCAGAGAATATTGCAAAATCTTCTTTGGTATGAAGCAAAAACGACTGAAGCGACGTCGGCAGAGATTTGAGTGATTTGGGTACCCAATAATAGATACCTAGAACAAAAATTAATTTCTATGGCATTGTGACTCTATAATATTTTTACACAATGGTCTAGTTTAACATTTTGTTTTTGTAAAAATTATATTATTTTGAGTAAAAGTTCAACTCAACTGAAAGTGTTGTATTTCAATCTAAATTTTCTAGAGGATATATATGAATACAGTAGCATATGCATATTTTCAGAAAGGTGATGTTTTATTTTATACATAAGACCTTTGTGCCAAACCTTATCAAAAGCTTGTTCTATGTCTAAGAAAACGGCGGAACAGTATTGTTTGTGCTGAGAGGCAGTATGTATTTCTTTAGCAATTCTGTGAACTTGCTCAGTATGTCCTTGTATATTTGAAAAGTCTTAATTCTTATAGTATTCAATAAGCACTTTAACTTATTGAATATTGCTTATAGATTAAGCACTCGAAACTTACTCTATAAAGCAGAATTAGGTTTTCGACGGAATCAAAGAATAGATTTTATTGATTGATTAATTCTTAATTGTTTCAATTTCTTTTATACAATTTTTTAATAATTTTTTAAAAATACCTCAGCAACAAATGAATTGGAAGACTGTTAACAGTGCATAATACAACGTTGCATATTTCACCATTGCTCCAGTTAAGTTGTTGACTCAGCTTAACATAAATATTCAAATTTTTTATTTCACATATGCTGAATTGCTTAAAATTTGGATTAATTGACATAATTTAGCAATGTGAAATAATTTATTCATATTCTAAATTAATGATTAAATTCTACCTTAACATTCTCCACTCGGGTGAGTGGTATAACAATAACTCAACTACTTATACTTCACAACGAGCTGTTGCCGTCTTGGGGTGGGTTGTGTATATACTGTAGACTCGGATGGAGGTAAGTTATCTTGTTGACGGGTTTGTTTACACTTCATAATATATATGTAAATCACGTAAGTACAACCCAACCTCAGCAGTAAAATAGTTCCCACGTAAATAACATTAGTTTACAGCCAAAAATTTCCAAAGACGAGACTTATATTTCCTATAGGGAAATTTCCCGTAGAATTCGAAAACCAGATCAAAAATGTTTTTTTACGCTTTTTTCAACTTTTTCAATTTTCAATGTCATGAGACTCCCACAAAAATATTTAAAAAAAATTCCTTATTTGATTGATGTTAAAGACTGTTTTAGTACAAACATTTCTAGTGGCTTAATATAAAAATCGAATAAAAATTTCAGAAGTTATTCGCCATTTTCCAAATTTGCCCAAAATAGTGGTTTTTATAAACAAATCAGACAAATCATTTTTCGAATTTATTTTTTAAAATTAAAGTCAAAATAACGGTTTTTTGCAAATAACTTGAAAACAGTACACAGGGAACGAAAATCGTTGTGATTTTCGAGTAAATATAAATCTCGTCTTTGGAAAACAATACTTTTAATTATGTGTAAACTAGTGTAATCATATGGTATGATTGGGAAACTGGTTCGGCCTTAACTGAAAACTGGTCCATAGCCTTTAACCTTTGATGTAGCATTGACAGTTCTTTCAGTTATGTCTTAAGGTGGTCGTCAGTCTTGTTGATGATTGTATTTATTTCATTTGGTGTTCTACGTGAACAAATGATGAATAAACTACAGATGGCAATGAGTAATGACCTTGAATTGTTTCTAGATTATTCCTTATTGTACATTCCGGTCATAATATTAGAATGTCCGATCCTTCTGTTATGACTTGATTTAATCGTGTTCCGCAAACAGATGACATCTCAGTTCTATTTAGTGTAGCAGATATTCATTGATTTGTTTGTTTCATTTTTGTCCAAATCATCTTATTAGATAGATGTGTTAATTTGCAGCTTGTTGTAATTTGATTATTAAATAATTCTATCGCACACGTATGAGTTTCTGCATGTCTACCTAGTTTTATATGATTTCTAGAACAAATATACATCTCCTTGTTCAGAATTTGGCAATTATCTAGCTCATTGTTGTGTACATAAACGAGAAGGAGGATGTTATTTTAAGTGATTTCTTATGAATACGGTAAAACCAAAATGTTTGTGATATTTGTGAAAGAAGAAACCAGCTGCATCAATTTATGTTGATATTAACTTAAATAGGATGCTAATTCATGTTCTGGTTTTAATGATGACCAATGATGTTATGGGTTTAACCTATAAATATAATTTACAATAAAACACTGTAGTTATTAACTTGTAAATAAAAACTTATAAGTCCACGTATTCAAATTAAAACAACCTTTATTCCAGTTTCAATAGTATAATCAATGTTTTTATTATCCTGGCAAAAATTCTAATTGCCACACTGTAAAGGGCCCATTAGACATCAACGCTCGTTGTCAACGCGCGCTTGCCATTACACAAACAATTTTTTAAAAATTTTTTAAACACGCCTCAGATAAAACAACAAACATACTAAAAAATCTCTCTCACATGAGAATTTTTTCTCCTACTTTTCTCCTACTTTGTGAAATGCGAAATTTGTTTGTGTAATAGTAACATTTGAAATTTTAAGAAATGTGTTGACAAAAATCAAAAAATTTTGAATTTCTTCAACACCCTCGTGTTTTTGCTATACAGTCGGATTTGGTCGCATGCTTTGACATGATTTGTCGTTAGCAAGCGATCCTTTGCAAATATAATGAATGTATCTTTTATTTTAAAATTTTGTATTTCTAACTAGGTAAAATTTTTTAATTTCCAAAACATGTTATTAAGAAGAATATAAAATATTAATAACCTTGGGCTAAAAAAAAATAACCAAACATTAAGTTACAATGAAAATTTTGTTTTAAATATTAATTGCATTGTGCATTTACGGAAAATTTGTTATTAAAATATACCAAAAAAAAAAATTAAATTATATTAAATATAATATATATAAAAATAAATATATAAATTGAAATCATAAAAATAAATATAAATATATATATTAAAATTATAAATTAAATGTAGAAAATCATTTTTCGTAAGGAAATTACGCATAGCAGCCGCTGTTGACACTTCAGCGATTGCTTTAATACTGATGAGTGAACAAATTTTGCATTGTTGGCTGGAGGCGTGTTTAAAAAATTGTTGGTAAATTTAATGTGTAATGACAAGAGAAGACTTCGTGTGTTTGTCAACGCACGTTGATGTCTAAGGGCCACTTAACAATTCTAAATAAAAAATAATCTAAATAACAGGTTTAGATTTTTTTTAATCACTTAATATAACTGAGCCCTTGTTTCTTTAAACTCAATTAACCGTTGAAAGATATAGTCCGTGGTTGTAGAGCCCAACGGCTCTACAGAGCACAAGATCACCCACAGAACACAACTTCCCTTTAGACTATTGTCATCAAGAACTAAATTTGTGTATTATTATTTCGGTTTATATTTTATGTTTTTTTAGTACATTTCTTTCTTTATTTTAATATTACAATTATGTACATTAGTAAATTTCTTTCTTTACATTATTATCTCTAACTGCGAAGATGCTTGCGAATACTTCTCTCGCAAAAACATAACAACGTTGTTAAACTACATTGTTAGGAATGAAGAATTAATGAATAGGGTGACAGCTCGGCCCTTCCTGACTGCAAGTCGCCTCGAGTTGCATTTCTTCTTCCAACTCTGAGTCATCTTCAAAATTGTCAATGTCAGGATATAGAGTACACCACGTCTTCAGCTTATCGCTGGTATATATTGATGAATACCTTCGAGTTTTGATTTTACGGTCATCCATGTTCTCAACCATGTCCATGCAAAATACGAAACGGCATTAACGGCTCCAATTCGTCAATATGTAATTCACCTTCGCTTCGTCCACCTTGTTTTCGATTAAAACAGCTATTGACACAATTAGCAATATAGCCTTTAACAAACGTTTGCATTCTAGGAAACCAATAAGTCTTCATAATACGGTTAATAGTTTTGTCGACTGAAAAATGTCCTGCTTTATCGTGGCAAAAGTTTACTATTTTTCAACGTACTCCCTTCGGTACGACCCATAGTTCTTGATGGTTTAGTTTTCGATATAATCGGGAATTTTTGACTATGTAATCATTTTCGATTTGCTTCCTCTGACTGGACTCGAGTTTACGTTGAAGTATAGCAATAATCGTTTTCACTTTCGGATCTTGAATCTGCATAGCGGCTAATCAATCGTCTGTTGAAATTTCTATACGTAAAATTCTGTCGGCAACAGTTTCAGGTTCTCCGGCAGTTTCAGACAGATTCCTACTTAGGGCATCCACGTGGGACATACGTATTCCAGCGCGATGAACAGTCTCGAAATCAAAATCTTGTAGTTTTAACCACCATCTGGAAACTCGTGCAATTAACGGAGTGGATGTTTTTAGCATTGTTATAGCTGAGCAGTCGGTTACCACTCTAAAATGCTTTCCCACTAAATAAAATCGAAAACGCTCCAGTGACTCAACGATAGCTAACACCTCTAGTTCGTAAGTATGGTATTTTTCTTCCGAACTGTTACAATGGCGACTGTAGTAACATACAGGCTGTAAAATGTTGTTGTCAGATCGTTGAAATAATATACTAGCTAGACTAATAGCGCTGGCATCAGTGTGTACTTCATGCTCTTTCCGCTGATCATAAATCGCAAGAGTTGGTTCGGAGCATAACTGTTCTTTTAGTTTACAAAATACTTCTTCTTGTGCTTTGTCCCATATGAATTCAACATTATCCTTTTTCAGCAACATTATGAGCGATTTTGAAATAAGCGAATAGTTTTTCACAAACTTACGAAAAAAACCTGTGAGACCAAGAAATCGGAGCACCTCCGTAACGTTTTTCGGTCGTTCAAAATTTTTAATTGCAAATATGTTTCTTTCGCCTGGACAAATTCCATTTTCATTTATTCGGTGGCCAAGGAAATTAATTTCTTTTGACAGAAAACTACATTTCGTTAGTTTCAGCTTTAGCCCATCGTCACGTAGAATATTCAAGAATTTTTGTAACCGCTGTAAACATTCTGATATTGTTTTGCTTGGTATAACAACACCATCTAAATATGTAATAATTTGACCTGCTGGCATTTTGCTAACCATTGAATTCATACTGCCTGAAAAACAGCTGGCGCGTTTACCAAACCGAATGGCATGTAGTTATGCTCGAAGTGGCCATCATAAGTCATGAACGCAGTGTACTGCTTACTGCCTTCTTCTACGGCGATTTGATGATAACCAGACATCAGATCGAACATGGTAAAATATCGGTTACCAGTTAACGAAGAAAATAGCTCTTCCATGATCGGCATAGGAAAAGGTTCTTTAACTGTGATTTTATTCAGCTCCCGGTAGTCCACACATAGGCGATCTTCCCCATTCTTTTTTTGCACCAGGACTATTGGTGACGCAAAGGATGACTCACTTCGACAAATAATGTTTTTTAAAAGAAGTTCGTTTATAATTTCTTTTACACATTCACGTTTTGCAAAAGGGAGTCGATATGGTCGTCTACAAACTGGCACGTCTGACTTCATTCGTCATTCTGGAACAATTCATTAATTTCATGTGTACGTCAGCATCGGTGTCCGTAGATGGAAAATCATACACTATCTGATTACAAAACTCAATCCAATTAGAAAAAACACTTGTTAAACTATCGTTCCACATCTTTGCTGGTCCTTTTAATTTCGACTGTACACTGTACAACAACAAAAGAACATCCCATTGGTATGCGCTTTTTAGCATATTTATGCGGGCAATTTGTATTGCTGCACTGTTAAGCCTTCTTTATTAAGTGGGTTAAACTCTGGTAGAATTTCAATTATATCGCCAACATTATGTTGATACAAATATTGATGCGGTGGAAATGAAGCGTTTAAATATGCCAATTTGCGCATTAGAGATGCTGAAGAAACGTGCGTATTTGAATAATTTTTATCTATATTTCGTTGATGCGTAGATATCGAATTTGTTGTTACAAGATGCGGCGCAAATGAAAATGTCGCCGTTCCTGAATTTGCGATTGACATCGTCGCATTTTGTGAAATTGACGAACAAATTGGTATGGAACTATTTGGTATTGCTGCATGCAATGTGAAATACACAAACGGTAGAGTCGTTACCATTGGTGTATGCGTGTATGCATTATTAGTAATCGGCAGAGCAGTGCTCGTTACGGCATCACCCGAATGTTGTGTAACGACCTTTCCGGCCCCTACCGCGGCCGGGGTATACTCAGCATATGCCAGGGTTCAGTACAAGAACTCAACAACAAAGAACTAGAAAGTGAAAAGAAAACTATAGGTCTAAGAATTTTCCTTGTAAACGAAGATGAGAGACGCAGTAATGTAATTTAATTTCTTTTCTAATTTTTCTTTTATTTATAACTACAACTTTCCAAAATACAAGTTTTCACTTACGATCAATAAAATATATATAAAAATTAATTAATTAAAAATTAAAATTAATTAACAAAAAATTCTTCCGCGTATCAATTTTTTTTTATATTTCCCCTCGTAACTATTCACTTATTTTTGTGATAATGAAAACAACGAAGTAAAAAAAACAAATCACACTCACCGCAGTTGTAGTGATGACGTCACCGCTCCTTTGCTGTACCTTGGATATGTTTTAAACGAAAAACAAAAACAAAAAAAAACCAAATAAAGTTGAATCTCTATATCATGAATATTTACAAATATACGGGGGTGGAGAAAAAAAAATTAATAGGCTATATTAAATTACAAATAACTATAAAAATACATTACATGATTCATACCATATATTCTCAATTTTTATGGATATTCTTAGTTATTATATAAAAGAAAATTAAATCGAAGTACTTCAAAAAAACTAAGTAAGTAGATAAGTAATGCAATAAGTAACAGTATTCATATAACATGATTTACATATCGGTATTTCTATATACATACTTCAATTAATTATATTTAAATTTTATGAATATTCTTAGTTATTATATAAAAGAAAATTAAATCGGAGTACTTCAAAAAAAAACTAAGTTAGTGGATAACTAATGCAATAAGTATCAGTATTCATATAACATGATTTACATATCGGTATTTCTATATACATACTCCAATTTTTATATAGTTATAAAAAATTTTTTTTTTTAATTTATTTAGTTATTATTGCTATTGTTTGTATGGCGATTCTGGCAATTGATGCCTTATTGTTGTTAACGTTTGCGTCACTGCTACTGTTGCCGTCGCCGTTGCTGTCCCAGGTGACAGTTTGATTTTATCACATTCAATGCATTTGATACTTGATTTATTGATATTAAAAAAAAACGTTCATTGAATATATAGTTATTATTTAAATATTAAAATTGTTAGATGTCAACTCTTTTCTATTGTTTAATTTCGTATTTATAATTTAGTAAGTAAATATTTGAATTTTTTTAAACACTTCATTTGGTTTCCTTTGTGGTTAATAATGTATCATATTCTGCGGTAAAGCAAAGACACTAAAGATGGACACACGTCTCTCCAAAAAATTCGTTTTTTTTTTTTAATTTTTTTTTTTCTTTAAAATAGTTGATAGTTGTTATGATATAAAACATTTACTTCAATAAAACTGAATGTTCCATATTTACAAAATGTGTATAAAAAAATTTACTTAACAACTTCACGCCGCTTCCGATAAGAGTTTCATATATATATTTTTTTTATTTCTTTTGTATTCTTTGCGGATCACTGAAGTTAAACTCTGTCATACGTTCTGCCCGTTCCGTTCAAAAAAAAACTCAACAAAGAAGACAGAAGATCCTTCGAATGCTCCTTTTATTTACTTTTTTTATAACTGCTTAACTCAGACTTTTTAATCAGCCGTTTCGCGGTCAATAAACTCAAACTTCCAAAAAAAAAAGCTTCCAATTACTTTGCTGTTGGTTATTCTTTCGTCTCTCGTCTTGCGCTGTTTATGCTGCACACTCAGCTTTTTCTATTTCCCGCTGCAATATTTTGGCGATCAAACGGAAATGTAAAAAAAACAAATAAAAATGACATCTCTCACGTTGCTGTTTCCTTTTTTTTTTTTTGTTTTGATTTGTTCCATAAATGTGTTTGGATGCTAGTTTCTTTTTTTCTTAACTATCATTATTAAAAAAAAGAATTTATTTAAACTAAAGTAAGACGGATAAACCGAGAGGACATGTTAAATGTTATTATTCTATAAGTTTCTTTATTCTGGCATAGTTCTACTTTCTTAAGAATTTCCGCTTACATCCAGCAACTTCTTTCACAACACACCTCCACTGACATTATTGCTGTAGACCAGCCGTCAGGATTCGAGGTAATATCAATGAAATATTTGTCAATCAGTGCTTTTAATTACTTGCTTATCCTAGGTCCTCAACGCTGTAAGATTAATTTTATTTTTACTGCAAAATTGATTATTACATTCCCCCATACTTCCAATAAAAAATAAAACCTGTTGTGAGGGTTGACATTGTATTCCCAATATTGTGTTTACACTTTTTCCATACCGCCTTCGTACTCTTCTCGATTAGAGTCTACGTAGTACAATTTGATATCGCTGACGTGGGCTGTTTTCCTGGTTTTAGTGATCTTGTCTTCTACTATTACAATTACTGGCGATTGGAAACATTTCACCTTGTATGGCCCACTGAATTTTGGACTTAGTTTCGCGGCAATGTGATCAACCGCTTTAGATCACAAGTATGGTTCCTTACCAGGACTTGATCCCCTATTTTCGGTTTCCAGTCCCTACGGCGGAGATTGTGATGCCTTGCCTGTTCGATCGAAGCGTACTGCATATTTTGCCTTACCACTTCCATGATACCTTGTAATTTCTGGGCTTTGTCGGTAGGAGAGATTGGCACGTCACCGGTACCTGGAGTGACCTTGTCAAATTGATTAGCAGTCATACGTGGTTCTCGTCCGAAGTTCAAAAAGGCTGCTGAGAATCCCGTAGATTCGGCTACACTTGAGTTCATCGCTAGTGTAATTTCTGGCAAATATACGTCCCAATTCCTGTGGTCGCCTTCCGTGAGCTGACTGATAAGGGTCTTAACGGTCCTATTAGTCCTCTCTGTGGGGTTTTTATAAGGGGCGTATGAAGCGGTAAACTGTTGTGTAATACCCAAATCTGAGAAAAAAGTTCTAGTAGCCCGACTGGTAAACTGGGTCCCATTATCTGATAATAAGTCTTTTGGTACACCGAAGCGCGCAAGAATACGTTCTCTGAAGGCCTTTTGAAGGCCGATCGTGGTCGCCTTCCGTAGCGGTACTAGCTCAACCCATTTTGTGAACTTATCCACAAAGACCAGGAGCATGCTGTTTCCTTGTTTGGACCTTGGCAATGGTCCAACAAAGTCCGCGCAGATGATACACCATGGTTCTTCTGCTAATCGTGTTAGCATAAGTCCGGCAGCAGCCTGTTGGTTCGGTTTAAACCTCTGGCACGAATCGCAACTTCGCACATATTTACTAATATCGCGAAACATACCTGGCCAAAAATACAGTTTCGATATTCTTTGCTTAGTTTTCCTTACTCCAAAATGTCCTGCTCCAGGTACGCTGTGATTCTCCTGTAAGATCTGTTGTTTTAGAACTGTTGGCATACATAATTTCCATGGCTTATTGTTCTCGTCCTGATCATAGCTGGGTATATGTCTATACAGCTGATCATTTTCTATGGTGTAGTCTGCGAATTTCTTTGCATACAGTTTAACCTCCTCTTTTTGTTTGTAAACCCATTTTGGTTCAGCACACACGCCGTCGCTGGTTTTTATCCTGAAGCTTCCAGTCGTTGGAGGCTTCAGATTTTGTACAGCTGAGACTTTCTCTGGGTCGGTATGAATACCTTTATCACTAACAACGTGTCCAAAGTACTTCAAGGTTGACTTGAAAAACTTGCATTTCTGTGCATTTATCCTCAAATTGGCTTCACGTAGTCGATTGAACACAATTCCGAGATGTTGGAAATGTTCTTCACAATTACGACTCATGACGATAATATCATCTAAGTATGCAAATGCAAAGGGTTCCATTTCTGGTCCAATAACTGAATCCAATGCGCGCTGAAACGTAGCAGGGGCGAAATGTAACCCAAATGGCATTACCTTCCACTGAAACAGACCTCGTCCCGGTACAGTGAACGCTGTCAAGGGTTTGCTGTCTGGATGCATCGGTATCTGCCAATACCCATTCTTCAAATCCAAGCCGATCCAGTATATGATTTATGCGCGGAAGTGGATATGCGTCTGGTTTCGATTTTGCATTTAGTTGACGATAATCCTGTAATAATAATATGATTTTATTTATTTAGTGGTTTGATTATTATAATCAATAATAAAAACGACTTTTCTTTTTGCTCGTCATTTCCAGACTGATTTTTATTTAAATTAACTTCTTAAACCTAACATTGTTTCCTACAACTGTATTGAGGGCGAATCATATTGCAGCACAATTGTTTGCAATATGTTCTGTGAAACACTTAACACAAATTCATGTGCTGAGCATGCCGCAATCCAAATTGTCAAATGCATATTGGAACAATTAAATATGCATACAAATATTTTGTCATAAAGAAATGACAAAACAGACAAGTCAAATTTCTAACTCATAAATTATTTCATATTTGACAATTAGGGTTTTTCGGTCATGCTTGATATTTGAGTGTTTCGGGTTAGTGTGACACATTAAATATCGCACACAACGTATTGTGTGTGGTCATGTTTAATATGCCACTACACCCTTACCCTTTAAGAAAAAATTTTTATTTTTGATTGTTTAATAATCGAAAAGAAAAATTTTGTATTAAATTTTTTTTTTTTTTATTTCATCATTATCATCATTAGCATCATTAATTTATTTTAGTCTTACATATTTAATTATATTACTGAATTAGATAAGTACAGTTTTGTAATATATAGATTGTTATTATTATATAAACAAATTGAATAATTGGTCTAATATCTAAAGTATTTTACTTTAATATAATTGATTGAGTTTAAATGTTAGTATAAAGTTGTCTTTATTATTCTCTTGAGGAAGTTGTATTACTAATCGTTTTGTTATAATTTTTTACTTTCATCTTGTAGTAAATAACTTGGTATTGTTCTTATGTAGGGTTTTTATTTCATTGTTTATATTAACCATTACATTACTGTTATCTATCCCTGTTATTGTATAAGGACCTGAGTATGGACTTGTACCTTTTCGTGTACCATGCGACTTTACTAATACTTCATCACCTATTTTCAGTTTTGCTGGGTAGCTGCCTTTTTTAGATATTTTTTTTCGTTTAACTTTTGCTTCTATGCTAAACTTTCTTGCATTCTCAAGTGATAACCTGAATCGTGCTTTTAGTTCGCTAGCGTAATTATCTAGATTAAATCTACCTTGTGTATCATTTATTTTTTTATTTGGTAAGGATGGTAACTTACCAATATGCAAAAGTATAGTACGGTAACCAAACGTTCCAGTCGTTATCATCAGCAAAGTTTAGTAGGTATTCGTTTAGAACTCTATGGTTAATTTCTACTGTACCAAGTGTTTCGTGATGATATGGGGTTGAAAATATTTGTTTAATTCCCATAATATCAGTAACTTTAGCTAACAAATCATTCAAAAATTCTGTACCTCGGTCTGATTTTAAAATCCTAAACCGAACTTTAGTATGAGTTGTTCTACTAATCTTTTGGCTATGGATTTAGCATCTTTATTAATCATTGGGTATGCAATTATGAATCTACTTAATTCACATTGCATAGTTAATATGTACCTATAACCGTTCGCTGGTCTTAAGGGTCCAACGGTGTCGATTTGTATTGTTTCGAAAGTTGTATGAAGGGTTGTGGTTATTTGAAATTCTTCTCGACTGTGACGCATTTGTTTGTTTTGTTGGCATTTTTCACAAGTGGAAATATATTTATATACCATTTGTTTCATTTTCTTCCATGTGTATCTTTGTTTAAGTTTTATCATCGTTTTACGAACTCCCATATGACCGCTGAGAGGGTTATTATGATATTCCTCTATCAATCTAAATTTTTGTATCGTATCTTTCACGTATTCCGGCTTTTTGTATAACAATATTTTTAAACGATTCTTATTTTTATTATTTTGTTGCAACTTATTTATAATCGCCTTAAATCCATGGATTTAAATATAGTGTCATCATCTGCTAACGCTAGTTGTAAAATATTTAATTTTTCTATTTGTGTAATAAGCTTCACCATAATCGAAATCGGCTTCGGAGATACTCCGCATAATTCCACTATAACTTCTTTATCATTATATAATATGGATGCATCCTTATTTCTTTGTTTATTTTTTATATTAAACTGCAGTTTTCTTACTCTATGAATGTCGCTAATTGAAGTACAATTCCAACAATTGAGTTGATCAGGCTCAGTGGTTCTTGTATTCAATTGCATCCGTATTAGTTGTTTTTGTGTTTGCGCATTTTGATTTGCTTCGAGTAGTTATACATACTCGAGCTTCATTATTCAATTTACTTAATATTTCTTCTTCTACCGGATTGGATAATTTACGTGTTGCGGTCGTGTCATCTTTTATTGGTATTAGTGATTGTAGTATATTAGAATCTATTTTGATTCTAGATAGGGCATCAGCGTTAGTATTTATTTTTCTTTTCTATAAATGATTTCAAAATCATAATCAGTTAAATCTACTCGAATCCTTGTCATCTCTGATGAAGGATTCTTATGTACGAATAGAGATATTAAAGGTCTGTGATCGGTTATTACATAGAAATGTTTGCCATATACATATGGTCGAAAATAGTATATTGCCCAATATATCGCAAGAAGTTCATTTTCAATGACCGGTTTATTCAGATCATGTTTTTGTAGGGTTTTGCTTCGGCCTAACCAAACAACGATAATAATATTTTAGTAGGATGTAATTTAGATATTTCGTTGTTTGATTAGGTCAAACAACGATAATAAAATATTTAATATAGGGATAAGATAAGAGAATGTAACTCCTCTACCCCTTGATTCGAGATACTCCTGGATCTCGTTATTATAAATGTATGTGAGAAATGAGGAAAGAAAAAACAAAAAAAAATTATACAATTCCATACTTTCTTTTAATTTGATTTAGTTCGATTTCGTCGACTTTATTGTCTTGAATATTATTTACAATTTCTATTTGGTCCTTTCTTTTATAAAGATATAACACAATTATAATGATTAATACAATTATTATACCAAATGTAATACTAATTCCATAGGATACTTTTTTGTGAAAATACAATTCTTTTATTTCTTTTATATTTTTAAATTTTTCTAAATGAATATTTTCAAATTCTGGTATTTCTTGCGTTAAGGAGTTATCCAATTGTAATTGATATTTTTCATAGAACTCCTTTTTTTGATTATTATATTCAATGTTTGAAATTTTTATTTGACAGTTTGCAAAATTAATTAAATTATTTTTATTCAAAATTACTTTCCTTTTTGTACAATTTTGGAATAGGCTTAAATTTACAGCATTTTTTATTAATATAGAATCATCTTCAATAGGAATAACTTCTGGTACATTGTTTATTTTATATTGGCATGAGTTAGAAAATATACAACTTTTACTTAATTCTAATTCCTTGAGCAAGGTGTTTTCTTTATAGTTATAATATTTTCCGCTAATGTTTATTACTAATTCCTTTTTTTTCCTACAATTTCTAAATTATTTTTGTTTGGTAATGGAATAATTAGATTTAGATCTGCTGTCACATAGTTTCTCGGAATTTTAATACAAATTATAATAGTGTCATTTTTGTATATTAATAAACCCATTCTGGCTAACTTTAATTTATAGAAGTCAATTTTGAAATATTCAATCTCTTGTTTACTTAATATATTCGGAAATAAGATATTGTATTTGGCAGACGCCACATTATTTTGTATTTGATCGATTTTTTTTCCAATAAACTCGATTTTATACAAAGCTTCATAAAACAGTGTTTGTTCTCTTATTTCTGTATTTATGTGACTTAAAGAATTCAAGATGTTAATCCTGTAATCTTCCACAATTTTCTTTAAAGTGTTAATGGATTTGTTAAAACTACTGTTTATTATTATTTGTCTACTTGAATTTTCAATAAGGTTATGATTATTTTCATTGTTTACTTTTAAGAACTCTTCGATTTCCTGTCTATCTGAGTCGTCCAACAAGCCAAACAACCATTTATATATGGAACCAATGCCATTAACCAATCCCCTTGCTTGCCTTGACCTATGAATTTCTCCCTTAGTAATAGATTTAATTTTTGCTTCAACATGATCTAATTCTGTGAGAAGGATTTCCTCTTTATCCTTTTTTATATTCATCAACTTTATATTATTACTAAAAATTTTCAAAATTCTTTGGATCTCTTTAGGTTTTACTATGTGCAGAATTGTATTCGTTTCGTTTTCAATTTCGACCGTCCCTAATTGTATAATTGTATAGCCCATCTCATCTGGTATTGAGTTGACTGTCATAAGTCCTTGGACTGTTGTTATGATCATCATGATAGTAAAGATTAATGTGAATTTAATTATCTGTAAATTTAGAGGGTCTTTTAATGTTTGATGTGTGAACTTTTTTTAGTATTCTTTTTATAAATTTAGGTTCTTCTTTATGTCTAACGTTCCTGTAATTCTTTATAAAACCTTCTTCCCTGTTTTCTAAATAGTTTTCTCGGTTTTGGTTTTGCTTAAAAATTGTTCTGTTTTTCATTTGATGTATTCTTTCTTTAATGATACTATGTTCCACCTTATTGTTTTGAACTTCTAATGGTGAAGTTTTTATAGTGCTATGATAAAAATTATTGTAAAATCTAACGGCATTACACATTTGAGAAGCGATGGGACGTTTTTGTTCTAAACTTAATGTTCTAATCCGTTCAGTAATGGTATTATTTAATCTTTCAATATCAGAGTTCCCTGTATGGCTATTCGGTTTGGTAACATGATACTCTATACCTTCTGCAGTTAAAAAATCTCGCACATTTCTTGAGTTGAACTCATTGTCAAAGACAAACTTTTTTATGTGTCCCTTAATGGCTAAAAATTCATTTATCTTCCCGATTATCGTTTGATTATTTCTATCTGGTAAATGAAAATGTACAACATGTTTTGAAAACTTGTCTATAAACACTACAAATGATACTTTACTATTGACATAAGTATCTACATGAACAACTTCATTGATCGTATTTGGTGTTTCCGCTATTTGAAATTTAGTTTGTATTGGATTACGATCATATTTTCCACCATTGCATATATCGCAATTGTTAATTATTTCATGTATTTTTATTTTTAGTTGCGGATGATAGATTTTGTGTTTTATTCCCTCATATGTCGGTATAATTCCTGAATGTCCGACTTGAAGTTTGTGAAATAATGATATTTGTGTTCAAATTTAAATAAATTTTCTCAACATTCTTATCTTAAGGAAAACTCTGCGGCCTTTACTATTTAGCTATTTTATATTTAGGCATGATAAAATTGGTTTTTTAATGTATCCGTGCACATTAGCAGTGGTGGTTGTTTAAATTGCTTATCATTCATGTAAGCAAAATACCACCAACGCACAAGAAGATAACAATTACTTGATTATTTAGGATAGAGTATTATCTTGTCTGCTCAAATTGCTTATTTACGCATGCTCAAATTACTTGTGTATTTAGGATAGAATATTTTCTTTGTTTATTTTATGATCAAATATTTTGTACCTTCAATTTGAGAGATAAACCAATATCATGCATTTAGTGATAAGGATAGATTTTAAGTTACTATATAAGCAGTTCATTTTTAAAAATAAATTTAGTGTCTTACAAACATTCAATGCGTATTAAATTTTTACTACGGGGTAATTTTTTAATATTTTTGGTCCTTCGAGCTTTTTTGTATCCACCACCAGTGGTAAGATACTTAAGGTATTAGAATCAGTGAATAAGCGTATCTGTGGCTTAGACAACAGACAAGTGTTTAAATTTGTGAAAAAGCGTATCTGTGGCTTAGACAACAGGCAAGTGTTTAAATTTGTGAAAAGCGTATCTGTGGCTTAAACAACAGATTATATATTTATAGCTGCTACTTCCAGTTTGATAAAATCCGTCGAATTTATTAAGCGTGCCTGTGGCTTGAACAGCAGGTTAAAATATTAAACGGTTATATCGGACGCGTTTATAAAAAAAAAAACGGTTAAAATGCCTATATCCAGAAGTGCCGCTGAAAAGCAGTTTGATCGGCTCAAAGATATAGCATATACTTTACAAATAAAAGAGAAGGAAGTTGACGTCCAGGAGATGTCGTCAAAAGACATTAAGAAAAACAAAAAATGGTTAAAAGATACATGGCATTTATACGCAGAGACATTTGAATCTGTATGCGAAACATCTTATAAGGAAAATTCTCAATTTAAAGAAACAGATAAAGTTGCTTCAGAAGCATACAAGAAGATGCAAAAAATATTAGATGATTTTGAACAGCTTGCAAAGCAAGAAATGTCTTCACCTACAGAGTTAGTAGAGGAAACGGAAGATAAAAATGCAGAAAGCACATATGCAGATACGCCAACTTCTGTGGATGGAAAGGCAGGTAATATAGATTCGGGCAGAAAAACAAAACAACAGTCTCCAGGCAATGAAAGTGTAATTATACTGAATCGCAAAGAGTCAAATGAAAAACCTAAAAAGATTATAATGCGTTTTCAACAAAGAATTGGTTTGTTGAAAGAAAAAATAAGAAACATTAAGGGAAAACTGCCGGAAGCAACTAAAGGGTTGCTTGATACGAACCGAGCCAATATTGAAGCTCAGTTTAAAGACATCACAGTATTATACAACAAAATTTGCGATGAAGATTATGATGACGAAGAGATAGAAGGAACCTTCATACTGATGCGAGCCAGTTATGAAGAAATCTTAGAAGAAATTGCGATAAAATATGACGAGAATATAGCGACTGAACACTGCAATCCAACTCGTTTAGAAGACTTAAGACTGCCAAATTTTAATGGAACTGTAGACAATTGGAACTCTTTCCAAGAAATATTCTCAAAACTAGTAGATGGTAACAAGATGCTATCTAATGTTGAGAAATTTTATCGACTGAAAAACGCCATAAAAGGGGATGCTGCACGGCTAATTCAACATCTTCAAGTAACAGGAGAAAACTACAATGCAGCATGGACAATATTAGAGCATAGGTATAATAACAGAAGGCTATTGTTTTGTACGCTATTTGATAGAATCATTGATCATAGCAGCGTTAATATACAAAATGCTGCAAGTATTAAATAGTTGCTGGATACTGCAACAGAATCATATCAAGCTATAAAAGCTATGGGAATACCAATTGAGGATGCAGATCCATTTATAGCAAGAATTCTCATACGAAAACTGGATAAAGAAGGTTTGCTGAGGTATGAACAATGCGTTCAAAAAACAAAAGAAATTCAAACAGTAAAAGATGTTATGACATTTTTAGAGCAACAATATTTAGCTCTCGAATCGGTTGGCTGCAAAAAAGGAAATATTACAGACAAAAAAATAAAATCGACAAATGTGTTTCAAATTTCACAAAAACAATGTATGTTTTGTAACACAGTAGGTCACTCTGTTATTGAATGCCGGAAGTTTACTCAGCTATCGGTTAGTGATAAAAACTCCTGGATTAATAAAACAAAGTTATGTAAAATATGTTTTACACACAAAAATGACAAGAAATGCTATAAGCTAGATAAAAAGTGTGAGCAATGTGGAGGACAGCATCACAGTATGCTACACTTTCAGAGAATTGTGCAAAATAAACCACAAACTAGTGCTGGTGCAGCTGCAAGCATGATTACCAAAGAAAATAGTGCAATCACTTTATTAGCAACAGCACAGATTCAAGCGGATTCTGCAAGTGGTGAAAAGGTTTTGTTAAGAGCGCTGCTAGATCAAGGTTCACAGAGGACATCAATTTCAGAGGAAGCAGCACAAATATTAAGGTTACATAGAACTAAATCAAGAACGGATCTGATTGGATTAGGAAATACATTAGTAGGAATATCAAAATCAACAGTAGAACTCGTAATTCGTCCAAGATTTAAAAGCAATAACAGTTACAAAATTAAAGCTATGGTTCTTAGCAAGCTAACATCAGCACAACCTAATAATTCGTTTAATGAAGATTTAAAAAAATGGGATAATTATTGTTTAGCTGATCCTATGTTTAATAAATCTGACCGGATAGATATAGTGCTGGGAGCAGATATCCTTACCGAGATATTGCAGCCGGGTTTGAGAAAATGGGGTAAAATCTTAGGTCAAGAAACTTCCCTTGGTTGGATATTATCTGGAGTTATCAACACAAACAATACAGTCAAAACTATAATATCAGCAGTTACTTCAAACATTGAGAGATTTTGGGAAATTGAAGAAGTTTGTGAAGCATCTGAAATAAATGAAACTGATAAAGAATGTGAAAATTGGTTTAAATCAACAACAACGCTAAATAAGGAAAACAGATTTATCGTAAAATTACCATTTAAAAAAGAAAACGAACTAGGAGACTCTAGGAAAATGGCTATGGCCAGGCTTTTGTGTTTGGAAAAAAGATTTAAAAGAAACTCTAAGCTAAAAAAAGAATATATCAAGTTCATGAAGGAATATATGGAAATGGGTCACATGCAGAAAGTTTCTTAAATGATATTTGGTAAATTTTATATGCCTCATCAAGCTGTAATAAGAGATGACCACTCAACAACAAAAGTTCGGGTAGTATTTGATGCTTCAGCAAAAACTACTAACGGAAAAAGCTTGAATGAAATACTACACACTGGACCTAAGCTACAGTTGGACATATTTCAGCTACTAATCAAGTGGAGATTGTGGAAGTACGTTATGACAGCTGATATAGAAAAAATGTATCGGCAGGTGTTGGTAGCAGAAGAAGATCAGCCGTACCAAACTATCCTATGGCGTGAAGATCCAGAAAAACCAATAGAAGAATTTGTACTGAAAACAGTAACCTACGGAACTTCTTGTGCACCGTTCTTGGCAAAAAGAGCTCTACTAGAAGTTGCTTATGATTGTGCAGATAAAAACTCAAAGTTATATCAGATAATAAAAAATGATTTCTATATGGACGATTTGATGACAGGTGCGGACTCCATAAAGGAATGTATAAACATTCAATTTGAAATCAGTCGGCAGCTAGAAAAGTTTGGATTTCATTTGCGAAAATGGATGGCAAACGAAAAGCGAATTTTAGGTGAAATTTCGGACTCTGGAGACAGTTATATTATTAAAGTAGAAGACGGAGAAGCTGTTAAGACGCTCGGTATACAATGGGTGCCGAAATCAGACAATTTCACCTTTTACATCGAGTCAGTAGATAGTACTAACATAACTAAACGCAAGGCACTGTCTATATTGGCTCGAATCTATGATCCACTTGGATGGTTGACACCAACAACAACAATGGCGAAATTATTTATACAAAAATTATGGCTTATGAACTTGACGTGGGATACGAAGTTAGACGTTAAATTATCTCACGAATGGAATGCGATTGTTTCAAGGATTTCGACTATTAAGGATATAAGAATTCCTAGATGGATATCAACTTTAGCTGAAACAAGTTTAGAGCTTCATGGATTTGCGGACGCTTCAGAGAAGGCTTATGCAGCAGTAGTTTATGCTAAAACTTCTAATGCTATTACTATTCTAGCAGCAAAGTCTAAAGTAAATCCGATAAAAAACAAAAAGACATTACCCAAGCTTGAGTTATGTGGAGCTCATCTGTTAGGAAAACTTATGAAAAGCATTAAAGAAGTTATAAACAGAGAAGTCAAAATATATGCTTGGAGCGATTCAACAATAGCATTATCATGGATCAAGAACGAAAATAAAACTAAAGATAAATTTATTGGGACTCGTGTAAGAGAAATCAAGCAATGCATGCCTTCGGCAACGTGGAATCATGTTAGGTCAGAAGATAATCCAGCGGATGTGGCTTCAAGGGGCTTGAAACCAGAAAAACTTGCAGCACATAGATTATGGTGGAATGGTCCTACATGGTTAAAAGATGAATCAAACTGGCCAACAGCAACTGAATCTGTTCTTTGTGCAACAAATAATATAAACTCTTCACAGAATATAATCAACGATATAATAGAACGGTATTCCAATTATAGGAAATTATTATACGTCATTGCATATATAAGCAGATTCATCAGAAAGCTAAAAAAGGAGAAGTTTCCTGTGTGGTTGACAGTAGAAGAATTAAGGGAGGCAGAAAATATTATAATACGGCATACTCAACATTTATATTTCACAAAAGAAATCAACTTGATCAAAAACAGAAGAGAACTTCCATCTGGTTATAAAATTTGTAGTCTTTACCCGTTTCTGGATAAAAATGAAATACTGCGAGTCAGAGGCCGGTTAGAAAATTCTCCATTCTCTTTTGCTAGAAAACATCCAATACTATTACCAAAATGTCACTTAACGATGCTAATAGTTGATGATTATCATAAAACTACACTACATGGCGGTATAAAACTAATGGAAAATATGCTGAGGCGGCAATATTGGATAATTAATGCTAGAAATATTATTAAAAGGTATGTTCGAAGTTGTGTTAGATGTATACGATATAGGCGTGAAACCGCTACACAGTTAATGGGGAACCTACCGGAAAGCAGAGTGTCAATATCGAAGCCATTTGAGCATGCAGGAATAGATTATGCAGAACCGTACAAATGAGAGTATCGAAAGGAAGAGGTCAGAAATCATATAAAGGTTATATAGCCGTTTTTATTTGTATGGCTACGAAAGCAATCCATTTAGAAGCTGTAAGTGACCTGTCAACAGACGCGTTTCTGGCTGCCCTTAGAAGATTTTTCGGTAGAAGAGGCAAAAGTTCGCATTTATATTCAGATAATGGTACAAATTTTGTCGGTGCTGCTAAGAAAATAGATGATGAATATGAAAAAGCTATTAGAAAACTTTCATCACTTGCTGGAACGATGGCAGCGGAAAAAATTACATGGCATTTTATTCCCCCGGGAGGTCCTCACTTTGGAGGAATCTGGGAGGCTGCAGTCAAGTCGATGAAACATCATTTAAGACGAGTCATTGGTGAAGTGAAATTAACTTATGAAGAAATGTCGACACTGTTAATTCAAGTGGAAGCAGTGTTAAATTCTAGACCGTTATGTGAAGTACGAGATGATACAGAGAATACTGATGTTTTAACTCCCTGCCATTTCCTAGTTGGAAGACCTTTAATTGATATTCCAGAGGAAAGTTGTTCAAAATCAATTGATTCTCTTAATCGGTGGAAAATAATTCAGAAAATAAAAAGTGATTTCTGGAATAAATGGAAAAATGAATATCTTGCAAGTCTTCAACATCGTCGCAAGTGGAAGCATTCTGCCCCAAATATAGAAAAAGATCAGGTAGTT
>NC_051846.1:131245832-131279046 GCF_002237135.1 Teleopsis dalmanni | reverse complement strand
TCGCGCTGGTGGTTAAAGGGAAACATATAGACAAGATACAATCAACATGCAACGATGCGGTCGCTATGGTAAGAAGCTGGATCACAAGTGTAGGCCTCAAACTTGCTGATCATAAAACTGAAGTCCTTCTTGTAAGCAGCAGGAAAAAGATTGAGTACATTACAATAACTGTTGGCAATGAGCGAGTCACATCAAAACAAGCAATCAAGTATCTTGGAGTAATGATTGACAATAGACTCACCTTCAAAGAGCATTTACGATATGTTGCTGCAAAATGTGCGAAAACAACGTGTGCACTATCGCGAATAATGCCCAATATAGGTGGACCTAGACAACAGAAGAAGCAGTTACTCACAAATGTAGTTAAGTCTATTGCTATATATGCGGCTCCCATATGGGCAGATGCAATGAATAAAAAGACGTACAGATCAGGAGTAGACGCAGCCTACAGAAGATGCGCTCTCAGAGTTGTTTCCGCATTCCGTACAGTATCTACTGACGCGGCCATGGTTATTGCCGGAATGATGCCATTACAGCAGGAAGCAGAAATTGAAAAGGAAAAGCATGTAGCGAAAAGAATTGGGGTTACAAACTTCAATCAGCTCAATGAAGAAGCATTGAATAAGTGGCAACAGAGTTGGGATATATCCACTAAAGGAAGATGGACGCATAGGCTCATTCCGAAGATAAGTGATTGGACCAACAGAAAGCATGGGCAGGTGAACTACTACCTAACCCAGATGTTAACTGGACACGGCTGCTTCAGAGCATATCTTTTTAAGTTCAAACATGACGAAGACGACACGTGCCCAGCTTGTCCATATACAAAAGAACGGTGGAACATGTGTTCTTTGATTGCCCGAGATATGAGAGCCACCGCAGCTCCTTGGCAAGAGCAATCAGAGAGCAGGTCACACCTGATAACATCATCCAACTGATGTTAAAGTCAACAGAAATCTGGAACCTGGTGTGTATTTTTGCGAAAGAAATCACAGAAGAACAGAGAGCAGCAGAGAGAACTAGAAGAGCAGTAAGAGATGACAGCAATCGCTGAATCACCACCCTCCGAAGTAATGCTTAAAAGTGGTTCCGGAGGGATTAATGGTTAGAAGAGACACGGTGTTAGGATGAGGTTTAGTACGTAGGCGCAAATACCAAGCAAAAGAGTAAGTCTTGGTTGCGAATCGTGCATGCTGGTAGTACGGGCTACCAGTATCTTTTGAAGATTCCACATCCCTTAGCTCGTATAGCTTAAAAAAAAAAAAAAAAAACCAAGGGTGGAAAAAAATTACAGGAATCTTCACAATTTTGTTTGAAATAGAAAATATTATTTTGTTGCAAATTTTGAAAAAATTGATATTTGCGTTCGTTGGGATTGTAACTTATTATTAAAAATTGCATAAATTAACAAATATTTAAAATAATTATTTTTGTTAAGTAATGTTAACTAAAAATTATAACTGTCTTAAACTTATTTGTATTTTAACTTAAAATATTAGTTTTTTGTATATTACTTTGTGCATTTTTAAATGCAAATATAGTAAGTGAACTTAAAGTATTTGTTTGGAAAGTTTTGCACTAGTTTAAAAGAAATAAAAACATATTTCAGGAAGATTTTTTTATGCCCAAAAAATATGTATTTACATAGGTAGAGTATCTAACTTTTATTAAAAAACACGAAAGATTAGGAAAATATTTTTTTTGAACAGGTAGCAGGTATAAGTATTGGTGTATTTGTTTAAAGAAATTTGCAACAGTTTAAAAAAGATAATACGGGAGGGCCACAAATAGATATTTTTCTTCTCCAGAAATATGTATTCACATAGGTAGAGTATCTAACATTCATTAAAAAACGCGAAAGATTAGGAAAATATTTTCTTGAACAGGTAGCAGGATTTTAGCGCCCTTTCTACTGTGCTAAGTAAGCAGAGATATAATTTAAGTGAAAAAAATATTTCAGCAATGTTATTAATAAGATTGTATGAAAATTTATTTCAAAACATATGTAATAAAAATTATATATTTTTAATAAGAAATTAAGATATTAAATTATTAAATTATTTCAATAACTTCGTTAAATTTAAGCTGTAATTAAAGATAAAAAATTAAGTGAAATCTATTAACAAAATTAATTTATGTTGTTGTAAAAAATATTTAATTTGCTTTTTATAACCTTACTAACGAATCTTAGTGTATAACTTACTATTAAATAAAATTTTATGAAGTAGTCCAAAATTGATATATTTAATTTTTTCAAAGTACGATCCGTAGAACCGATCCTCTTTACTTATAACATTTTGAAACAAATACTCTTTCTCTATTAAATTCATATACCTATTTAACTCATATATCATAAACTATTTATATTTTATATTATAACAAAGTTTTCAAGTACATTGTGAAATTAACTTTATTCCCATGTTTTAAATTAATAAACCTTAAAATAATAAGTACTATAAGCAATAAATGTAAATCTAATAATAAATTCAAAATTAAAATATAAATACAAAATCATTTCTTCAATAAAATATTTCGCATTAAGACCAAAATTAATACAAATCAGTTTTCCGTACTATTTTGCTGCGATATTTGTCATAATCATTTCACACAAATGTGCAGTAGACATTTCGTCTCCGCACATTTGGGTGCATTTTTATTTTCGAGTCTGCACACAAAATGTGCTCCTCGTATTCTTTTCTGCACACGTTGTGTGCGAAGGTAAGCTGGCTGCCTCACACACAATGTGCTGTGCGAAATAACTTCGGCACAAACAACGTTTGCGTGTGCGAGTTTTATTTAACTCCACCACATTCGTGTGAAATGTGCGTTTTGTTTGTGTACACAAGATGTGGCACTTAAGATGTGCACAAAAATTTTCGCACACCACATTTGTGGTGTGAAATTTTATTTAGAATCGCACAACATTTGTGCGTGGTGTTTTGCATTTTTGTGCACAGCACAGTGTTTTTCTGAACCCTGTTTTTTATTCGTGTAGATAACATGAACCGTTTTGCTTGTATTTATTTGAACTCCTCATTTGTCGAACCATTCAAGCGTTTAAGTAATTCTGCAAGTTTTCTGTTTGTTAAAAGTTTGTTAAAATTTATATTAGCTGCAATTAGTGCTGAAACGTCTGCAAAAGTTGCTATCAAACTTTGAGG
Organism: Teleopsis dalmanni; assembly: GCF_002237135.1. Lineage (NCBI taxonomy): Eukaryota > Metazoa > Arthropoda > Insecta > Diptera > Diopsidae > Teleopsis > Teleopsis dalmanni. Next base: position 131,275,885 of record NC_051846.1, on the reverse strand, counting down.
ATCAGAAGGTATCGGGACATCAGCCGTGTATAGCAAGTAGAGTAATGGACCCAATAGGCTTCCTTGGGGCACACCAACTTTCATTCATAAAAGTATCTATTTTGTAACTAACGCTGTCGAAAGCCTTTGCGACATCAAGGTATATCGCCGAGGAAAATTGTTTTGTGTCAATATCACTTGTTATTTTATTAACAACTCTGTGAACTTGTTGTATAGTCGAATACTTTTTCCGAAAGCTGAATTGATGATCAGGTATAAGTTTTTCTTTGAGGACAATCGGTTCTAGTATTGATAAAATTATTTTTTCAAACAATTTTGACATAACTGGTAATAGACTAATTGGTCTGTATGATTTTGCTATAGTTATGTCTTTATTTGGGTTGGGTATAGTTATTACGTCTGCTACTTTCCATACTTTTGGAAAATATTTAAGGTGAAGAGCGCAATTAAACACATTTCTCATATATACAAGTTTTTGTTGAGGCAGCTCAGTCAGAATCTTTCCTGTAATATTATCATATCCCGGTGATTTTTTTGCTTTAATTTTATTTTTAATAATATTTTTAATCTCTGTTATTGAGACTTTCTTTATTATAACATTTCGAGTAGAGCTGCTCTGTGCTACGTTGCCATTTTGCTGTTTTGGATTACTGAACGTAGCTTTGAAGTAGGTGGCAATTTAAGTGAATCAAATTTATTTAGATAAATAAAATTATTTAACTAAAGAAAAAAAAATTTTAGTAATAATTTAGTAAAATTATTTAAATAAACAAAATTTAACTTTTAGTTTAAATAATTCTTAGTAACTTGCGTGAAGTAGTAATGCTAGGGTATGTGGCGGATATGGCAGCCACAGAACACGAATAGGACGATGGCAAGGCTTTAACATCACGTGTAACAGTGGTATAAAAGCATACAAGTAAGCATCGTTCTCTTTGGCATTCGGGCCGTCAATCGACAACCACGCAAAAGGTGAAGGTATTAGGGCACTCCACGCAAATACCCTTATCCAAATAGCTGACATCGCAAAGAAGCCTCTAGTCTCTGACAAATACACAACATTAAAAAAAGAATTCATCCGACGCTTTGGTGAATCAAAGCAAAAACAACTTATCAAACTGCTTACAATCTTAGAACTGTCAGACAAGCGACCGTCGCAATTGCTTTGTGACATGCGCAATCTAGCTAGTACCAACATCTCTGAAGGTGCACTTACAACTCTTTGGTCACAACGCTTGCTTAGCAACATTAGATGCATTATGTCCGAATCAGCTGACCGCATCATGGACAACCTACCAACTCCATAATTCGTAATGGCTACAACTTCAACAACTGGCACTCATTTAAATCAATCGTCATCGCCGTTAGAATCGCGAGTACTGTCATTAGAAACAGCAGTACAGTAGATTACATGCAGTTTGGGTGAGTAAACGATGCAATTAAAATCTAGCAATCGTATTAGAAGTTCGGACCGTCGTCACGAGAGGAGAAATCGCAGACAGTGAATTCAGTAAACCAGCTGGAAATCACAGCGCAACCCTTACAGCGGAAAACTAAAAATATTATTGCGGCATGCGATAACTCACCTCCCAACTGCATAATCGAGATCCATCTCAACGTCTTTGACCGACTAAACAAATTGAACTCCCTAATCGACACAGGTTCGGTTGTTTCAGTTGTGCCAGTAAGTCTCGTCAATAAAAGGCCAGATCCAATTACAAGTGAAGACGACAATTTATTCGCGGTGAACAATACAGCAATAAACACATTTGGAATCAAAAGTTTGAAACTTGACCTAGGTCTTCGCAGTGATTTTTGTTGAAGCTTCATCATAGTCGACGTAAAATCATCCATCACAGATTATACATAAAGAAAAAATAGTTAATTGATTCGCTGACAACGATAAATATGACCATCTTGTCGTCAGTCCAGTCCCGTTCATCTAGTGAAAAAGAAAACGGGCGGTTGGAGAACGGGTGGAGACTTTCGCAGGCTAAATTCACATATTAAACTAGGCAAATACCCAATACCGTTCTTGGGTCAAATTTCTGAAAGAGCTACGCTCAACACAGCGTGCCACAATAAACCAAAGGCTTTAGAAGATATCTGTGAAGACAAGTTACAAGAAGCACATCTGGGCGTTAATATTTCCAAATGCAAGTTCGTTATCGATGAATTGTAGATCTTAGGTTATTATTTGTCAGCGAGCTGAGCAAGTGGAAGCCATTCAAAATTATGTCCGACCTAAGAGAGTACATGAAATTATCAATTCTTTGGAGCTGTCAATTATTATCGAAAGTACATTCCTCGAGTATGTAAGGCAAGCATATCAACGTTAACGCAACTAGTTTTTTTGTCACCAACAGCACCTCTTCTTCTGCATTGGATCAGTTTTGGAGTAGTGAGTCAATTACCAGTGGGAACCATTGGCGTTCTTCTCCACCAAGCTTAAATTGGCAGAAGGAATTACAATACTTATGACAGAGAACTCCTAGAAGTTTACGCATCCGTTTGATATTTTCGTCATCTGCTTGAAGGGCGTTATTTGGTCATTCGCAGTGATCATAAGCCATTGACGTTCGCTTTTCAGCAGAAAGCCAACAAGGTATCTCCTCGCCATTTATGCCATCTAAACTATATATCAGGATCGTACATGTGTCAGATGAAGATAATATAGTAGCAGACACACTCTCACGCATTAATTCAATAGCTGTGCCAGAAGCATGCAGTCTAGAGTGAATAAGCGAGCACCAAGAAAATCATGAAGAACTAAAACAAACGAACACAAAATTATAATTGAAGAAATCACATTTACAATCAAACTTGAAAACATACTGTGATGTTACGGTAGGCCAGTTAAGACCATTTATACTCAAATCATTTCGCAAATAGGAACTCAATTAAGTGCATTCTTCGGCACATCCAGGTTCCAGATCCACAGGTCGACAACTCGGATCAAAATAAGTTTGGCCATCAATGCATAAGGGCATAAACACTTGGTTGTCTAGGTTGTCAGCAATCCAAAGTCAATAGGTACAATAGAATAAAGCCCAAAGAATTTGTAAAAACCGATCAGGCATTCGATCATGTTTACGTGGATTTATTTACATTACCAGAGTGTCAGCATTATAGATAAGTGTTAACTATGATGAACAGGTTTAAGCGATGGCTAGACAGGTTAAAAAACATGACCTCAGACACATTAGCTATCAATTTCTACGCAGCCTGGGTATCACGAATTGGTGCACCGAAGGTTATAACAACAGACCGTGGAACACAATTCGAAACAGAATTGTTCAGAGCTGTGACTGACCTGTTAGGAACCACGCGAATCTGCCCTACGCCTTATCATGCAATACTGAATGGCATAGCAGAGAGGATCCATCGTACGCTAAAAACAGCGGTAATGGCAAGGCCGAAAAATGCATAGCTTCAATTACTCCCATCAGTTCTTTTAAGGCTACGAAGACATAGGAGCAATTTTTCGAACATAATTCCCAACCAACTCCTACAACGCCTCCTAATTCATGAAACTTCTTAAACAAATTTCGTGAATATTTGCTTGAGGTAGGACCAACGGTAGCAACACATCATAGCAACACGCCAATTTTCATACACAAACCACTCGACAATTACTCACACGTTTTCATACGTTCAGGCTACATCAAAAAGGCGCTACAATTACTATATACAGGAACGTATAAAGTTTTGAACAAAATAAGTGAACGAATATTCACAATTGAAGTATGTGACAAAAAATTGAAAGTATTATTCGAAATTTTAAAACCCGCATTCCTGGAGAATACAGATATTCTAGCAGTACCGAAGTAAATTTTATTAATCGATCCTAAACCAAAGCATAACACACTACCAGTTAAAAGGACGAAGAAAAACGTCACTTTCGTTAGAGAAGACCCGTTTTAATTAAGCAACAGTTTATTATAGTCAGACGGCAGAAACGAAAAGAAGATCACACTCACAAATAGCCTTCATCACAGTCCTCCGGCAATCTTCTACGACGGGAGTACTGTGGCGGATATGGCACCCACAGAACACGAAAAGTACGATGGCAATGCTTTAATATCACGTCCGATAAGAGTATAAAAGCACACAAGTAAGCATCCTTCTCTATGGCATTCGAGCCATTAACCCATAATCACGCAAAAAGTGAAGCTATAATGGTATTAGCCCCACAGGTACTTTTTATTTTTTCAATTTTATTAAATAATAATTATATTTAAGAAGTTCATTTATGGGAACATACAATTATTGAAGTATGCTGTAGACGAGCGTGATAGGAAATGATTCCAGATAAGTATTTATATTTATTTTTTTTGACGGTGTTAAAGCATTTTACTTCGTTACAACACATACCTGAAATCAATTAAAGTTAATAAAACTTCTGAATATTATCCTTTATAGTTATAATAATCAATTTTTAAAATTTCGCAGCATGTAATTTTTAACATTCGATTTGTGAACAAAAACATTATCTTTGCATTAAGGCCGTGTGCAAGTTCGAGTAAATTGAGGTAAAGTAAATTGAAATTTCCTTGGAATTTTTTACGCTGCACTTATGTAAATATTTATTTATTTATTTATTGCACTTATTATTTCTGGTCAAAAGTTTTTAAATATATTTATTTATTTATTAAACATCTTATCAAATTTTCACAAAGGTAACATCTAATTTACCCAGTTTTCATCTAATTTACCCTACTCGAAATTTTGGTAAATTCCAACATTTGCGCCATGCTGACATAATTTACTATTTCTCCAATTTACTAATAATTTACTCGAACTCGCATACGGCCTAAGTACAAATATCCGTTAATGATCACTTTCCTTTCCTGATGGTGTTCTTTGGTTTAAACTATCAACACAGTACGTATAAAAATAATTTGGCGGTGTTCTTAAATTCGACAGGTGGTGGTTTTTTATATAAACGGTTTGATCTTTTAATTGTTCGGTACGTTAAATTCGGAAAATAAGGACAAATTTGAAGAAAAAAATGTCTTTTAAACGCAAGAGAGGAAATGTAGATGACGGACACTTTGTTGGAAATGAATATTCTTCAACCAGTACCTATGCTTTAATACCAAAAATATTGGAATGTGAGCGTCCAAAGGAACAAACCAAACAAAATTGTAATCCATTTATGGCAGATATTTTGGAAGTCAAATCTATACCAAATGTAACAGAAAATAATAGTATTAAGGAAGATAAAGTATCTGACCAAAAGAGAAACCCGTTTGAGGTAATTCGTGATCCACCAAAGAAGAAAAAGCGTGTCTCAAAAATAAGTGGGGCGTGTTTTGAAAATCGTGCTTTGAATTTGAATGTGCCAGAAAAACAATTTAATCCTTTTGAGGTAAACTATAGAACATTATGTATTTATTTTTTTATCATAAATTTTTACAAAAGGTTCGCCGGGAAAATTTTCAAGCTTCGTCAGATTTAAGGCAGTCACACTATTATGTGAATGAAGCGTTAAATATACGTTCTCAAGATAATAATTCCATTTATAATCCTTTTGAAGTTGAACGTTGTTTCCAGAAACAGAATGAATCGAATGGAATCGAAAATCTGGGTTTAGTTGACCAAAACTCAGATTTTCTTACAATAAAGCTGCCTTTCCAACCTACAGTTGGTTGTAGAATTGATTTTAAAAATATTTCAATATCTGAGCTAACGCCAAGTAAATTGCTAGCAGAAAAACTAGTGTTTTCGCCACTTAATTCAGTTCATAAACAGTCGATAGGTTTAGTAAATGAAGAAGCTGCTCTAGACATTGGAAAAGAGTTAGATCGCTACCAACTTGAATTAGAGAACAGTATAAATGAAGCAAAATTACGTAAAAATACAAAAATAGTGGAATCAATTCAACATTCGTTAATCCTACCAGATAGACAAAATATTTTTAGCCAAGTATTAGAAAATGTTACTGAGGTGGATAACCTAGATGGAACGATAACTAATTTACAAAATAAAAATGTATCGGATCAAAATATCGTAACTGTTGTAAAAAATACAGAAACTAGTGTTAAATTAGTAATGGAATCACCACAGAACCAGGAAGTTGCAGATGTCTCATACGAATCAGAATCAGATGAAACAAATTTTAAGTTGCCTATTTTTGTACGTGCATATCGTAGAATACCATCTCAAAAATCTGTTATTATTGATAATCCTTCAGATGATAATGGCAGTGTTAAAACTGAAGATAATATGCAAACAAGTGTAAAGAGTTTTCTACGTAATTCTGTACGTAAACTTATTCATAGTAAAAATAAAGTCGATGATCAAGAAATAAAGAATTCATTGGAGAAGTCTGAAAACAATAGAAATATCGTTACATGCATTCGTCAGAGTTTGCGGCGCAAACGTCCTTTATTTGAGAAACAGTTAAATGATTTGAACATGTCTATTATTGACACTGGAGATCGAACGATGAAACTTAAATCTGTGATTCCTGAAACGGAATACATTGCTATCGAACAGTTGACTAATGAAAAAAAAAGTTCGTTGCGAAACAGTTTAAGACATCCTACTCGAGAGCTTCGGCATAAGTTGAAAAAATCGCTATTCCAAAAATCACAGGAACAATATGTACTACCAAAGTAAAATCATTCTGCTTCTTAAAAAAAAAAAAGAAGAAATATAAAAACATGAGATAAGCATTTTCCAACTTATTTTAATCATTCCAAAGATTTTATCTATTGTTTTTTGTACTTATACTTGCAACCAAATACTTAAATTGGTTACATAAAATTGTTTTTATTATTCTTATACGAGCTGCACCTGCACCCAGTTAGATTAGAACTGTATTTCTATTTTTATGCTTTAAATAATTGTTTGCTTATTGAAGGTTTTGGAAATTTATTTACTTGCATTTGAAATTAATTAATAAAGCTTTTACTTCATTTTGTTTAAATAATTGTGGAGTTTCAACTAAAGTGGCAAATTGTTAGAGCACATCATGACAACGTTATGATCAAAGAAGATAAAGAAAAGAAATTGAGAGGAAATTTTGAATAATTGTGCCTCTTTGTGTAATGTCGCAAAAAAAACTTATTTATTTACCATACTGGAATTGTCCAATATTAAAATCGGTGTGGTTTATAACCTAAATGTATCTTACATTTAGTATAAATTATTGTTATTAGAAAATCCATTGTATATATTAATTTTATTTTAATGAGTAAATATAGGCATGATTTTTTATATCAGTTTTACATAGAGCTCTAAGGATCGGCTTAGCGAAAAAATATATCAAGAACAGAGCCCTAAAATTATTCATAAAAATCGATATGTTAACCAACCCCGCCCTAACAAACCTTAAGTCCACCTCAGGACGCACAGGAAGATATGCTGACCTACGGTCCGTCATCAGTTAAAAGATAAAATAACGATAATAATTCTAGTATAGTTAAAGCACAGACAAATAATACACAGATTGTGAATGCAGAAAAAAAAGTGGACCCCTTTGATTTCATGGTAGCCAGCTTGAGTAGCCAGCCAAAAGCACAATCAGCTTTGAATTGTAGAACAAACAAAAGCTGTGTATAACACAATGATCTTAAGTGTTCGAAACATACGAAAGAGCCGTTGAATGTGCATATGAGAATGTGTGTGATATAATATAGAAATTGTTGCTATATTTTCTACTCATATTGCTAGTTTGGGTGCTTGTGTGATTTATATGTTAACAATTTTCTGTTTTGCGAACTTATGCTTCGATAGTTTTGCTGCATCAAGACGAAAGAGCAATCAGTGAAGTGTAATTTTTGGTTTCTATATTTACAAAATTTTGTTTCTTTTGGGTTAAGAGGAAATAGAGAGGAAAGGGCGTTCAATAGTATTATTAAAAAACAATATTATTATTTTAAAAATGTTTAATATGATTGAAAAAATAACAAGGAACTATTTAATTAAATAAAAATTATAAATAAATTTAATCTATTAAATTAATGCAGCGCAATGCATTTTTGCAGAAAAGTGTCTATAATAGGCATAAAATATCCCATTTGAAGTGTCAGTAATGCCAAACAGGATCTTCCACTCGTTTCTATATTAATAATCATAAAACCGCCATTAGTTAAAATTCTTAAGAAAGCATGTAGCACAGTTTGGAGAAGTATTAAGGAACTTTTAATACAAACATATTAGGTACGAAAAATACAGATCACATTCATTGAACTGCATGTCCAAGCTCTTTTGTCAGTATGATTTAAAGAAAAAAAAAAAAAACAAAAAACAAAATCACATATTGTACAATATATTTTTAAAACACGTATATAATTATTTACAGTTGTGAAATTTGTTAAAATGTGATTTACATAATTATAAATAATAATTATAAATATATAATGACAAAACACACTTCCGTTTCATCTGTAAATAAATTTGTATAAGTTATAGTTCGTATATTTTTGTAAAATAATTGCCTCTCTTAATGCTTTTGTAATTAAAATTAAATTTCGCCTGTTTTTTGAGTAGTATGATATTTGTGCACCTAATTGCAATTTTGGCATTTCACATTTTCTCAAAATGGATTTTTAATGTCAAAAAACCAAAGCAGACAACGAAATTTCTCAGAAAGTGCTCTTATTTCAGCAAATATCGTGGTGAGTAGGGACCGAGTGGTCAAAATAGTAAGACCGGCTGGGGAAATTCATCACGCACCATTGTGTAGCATTAAGGCTTTTGTTTTTGTACTAGGTGATACTTTAACCTCATTATACAAAATTTTGTATATTATTAAATGATTTAGAATTTATTAATAAAACTTCGATTATGCATGCTATCGAGTCCGAATTTTTATAATTTGAATAAAAATAATCAAATCTTTGATTTAACAAGTATTATTTTCTTGCTACCCTTTAGTGCTAATTGTTCGTATTTTTTGGATGAGTACATTTTGGCATTTCAGTGTATATAGCATATCTCTTCTCAGACTTTGCATCTATAAATAAACACCAAAATAGCCATTGTTTAATATATAAAATACTATATATAATAGCCAGTTAAAGCTACCATTGACTTACTACAATAAGTAGAAATATAACTTTTTATTGGCGGTTTTGATGTTTGTAATAAACGCAACGTATAATTTAATTTTTTTTATATATGGTATAGTTATATAAATTTAATAGATTAAATCTGGGCAGCTTTGCTTGCGTTGTAAACCTAAATGGAAGAGAGGAGTATGATGTATGTTACGTCACGCCACTTCAGTTGAATGTTTTTGGTATTAATTGGATAACAGCATTTGACTTATGGTAAGTGCCTATCACTTCATTTTGCAAACCATTTAAATAAACTACTAACAACAAATGAAACGACAAACGACAGTTGCTAAAAAGAAAAATGAAAAAATTTGTAGATATACCGGTTATTCTACAGGTCTAAATGACAGTCCAGTGTCAAATATATATCCTCATCTAATGCCTTACCAAATATTTTCCAAATTCACTAATAGTAGAAAGTCTTAAGCACAACTGACCTATCAGATGCGTTTTTCCAGATTCCAGTGGATTAAGAATCTCAAAGGCTGATGTTTATCAATACTCTCCCCGGTTTATTTAAAATACTTAGAATGCAAAAGGATGTTAAAACAGTTAATGAAATTTTCCAACAGATTATTGATCGCCAAGAAACATGAGCATTTGTAAGAACTGTAAATTATTATAGGGAGTTCATTAGAAGTATGAAAACTCTACGTGGTCCCTTAGACGAACTTTTAAAAAAAAGATAAAAAGTTTGATTGGAAACAACAGCATAATGAAACATTTAACAAAATCAAAAATATATTAACTTCTGATTTATGTCTTGATTTATGCTCTTCGATCCAGTGAAGACAATAATATTAGTTACTGATGCTTCAGATTAATGCAAGAGTGCAGTTTTCATGCATAAATTTAACGATCAAATTATAATGGTTATAAAATAATAATTGGTCATAATTTATGTTCGTCAGGTTTATTTTATTTAGCTAATATTAGATATGTGATTAGGAAGACGAAGTTCATTAGTAAATAAGGGATTATTAAAATTTATACCTTTATTAACTTTATGATGCTTTTTGTTAAGTTCGGAAGATATAGCTGCTCCTTCTACTTAAAATTTTTTAGGAGAAATTTCTTTAAAAAATAGAATTGTAAATTGATCTTGATATTCAATAAATAGTTTATTTGTTTTCGCAGCTTCTTACACCTTATACTTATACAGTCAAAATTCCATAACTCAAAGTCCAATTTTGTAACGAAGAGGTTCGACTTATGGAAACTTCGAGTTAGAGAACGAGTTATGGAAGCAGAATTGTATGTAATTTGATCTCTAAAACCTTGGTGCACTATTTTTGGTTCGAGTTACAGAAAATTCGAGTTATAGAAGTTCGAGTTATGGAAGTTTGACTGCATTTTTATAGTCAGCATGGAAAAACTAATTCAGGAGTTTATTTTCCTGAAATATTCGAGAATTTATATTATTAATATTACATTGAGTACCTTCAAAAATTTATTAATTTTAAAAAATGAAATTTTTTTTTGATTATATTTAAATAATTTAACAAAAACGTTGATTGGTGACAAAAATATAAAATTTTTTTTTAAATTGTGAAAAATTTTTCATTATGCAAAATAATATTTTGATTATTAATTAAAATAAAAATAATTTAATTTTTCTAGGATTATTATTTATTAATCAATGTTATTCTTATTATTTCGAAGAATAATTAATTTCTTTAAATAAAGTAATAATTATTGGGCTTAGGTCGTTTATTTAACACATTAATTTATAAAAATGTTTTTTGAATAAAATAAAAAATTACACTTTTTAAACTGTGTTAAATATTTAGTTATATTTTAATTTTTATACAAAATTATTTATATTACAAAAATTTCTGTCTTCTTCGTAGACCATCTTGAATGTATAATGATAATAAACAAAGAAAATTACATATTTAAATATATGTGAATAAACATATAAACATATGTATATCCAAAACGAAAAACCATAAATGACAAACATTGTTATCTCTTTCAATGTTTGACATTTTTACCATTTTAAATTTATTTAGTCAAAAGCAAAAACATAAATTCAAAAACAATAAAATTAAAATCAAAAAAAGCAAAAGTCTTAAGTGAACAAACAATGAAGGATAAATTATTTTAAATTTAATAATTATATATTAATTTTTTCTATGATTGATCAGAGACCTGTGTATTTGTGCAAGATCCTCTGTGTCTTTTTTGTAGTCTAGTCTCTGATTGTCCGGAACTTCAATGATGTGTGACATTTCCAGCATTAGTCTACGTCTATAATTTGACTCTTTGTTGATGATCTCTACTTCGTCAAAATTTGGAATATGGTTCATCATAGAGCAATGAGTTGCTAATGCTGTCTTTTGGTCATAGGGAGTTAGTTTGCTCTTTATGTAGTGTTTGTCACCAGCGATTCTCGTCCTGAGCTTGTTTTTTGTTGTACCAACATATACCTGCTTACATATGTTAGACCCGTCATCTCCACATGGAATTTTGTATACGACATCATGCTCATTTAATTTGTCCATTGGAGTTTTTTTGTTAAAAAATGATTTTTAAGTGTATTTCTGGCATTTGGATTTACTGAAATTTTCCGAAAACCCAGGGATATACGTCATAGAAAGATTAATTTTTGGTTGGGGATCGGATTTTGTTCTACGTACTGTATTCCCTTGTTTTAGAAGAGAATATATCGTCCGTTTGGGATAATAATTTTTAGCAATATGTCAATTAGAATTTTTTCATTTTTTTTATGAAAAATTGGATCGCTGATATTCAGTACACGTCTAATCAAATTTAGAGCTGTGTTCCGTATTATACGATGAGAGTGTTGCGAGTTGTAATTAATATATCGTTCAGTTTTTGTACGGTTTTGATACCAATTAATTTTAAGTTTATTGTTGTGTCTTATAACTATTGCGTCAAGATAGGCAAGTTTTTCAGATTCTTCTTCTTCTTCGGTAAACTTTATATATCTATACTAGCTGACCCGGCGAACGTTGTTTCCCCTTGCAATTAATTTTCCTGGCTCAGCTGAGTTATAATATTTGTTGTTAATCAACTTAACCTTTAGCATTTTAATGCGAAAATTATTTTGCATTGATTTTTTCTTTTGATCTACAAAAAGCCCACATGCATTACTTATGTTACAAATATTTTCATGTTACTTCAAATCCTTATAAGCACTACATTTTAAATGAAAAAAAGTTATTGTTTATCACTTAATCAGACTAAGTAATTATTGACCTCAGGTCTGCATACCTCCACGAGGAGCCTGCAACCATTCAGAGATTTGATAACGCGGTGTTGGTAAGTCTGTCAGATTTCGCAAATAATTTCACCGCAGCATGATTATAGGTGAGCCAATTTTTAATCTTAAGTTATATGGTAGCATTCCTGGTTTGTATAGTTGTCGTTTAGCAGTCAGTTTGAAACGGTATTGAACAACTGGATCAACTGGTTGTGATTTTTTAAAAATGGTTTTAAAATACCCACAATTTCTTACTCCTCCATCTGCTCGATATGGTTGTACTGGTAACGTGCGTTTATTTGTTGCTTCTCATCACCCATGAAGTAGATTTGCAGAAATTTGGGATCGTTATTGGGCATCGGCATTAAAGAACCAATTTGGTGATACACTTGGCCCCGAATCTTAAACGTTGATTGAAAGTTGCGACCATTCTCATTCTGAACGATTTTTGTTGTTCCAAATGATGTCATTTGAAAGCACGAATTAAATTTGCGAATTTTTCGAAAAAACAATTTAGATTGAGATGTAGGTCCAGCCAATAGTGCTTTCAAAGATTCTGGCGGCGAATTCAATGGTGGCAATACAACTTTTCCAGATGCGCAGCAGAAACCGGCCGATTCACCTTTGTATTTAAGTGCATGACAGTGTTGGCACTGTTTGTTCATAGCACAGATGACAATTCGTGAATGTGACGAATAGTCGATATCCGACTCATATTCAAACGCAAGGCGATGAAATGATGAACGTGTCAATGCGCAATACACTTGCAAACGCTGTTGTTCACGTGTTCTGAATGTGTTGGTGACTCGTTGACGGGCCAGTCTGTTGTAATTGTGAATTCCGAGTTCGTCGACCAATATTTCCTCCTCGTCCACGAAGACGTAGCATTGTTTTTCATTTTAGAGATTTTAAACTTTTTAAACAAATCAAAGTGAGCATGAATAAATTTTAAATTTCTAATATAAATGTACATGGATACCAAAAAATAAAAAATTAATTAAAAAGACATTATCCAGTGGGCTAAATTGTGAATCTAATCCTTCCTTCAATCCACTTGAATACACACAAAAAATTTCATCAAAATCGGTTCAGCCGTTTAGGAGGAGTTCACTGTCAACACACGTACAGAAGAATTATATATATAAGATAAATTATTTAGTGTGTGTAATGTACTCTCTATGTTGTCAATTTTTGTAACAGCAAATATATCGTCTACGTATTTGGTAAGCAGTCTGGCTTTTTTAGCTACTTCGTCCATCATTTTGTCTAAGATATTCTCCACCACAATATCTGCTACAATAGGTGATATCGGAGAACCCATTGGCATCCCTTTCGTTTGATTGTAAATTTTGTTCTCAAATATAAAGCAACTATTTTCTTTAAGGAGGAAGCGTAAAATCTCCATAAATGTTTCTTTATATGCATAATCTATTGGTTGCTTGGAAATAATGAGATTACATCGAAGGAAACTAGTCTGTCATTGTCAAAAATACATGAATTGCTAATTTATTCTTTGAAAGCAATAGTATCTTTGATATTATAGACACAAAATCTATCGTTATACTTTTTAATATAGATGCAATATATTGAGATAATTTGTGTGGTGGCGAATTTACACACGACGTTTTGGGTCTTAAAGGGATGTCCATCTTATGTATTTTCGGCTAACCATAGATTTGTGGTACCGTAGCTGTGTAAGTAATTAATTTATTCTTTTTTGCAATACCAAATGCATTCTCTTTGAATAATTTTTCGACTAGTTTGTTGTTTTTAGTCTATAATTTTGAGGTGGGTCTCATTTCAAAACTTTGTAAGTGGCAATGTCATTTTAATGGTCAACATTTTCTTTTTAAGACCCATAACGTCGTGTATAAATTCGCCATTACAGTTTGTATAAAAATTAAAATATAAATAAATATTTGACACAGTTTAAAGAGTGTAATTTTTTATTTTATTTAAAAAACATTTTTATAAATTTATATGTTAAATAAACGACCTAAGCCCAGTAACAAATAAAAAACAAATTGAATATAGATCTTAATAACAATTTATAATAGTAATAATTGTAATAAAATATTTATTTGATTAAAGAAGACTAATTTTTATATCTTTTGTTTTTTATTATTCTTTTTTCATAATCTATTATAGAAAGGAATATATGCTAGGGGATCTTAATATTAATTAAATCGAATGAATGATATTTCTGATTATTTTATCAAATTTTATAAGGATGAGATGGTTTAGGCTCAGTTTTTTATTTTATAGTAATTTGATATAATATTACTAACATTCGGCCAGTACTAGTAAAACATTAAAATTCAACTTTTGTAATCTTATTAATTATTGTTGTTCAATTCTATCCACTAAGTAAGCCATTGCGAAGCGAAATATATTGATTTACGACTTGCTGAAATTTGTTTATTAAGGACTCATTTTTCCAAGAACTCTATTATTTAATAGCATTAAAAAAACTAACCGAGAACTCAAAAAAAAATATAAATCATTATAATTATGGTTTTTTTCAATCAACTATAATTTGTTTTATTTAGTTAATTTCATTTTTTTAATTATGTGTAGTTATTTATTGTATTTTAAAAAATTCAAATATGATATAAGTGAAGTATATTTATACATCGGTTAATACAATTAATAAGATACTTTCATTTGTGATTTACAAAAGTTATTTTGTTAATTATTTTTAGTTAATTTGATTAAATTAATTTTTCTTTTTAATTTCATTTAATCGTTTAACTGTTTTACATGGTTGTTTTACTATAGAACTCTGTTATAGTCCAATACATTAAGATATAGTGGTTTTAAGACTTATTCACTCGTTTCAGATGTTATTTTAATGCTCACCTTTATTTTCTTACTACATGTCATTGTTGTGGTAATAACTATAATAAGAGAGTTAACAAAAGTGACTATAATTGTGAATTTATCTGCATATTGTATGTAATTCACAAAATTTGTGTTTAATAGCTGCGTTCGTTTATTTAAAATACTTTTATTATGTGTTTAAATATTATTTATAAACAGTTTGCAAAAGCGGTTTTCGTCGTTGTGCTAGTGGTTTATAAGCGTGTTGATATACACTAGCCAATCGCCAATGTTCAGGATATCCTCCCTGTCCTGCTCCACCTTGATAACTTGTAAAAGGGGGAACTAAAGTATCAATGCTATAATTTTTTCTTTTGTATGGATTTCTTGGCCTAGGAATCACTAAAACTTTATTAGAGTTATGGTTTCCAATACAACAACCACTATTAGAGTTAATAAATTCACCTGCTCTGTTGTATTTTGTGTTCCCAATTCGAAAAATTGATTTACATGGGTAACGCGTTTCAAAGTTATTTGTAGGACAACAAGCGGATTGTGGTGCTACTTTATGACAAAGACGAGAACGAGCGCGTCGGAAGAAACCACTTCGCTTGCAAGCTGGTTCCGTAGCTTCAGTCAAACAAATTGGACCACCGTCATCTGTACCTAAATATTTTTTACGTAAAGCCTTTAATTTTTGTTGAGTCATATCACTGGAAGTAGATTGGTATTGCTTGCTATAGCGCGGTGGCATTGTTTGGTTAAGTATATTCGAAACGCTATGTGAGCGATGCGGTATATCAAAATCATTTGAGTCGCACACACAATTATCATCTTTATCCAAATTCTTTCCAATAAAGTCAGTTTTCCTACTTAATATGTCTTTATCAAAAAAACTAGCTTCACCTAAAGTGTTGTTAAAAACTCCTGCAGAACGACCTGTACTGGTGGCAACATCTTCACGTGGTGTCTTAACATGTGTAAACACTGCAGGTCCAGCGGAGTCATTGGAGCCATCTATATGCATTGCACGTTGTGGTTCATCATTGGGATTTAAAGGAGTATAGTCCCAGCAAATTGCTAGATCCATTGCACTCATTTTTTTATTTTGATCTGCAGATATGTAGAGTGGACTCCCGGTTAAATTGTATGATCTCGGTACTACACCACAAGTTTTTGGACGATATACCTTTAATTTTGTGCAATGAGTAGGGCCAGCTTTGTATGACTTCATGCCAACTCCGGTGGCAACTGGATCAATTTCTAGACCAAGACCAGGTTGACCGCCTGATATTTGTAATTTTCGATATGCCAAATCTGCCACACAATCAGGTAAAGGTTGGTGGTCCAAGTTTTCACTATGCATACGTTTTGCTAATTCAAAATTTGCGTAAGCGGGTACTATTGGAGACGGGCAACGTTCGTTGGGTTTATCTGCTATGGAATTAACAGACTTAATCATATTATATTCTGAATTTTGCAATTCCTGGTTTAAGCATATGTCTTCGACAGGTGGCGAAAACGGTGTCTTCTTTGACGATGTATGTGACAAAATTGGTGAACATGTATTTAATGACAGATTTTTTTTTGTTAAATAATTGTTATATCTTTCCAGATTAAATTTATGCAAAGGCAATTCTGGTGCTATACTTTTATCTCTCTCATACTTTTGTCGAAGTAAAAGTTCCCGTGATGAATGCTGATGTCGTGGTGACGTGAAGTCGCCTGGTATATATTCTAAATCAGAGTGCTTGCAATAGAATATTATTAAATAAGAACGTAGTTATATATAAAATTAATAAAGTACATTGAACAATAAAAATTTTGCAAACTTAATTTACCATGTCCATTATTTTATTTTGACTAAATTTATTCAAATTGATTCTATTAAATTGAAACTTATTTGTTTTTGCAGACAAAGGCCAAACGTTGAGTTTTTCTATGTTTTTGCACCTTCTCTTGTAGTTTGCTGATATCTATAATACGTTTTATTGCCACACATTTTGGTTCACATATCGAGTTTTTAATTTCGTTACAAGTTTTAATTTCCTCTCCAAAGTGCTTATATCTGTTAGGGTTGGTTAAACAATAATTATAATTTTCAATAAATTCTCTTGTTATTCTTTTTGGTAACTCGTATGTGCTTTTAAAATTTCCCCATGGATGTTCGTCGGTTCTAAATTTTTGGAAATTAAAGTCTTATAGAATTAATAAAGATAAGTTCAACTGAAATTACTTTTTAATATGAGGAAGCAAATGTCCACTATTGTTGGCAATAAATGTTGTATTTCCTTGACGTGTGCGTGGTCTGGATGGATACTGTTTAGGTATTTCCCAATTTCCAAGACGTCTTGCATCAAAAGCACCTTCAAACTGAAATAACATGATTGATGTTAATATTTATGTATTGTAATTAGTATTACTTTCATTCACAGATTTGTTGAAAAACATTCCTCAATAAATACTGAACGAATATTAAAGGTACTGAATTTCTACACTACTACGCATCATATTGATTCAACCATATCATATGTATGTTGATATGATATCACATGAGATAAAATTTTTCTAACAAAATGAACTAGTAGTTTTGTTTTTGTTTATTTTTCATCAAAATTTTATTTAGACCAAATCGCAAGTGAAAGATTATTTTTACCTAAGCTAATGGAAAAATTAAAATATATTTTAAAATATATATTATTCTGGTCTTTTTCAAGATAGAATACAAATAAAATTTTTTCTTTTTAAACATACATTTATTTATTGCATCTTCTCTTAGAATGAGACTACCAATAAGTTGTACATAATATTACAACTTTTAATTTAACTATGCATTGTATAAAATTAAATTAAATAAAATAAAATAAAATAAAACAAAATAAAATAAAATAAAATAAAATAAAATAAAATAAAACAAAACAAAATAAAATAAAATAAAATAAAATATTTTAGTTCATTAATTTTAATTCGCCATTTTGACAACCATTTCTCCACCCGAAATAAGTGAGAATGAAGTTGGTTTGAAGCTAGCATAGCGGTTTTGTTTCGACATAAAATTGCCGTATCATGAGCAAACGTTGTGGTGACGACTGAGTTACTTATTGGGACACTTCCTTGTAGAACGCCAGCTTCTATTGGGAAATTATTAGAAGTATATGATTTACATTTAACTTTAAAACTTCTATTATGCAGATACGATTCTAAAACTGCGTAGACATTTGAAGGTAATAAACAGCGTATCTTATATAGGAGCCCATTATACCATACTTTATTAAAGGCTTATTTAACATCGAGAATGACCGCGGAACAATATTCTCTGAGCTCAAATGCACATCTTATTTCGTTCGTTATACGATTAACTTGCTCAATAGTTCCATGTTTTTCCCTTAAACCAAACTGGTGAGAGGGTATTAGGTTTTAACCGTCAAGGAATATCTTTATGTTAAAAGCAGGGCTCTTTAAAAGAGTTTAGAAAGGCATGGCAGTAACCTTAATGGCCTGTATGAAGAGGCAAGCGTGTGATATTTACCTGATTTATGAATCATAATAATCATGAATGTTTTCCACTCTGTTGAGTAAAAGCCAAATTTAATAATGTCATTAAAAAGTCATGTGATAAAATTTATAGCCAAAAGGGATAAGATTTTTATCATGATGGTTGAGATATAATCACATCCCGGTGCCTTTTTGCAATCTAACTTGTTTGTGATTATTTGAACAAGATCATTGGCCGTGATATTCATGTCAACAGATGGTACATGTAGATCCTGAGTGGGAAAGTCATAATGTCCTGTTGCAGGATTTGGTTGGAACACCTCTTTTAGATAATCAGCAAAAATGTTAGATTTTTCTTCATAACTTCGCGCCCAGTTTCCGAGAGAGTTTCTTATTGGAGAATCGAAATCTATGGGGGAATTTATACCTTTGCTAGCATTCCACAAGGATGAATGGTTTCTGCCATTTGGCCATAGGTTTTGAATATAATTATATTGCCTGATTTTGGTTTCCTTGCCTAATGCAGTACTGTGTCTCCTTTGGGCTTCCCTAAATAAGTTTTTCGCTGAAGGAGACCTAAATTTTTGCCATTCATGCCTTAATCTACGTTTTTATAAAACTAAATTCTCTATGTCAATATTTGTAAGTACTTTATTGGATCTGTAAATTTTATTGTCTTTAGGGGTGGAATTTTCTGCTGCTGAAATCAGAATTGAGTTTAAAACCGAGGTTGCGTCCTCAATATGAGATTTACACTTTATCTTGTAGTTTGTGTGTATGTGTGAATTGATGTACTTTTTATATTTGACCCAGTTTGTTCTAAGTCTGTAAACAAAATATAACTGGAGAGTGTTCAGAAGAAAAATCGCAGCTTCTGTATGTTAAGATAAAATTTCTGCTTATGGGTCATTCTTTTACAACTCGGACACCTTTTTGACCTCATGATCTCCGATATGGCTGAAATTTTTTATGAGTTCCTTTCATAAAATAAGAAGACCCGTATCTCGGGAAAATTTTTTGTGATTTTTTTCCTAGGAGATATGGACCCATGGGGTTTTGAAAATTGGCATAGTAGACACATTTTCAAATGGCTATATCTCAAGTTCTATAAAAGGTAGAAACTTGAAATTTGTTAATATTTAAGTACTAATATTAACCGTTAAATTTCAAAAAAAAAATTTCTCAAAAGTAGTTTTTAAATTTTCATTTTTTATATTTTATTTAGATTCAGTTTTAAATTTTACTACAAAATAAAAATTTTCAGGAAACCGTTATTTTTTTAAATATTTTAATATTTTTTTTCTCTCGCAAAACACATCATGCACATGCATACTACATTTCTATTGAATGAATTTTCAAAGAATATATTACATATATTCTTATATAATATTTTTGATTTCGATTAGTAATAAAATTCTACATAAAACCCAAAAATTTCAGGACGATATTGTAATTAGAAGTACTTTTAAAAATTTATTTATCTTTCATATCACACCAAATACATACACACGATTTTTCAGTTAAAAAAAAAAAAGGCATATGTCACAAAAATTTTTTTTTTTTAGTTTTGATTCAAATTAATATATAAATTCTACTTCAAAAATATTTCGACTGTGATATTCATTTTAGAAGTAATTAAAAAAAATTAATTAATCAGGTGTCCTTCACGTTACTCATACGCACCAAAGTACCATGAAATCAATTTTCGAAGGAAAACGATATAAAAACTTTTACTTTTTATTCCTGTATTGAATTTATCATTAAATTCTACATAAAAATGAAATTTTTAAAGACGTTAGTATTCTCAAAAGTATTTTTATTGAATAAATAAATCGCAAATTTAAAATTTTTAATATTCCTGCGGATAACTCTAAGAATAGCGATGAAGAAGATGACTCGCATCAATTTTAAAAAATCTGCAGGAAAATTTTAATGGCACAGCAGATAGAACTATGAAAATAAAAATAGTGGTCTATCCGAAAGGGTCACGACTTACTTCTCAAACGCTACAAAATGTATGACTACTGTTGCTAAAAAACTTACTTCAGAGAAATGAATCTTAGAAGACCCAAATCCAAAAAGCCACCGCTAGGAAAATATGTAACCAATAGAATTTTAAATTTTTACGAATGTGAAGAAAACAGTCAAGTAATGCCTGGGAAAAAAATCTGCGTATCCTTACAAATTGACGGATAAAGAACACAAATGCGAAAACGGCCCATTCTAACAATGAAGGATAAATTATTTTAAATTTAATAATTATATATTAATTTTTTCTATGATTGATCAGAGACCTGTGTATTTGTGCAAGATCCTCTGTGTCTTTTTTGTAGTCTAGTCTCTGATTGTCCGGAACTTCAATGATGTGTGACATTTCCAGCATTAGTCTACGTCTATAATTTGACTCTTTGTTGATGATCTCTACTTCGTCAAAATTTGGAATATGGTTCATCATAGAGCAATGAGTTGCTAATGCTGTCTTTTGGTCATAGGGAGTTAGTTTGCTCTTTATGTAGTGTTTGTCACCAGCGATTCTCGTCCTGAGCTTGTTTTTTGTTGTACCAACATATACCTGCTTACATATGTTAGACCCGTCATCTCCACATGGAATTTTGTATACGACATCATGCTCATTTAATTTGTCCATTGGAGTTTTTTTGTTAAAAAATGATTTTTAAGTGTATTTCTGGCATTTGGATTTACTGAAATTTTCCGAAAACCCAGGGATATACGTCATAGAAAGATTAATTTTTGGTTGGGGATCGGATTTTGTTCTACGTACTGTATTCCCTTGTTTTAGAAGAGAATATATCGTCCGTTTGGGATAATAATTTTTAGCAATATGTCAATTAGAATTTTTTCATTTTTTTTATGAAAAATTGGATCGCTGATATTCAGTACACGTCTAATCAAATTTAGAGCTGTGTTCCGTATTATACGATGAGAGTGTTGCGAGTTGTAATTAATATATCGTTCAGTTTTTGTACGGTTTTGATACCAATTAATTTTAAGTTTATTGTTGTGTCTTATAACTATTGCGTCAAGATAGGCAAGTTTTTCAGATTCTTCTTCTTCTTCGGTAAACTTTATATATCTATACTAGCTGACCCGGCGAACGTTGTTTCCCCTTGCAATTAATTTTCCTGGCTCAGCTGAGTTATAATATTTGTTGTTAATCAACTTAACCTTTAGCATTTTAATGCGAAAATTATTTTGCATTGATTTTTTCTTTTGATCTACAAAAAGCCCACATGCATTACTTATGTTACAAATATTTTCATGTTACTTCAAATCCTTATAAGCACTACATTTTAAATGAAAAAAGGTTATTGTTTATCACTTAATCAGACTAAGTAATTATTGACCTCAGGTCTGCATACCTCCACGAGGAGCCTGCAACCATTCAGAGATTTGATAACGCGGTGTTGGTAAGTCTGTCAGATTTCGCAAATAATTTCACCGCAGCATGATTATAGGTGAGCCAATTTTTAATCTTAAGTTATATGGTAGCATTCCTGGTTTGTATAGTTGTCGTTTAGCAGTCAGTTTGAAACGGTATTGAACAACTGGACCAACTGGTTGTGATTTTTTAAAAATGGTTTTAAAATACCCACAATTTCTTACTCCTCCATCTGCTCGATATGGTTGTACTGGTAACGTGCGTTTATTTGTTGCTTCTCATCACCCATGAAGTAGATTTGCAGAAATTTGGGATCGTTATTGGGCATCGGCATTAAAGAACCAATTTGGTGATACACTTGGCCCCGAATCTTAAACGTTGATTGAAAGTTGCGACCATTCTCATTCTGAACGATTTTTGTTGTTCCAAATGATGTCATTTGAAAGCACGAATTAAATTTGCGAATTTTTCGAAAAAACAATTTAGATTGAGATGTAGGTCCAGCCAATAGTGCTTTCAAAGATTCTGGCGGCGAATTCAATGGTGGCAATACAACTTTTCCAGATGCGCAGCAGAAACCGGCCGATTCACCTTTGTATTTAAGTGCATGACAGTGTTGGCACTGTTTGTTCATAGCACAGATGACAATTCGTGAATGTGACGAATAGTCGATATCCGACTTATATTCAAACGCAAGGCGATGAAATGATGAACGTGTCAATGCGCAATACACTTGCAAACGCTGTTGTTCACGTGTTCTGAATGTGTTGGTGACTCGTTGACGGGCCAGTCTGTTGTAATTGTGAATTCCGAGTTCGTCGACCAATATTTCCTCCTCGTCCACGAAGACGTAGCATTGTTTTTCATTTTAGAGATTTTAAACTTTTTAAACAAATCAAAGTGAGCATGAATAAATTTTAAATTTCTAATATAAATGTACATGGATACCAAAAAATAAAAAATTAATTAAAAAGACATTATCCAGTGGGCTAAATTGTGAATCTAATCCTTCCTTCAATCCACTTGAATACACACAAAAAATTTCATCAAAATCGGTTCAGCCGTTTAGGAGGAGTTCACTGTCAACACACGTACAGAAGAATTATATATATAAGATAAATTATTTAGTGTGTGTAATGTACTCTCTATGTTGTCAATTTTTGTAACAGCAAATATATCGTCTACGTATTTGGTAAGCAGTCTGGCTTTTTTAGCTACTTCGTCCATCATTTTGTCTAAGATATTCTCCACCACAATATCTGCTACAATAGGTGATATCGGAGAACCCATTGGCATCCCTTTCGTTTGATTGTAAATTTTGTTCTCAAATATAAAGCAACTATTTTCTTTAAGGAGGAAGCGTAAAATCTCCATAAATGTTTCTTTATATGCATAATCTATTGGTTGCTTGGAAATAATGAGATTACATCGAAGGAAACTAGTCTGTCATTGTCAAAAATACATGAATTGCTAATTTATTCTTTGAAAGCAATAGTATCTTTGATATTATAGACACAAAATCTATCGTTATACTTTTTAATATAGATGCAATATATTGAGATAATTTGTGTGGTGGCGAATTTACACACGACGTTTTGGGTCTTAAAGGGATGTCCATCTTATGTATTTTCGGCTAACCATAGATTTGTGGTACCGTAGCTGTGTAAGTAATTAATTTATTCTTTTTTGCAATACCAAATGCATTCTCTTTGAATAATTTTTCGACTAGTTTGTTGTTTTTAGTCTATAATTTTGAGGTGGGTCTCATTTCAAAACTTTGTAAGTGGCAATGTCATTTTAATGGTCAACATTTTCTTTTTAAGACCCATAACGTCGTGTATAAATTCGCCATTACAGTTTGTATAAAAATTAAAATATAAATAAATATTTGACACAGTTTAAAGAGTGTAATTTTTTATTTTATTTAAAAAACATTTTTATAAATTTATATGTTAAATAAACGACCTAAGCCCAGTAACAAATAAAAAACAAATTGAATATAGATCTTAATAACAATTTATAATAGTAATAATTGTAATAAAATATTTATTTGATTAAAGAAGACTAATTTTTATATCTTTTGTTTTTTATTATTCTTTTTTCATAATCTATTATAGAAAGGAATATATGCTAGGGGATCTTAATATTAATTAAATCGAATGAATGATATTTCTGATTATTTTATCAAATTTTATAAGGATGAGATGGTTTAGGCTCAGTTTTTTATTTTATAGTAATTTGATATAATATTACTAACATTCGGCCAGTACTAGTAAAACATTAAAATTCAACTTTTGTAATCTTATTAATTATTGTTGTTCAATTCTATCCACTAAGTAAGCCATTGCGAAGCGAAATATATTGATTTACGACTTGCTGAAATTTGTTTATTAAGGACTCATTTTTCCAAGAACTCTATTATTTAATAGCATTAAAAAAACTAACCGAGAACTCAAAAAAAAATATAAATCATTATAATTATGGTTTTTTTCAATCAACTATAATTTGTTTTATTTAGTTAATTTCATTTTTTTAATTATGTGTAGTTATTTATTGTATTTTAAAAAATTCAAATATGATATAAGTGAAGTATATTTATACATCGGTTAATACAATTAATAAGATACTTTCATTTGTGATTTACAAAAGTTATTTTGTTAATTATTTTTAGTTAATTTGATTAAATTAATTTTTCTTTTTAATTTCATTTAATCGTTTAACTGTTTTACATGGTTGTTTTACTATAGAACTCTGTTATAGTCCAATACATTAAGATATAGTGGTTTTAAGACTTATTCACTCGTTTCAGATGTTATTTTAATGCTCACCTTTATTTTCTTACTACATGTCATTGTTGTGGTAATAACTATAATAAGAGAGTTAACAAAAGTGACTATAATTGTGAATTTATCTGCATATTGTATGTAATTCACAAAATTTGTGTTTAATAGCTGCGTTCGTTTATTTAAAATACTTTTATTATGTGTTTAAATATTATTTATAAACAGTTTGCAAAAGCGGTTTTCGTCGTTGTGCTAGTGGTTTATAAGCGTGTTGATATACACTAGCCAATCGCCAATGTTCAGGATATCCTCCCTGTCCTGCTCCACCTTGATAACTTGTAAAAGGGGGAACTAAAGTATCAATGCTATAATTTTTTCTTTTGTATGGATTTCTTGGCCTAGGAATCACTAAAACTTTATTAGAGTTATGGTTTCCAATACAACAACCACTATTAGAATTAATAAATTCACCTGCTCTGTTGTATTTTGTGTTCCCAATTCGAAAAATTGATTTACATGGGTAACGCGTTTCAAAGTTATTTGTAGGACAACAAGCGGATTGTGGTGCTACTTTATGACAAAGACGAGAACGAGCGCGTCGGAAGAAACCACTTCGCTTGCAAGCTGGTTCCGTAGCTTCAGTCAAACAAATTGGACCACCGTCATCTGTACCTAAATATTTTTTACGTAAAGCCTTTAATTTTTGTTGAGTCATATCACTGGAAGTAGATTGGTATTGCTTGCTATAGCGCGGTGGCATTGTTTGGTTAAGTATATTCGAAACGCTATGTGAGCGATGCGGTATATCAAAATCATTTGAGTCGCACACACAATTATCATCTTTATCCAAATTCTTTCCAATAAAGTCAGTTTTCCTACTTAATATGTCTTTATCAAAAAAACTAGCTTCACCTAAAGTGTTGTTAAAAACTCCTGCAGAACGACCTGTACTGGTGGCAACATCTTCACGTGGTGTCTTAACATGTGTAAACACTGCAGGTCCAGCGGAGTCATTGGAGCCATCTATATGCATTGCACGTTGTGGTTCATCATTGGGATTTAAAGGAGTATAGTCCCAGCAAATTGCTAGATCCATTGCACTCATTTTTTTATTTTGATCTGCAGATATGTAGAGTGGACTCCCGGTTAAATTGTATGATCTCGGTACTACACCACAAGTTTTTGGACGATATACCTTTAATTTTGTGCAATGAGTAGGGCCAGCTTTGTATGACTTCATGCCAACTCCGGTGGCAACTGGATCAATTTCTAGACCAAGACCAGGTTGACCGCCTGATATTTGTAATTTTCGATATGCCAAATCTGCCACACAATCAGGTAAAGGTTGGTGGTCCAAGTTTTCACTATGCATACGTTTTGCTAATTCAAAATTTGCGTAAGCGGGTACTATTGGAGACGGGCAACGTTCGTTGGGTTTATCTGCTATGGAATTAACAGACTTAATCATATTATATTCTGAATTTTGCAATTCCTGGTTTAAGCATATGTCTTCGACAGGTGGCGAAAACGGTGTCTTCTTTGACGATGTATGTGACAAAATTGGTGAACATGTATTTAATGACAGATTTTTTTTTGTTAAATAATTGTTATATCTTTCCAGATTAAATTTATGCAAAGGCAATTCTGGTGCTATACTTTTATCTCTCTCATACTTTTGTCGAAGTAAAAGTTCCCGTGATGAATGCTGATGTCGTGGTGACGTGAAGTCGCCTGGTATATATTCTAAATCAGAGTGCTTGCAATAGAATATTATTAAATAAGAACGTAGTTATATATAAAATTAATAAAGTACATTGAACAATAAAAATTTTGCAAACTTAATTTACCATGTCCATTATTTTATTTTGACTAAATTTATTCAAATTGATTCTATTAAATTGAAACTTATTTGTTTTTGCAGACAAAGGCCAAACGTTGAGTTTTTCTATGTTTTTGCACCTTCTCTTGTAGTTTGCTGATATCTATAATACGTTTTATTGCCACACATTTTGGTTCACATATCGAGTTTTTAATTTCGTTACAAGTTTTAATTTCCTCTCCAAAGTGCTTATATCTGTTAGGGTTGGTTAAACAATAATTATAATTTTCAATAAATTCTCTTGTTATTCTTTTTGGTAACTCGTATGTGCTTTTAAAATTTCCCCATGGATGTTCGTCGGTTCTAAATTTTTGGAAATTAAAGTCTTATAGAATTAATAAAGATAAGTTCAACTGAAATTACTTTTTAATATGAGGAAGCAAATGTCCACTATTGTTGGCAATAAATGTTGTATTTCCTTGACGTGTGCGTGGTCTGGATGGATACTGTTTAGGTATTTCCCAATTTCCAAGACGTCTTGCATCAAAAGCACCTTCAAACTGAAATAACATGATTGATGTTAATATTTATGTATTGTAATTAGTATTACTTTCATTCACAGATTTGTTGAAAAACATTCCTCAATAAATACTGAACGAATATTAAAGGTACTGAATTTCTACACTACTACGCATCATATTGATTCAACCATATCATATGTATGTTGATATGATATCACATGAGATAAAATTTTTCTAACAAAATGAACTAGTAGTTTTGTTTTTGTTTATTTTTCATCAAAATTTTATTTAGACCAAATCGCAAGTGAAAGATTATTTTTACCTAAGCTAATGGAAAAATTAAAATATATTTTAAAATATATATTATTCTGGTCTTTTTCAAGATAGAATACAAATAAAATTTTTTCTTTTTAAACATACATTTATTTATTGCATCTTCTCTTAGAATGAGACTACCAATAAGTTGTACATAATATTACAACTTTTAATTTAACTATGCATTGTATAAAATTAAATTAAATAAAATAAAATAAAATAAAACAAAATAAAATAAAATAAAATAAAATAAAATAAAATAAAACAAAACAAAATAAAATAAAATAAAATAAAATATTTTAGTTCATTAATTTTAATTCGCCATTTTGACAACCATTTCTCCACCCGAAATAAGTGAGAATGAAGTTGGTTTGAAGCTAGCATAGCGGTTTTGTTTCGACATAAAATTGCCGTATCATGAGCAAACGTTGTGGTGACGACTGAGTTACTTATTGGGACACTTCCTTGTAGAACGCCAGCTTCTATTGGGAAATTATTAGAAGTATATGATTTACATTTAACTTTAAAACTTCTATTATGCAGATACGATTCTAAAACTGCGTAGACATTTGAAGGTAATAAACAGCGTATCTTATATAGGAGCCCATTATACCATACTTTATTAAAGGCTTATTTAACATCGAGAATGACCGCGGAACAATATTCTCTAAGCTCAAATGCACATCTTATTTCGTTCGTTATACGATTAACTTGCTCAATAGTTCCATGTCTTTCCCTTAAACCAAACTGGTGAGAGGGTATTAGGTTTTAACCGTCAAGGAATATCTTTATGTTAAAAGCAGGGCTCTTTAAAAGAGTTTAGAAAGGCATGGCAGTAACCTTAATGGCCTGTATGAAGAGGCAAGCGTGTGATATTTACCTGATTTATGAATCATAATAATCATGAATGTTTTCCACTCTGTTGAGTAAAAGCCAAATTTAATAATGTCATTAAAAAGTCATGTGATAAAATTTATAGCCAAAAGGGATAAGATTTTTATCATGATGGTTGAGATATAATCACATCCCGGTGCCTTTTTGCAATCTAACTTGTTTGTGATTATTTGAACAAGATCATTGGCCGTGATATTCATGTCAACAGATGGTACATGTAGATCCTGAGTGGGAAAGTCATAATGTCCTGTTGCAGGATTTGGTTGGAACACCTCTTTTAGATAATCAGCAAAAATGTTAGATTTTTCTTCATAACTTCGCGCCCAGTTTCCGAGAGAGTTTCTTATTGGAGAATCGAAATCTATGGGGGAATTTATACCTTTGCTAGCATTCCACAAGGATGAATGGTTTCTGCCATTTGGCCATAGGTTTTGAATATAATTATATTGCCTGATTTTGGTTTCCTTGCCTAATGCAGTACTGTGTCTCCTTTGGGCTTCCCTAAATAAGTTTTTCGCTGAAGGAGACCTAAATTTTTGCCATTCATGCCTTAATCTACGTTTTTATAAAACTAAATTCTCTATGTCAATATTTGTAAGTACTTTATTGGATCTGTAAATTTTATTGTCTTTAGGGGTGGAATTTTCTGCTGCTGAAATCAGAATTGAGTTTAAAACCGAGGTTGCGTCCTCAATATGAGATTTACACTTTATCTTGTAGTTTGTGTGTATGTGTGAATTGATGTACTTTTTATATTTGACCCAGTTTGTTCTAAGTCTGTAAACAAAATATAACTGGAGAGTGTTCAGAAGAAAAATCGCAGCTTCTGTATGTTAAGATAAAATTTCTGCTTATGGGTCATTCTTTTACAACTCGGACACCTTTTTGACCTCATGATCTCCGATATGGCTGAAATTTTTTATGAGTTCCTTTCATAAAATAAGAAGACCCGTATCTCGGGAAAATTTTTTGTGATTTTTTTCCTAGGAGATATGGACCCATGGGGTTTTGAAAATTGGCATAGTAGACACATTTTCAAATGGCTATATCTCAAGTTCTATAAAAGGTAGAAACTTGAAATTTGTTAATATTTAAGTACTAATATTAACCGTTAAATTTCAAAAAAAAAATTTCTCAAAAGTAGTTTTTAAATTTTCATTTTATATTTTATTTAGATTCAGTTTTAAATTTTACTACGAAATAAAAATTTTCAATTAACCATTATTTTTTGACATTTTTTAATATTTTTTTTTCTCCCGCAAAACACATCAAGCACATGCGTACTACATTTTCATTGAATGTATTTTCAAAGAATATACTACATATATTCTTATATAATATTTTTGATTTCGATTAGTAGTAAAATTCTACATAAAACCCAAAAATTTCAGGACGATATTGTAATTAGAAGTACTTTTTAAAATTTATTTATCTTTCATATCACACCAAACACATACACACGATTTTTCAGTAAAAAAAAAAAGGAATATGTCACACAAATTATTTTTTTTTATTTTTGATTCAAATTAATATATAAATTCTACTTAAAAAATAAATATTTCCACTGTGATATTAATTTTAGAAGTAATTAAAAAAAATTAATTAATCAGGTGTCCTTCACATTACTCATACGCACCATAGTACCATCAATTTTCGAAGGAAAACGATACAAAAACTTTTACTTTTTATTTCTGAATTGAATTTATCATTTA